>NW_009648822.1:5091003-5122582 GCF_000708025.1 Charadrius vociferus | reverse complement strand
GTTGTGGTTAGTGGTGCAGAGTCTAGTTGGAGGTCAGTAACAAGTGGTGTCCCTCAGGGGTCAGTACTGGGCCCAGTCCTGTTCAATATATTCATTGATGATCTGGATGAAGGGATAGAGTGTACCATCAGCAAGTTTGCTGATGACACAAAACTGGGAGGGGTGGCTGACACGCTGGAAGGCTGTGCCACCATACAACGTGACCTGCACAGGCTGGAGAGTTGGTCCCTGCCAACCCTGAGCATTCTGTGATTCTGTAAGGAAAAACACTTTGGAGAAATTGGCAAAATTATAGCATCAAAATACTATTGAACATAACATCAAGGTGACTTTCCATTAAATAAAGAGATTACAAACTAAGTTAAACTGTTTGTCCTAGAGTAGTATACAGTGTACCTCAGGCTGATAGCACAATACTGGACCTGCTGGCAGGTGGCAGAAGCCAGAGAATTTAAGAACCTCCAGCAATCCCACTACATAATTTGGAATGACTTTAATTTTTTTTCTACGCCATTTGTCTGTACGCCTCCTCCGTGAACACCATGTACCTGTGGCTCAAGGCTGTTGAATTCCACTGACTTCAGTGAGGTTATCCTGCTTTACCTCAGTATTGAACTTGGTCCAAAGGCCCCAGCTGCAGTCCTGGGTTGGAAATGTACTTTCCCACGTGGCTGCAAGAGAGGGCCTCCGGGAAAGCAGTTTGAAGTGGTCTACAGTTTTAATTTTAGATGAAAGCAGAAAGGCACCAGGCAGTGAGGGTGCATTTGCTTATGGCCATTCAGTCAAGTGATAAGAAGTCAAAGGAATGCATGCTTTGTGGACGTGTACATCTCTGGAGCTGAATCAGAGCAGAGGAAAGAATCAGTACAATTAGCAGCGTCGACACTATCGTATTTTCGGTGGCAGCAACCACTGGTGCAACAAGCACTTGCCCTTGTAATCTGAGAGGCGCATATGCCAGTCCGAATATAAAACAGAAGTAAAAATCAGAGTATTCTCAAAGGAATTATGAAAGATGATAAAAACATACTGTAAGCACTAGCCTGCAAACCTCAGATCAAAGCAAGAGTTAGGTCTACAAGAAAAAGAGTATTTTTCCCCCTCAAATGATTCAGAGTTCTGAACTGAAATACAGAGTTTTCCCTTTCTGCTTTTCTGCTGACCCATTTTGTTATGTGGGTTAGGCTTTGCCTGGAGGGACACAGATCGTATAATGCAAGTCACTGGGCAAACTCACCAAATCAGGCTTGAACTCTCAGTACACATGAACAGCAGAGAGAAAAGGTTTAGGATTTTGCTTCAAAACAGATACAAATTTTAAGTTCTACAAGCAATCCATCATTGGGAAGAAAAATTGAGCTTACCACTGTCTCCATGTAATGTTAGTTAACTTTTAACAAGGGCTGATTTTGCACTTTGATTCCATAGTTGGCAGATTAGGAAAAGAAAGCCATACTGCCTTCTTTTCTCTCAGATGTAGGATCTTACATTAATCATTTGGGACTTATATTCCATGTATTTTATGAGATGCGGGTGCCATGCCTGTGCACATTTTTGATACAACTATATTTGCACCTGTACTCTAAATGGTGAAATATATCTGAGATCAGGAGCTGAGACATTGCCTAAACTCCAAAAAATGTAGCTTTTTAGCAATTGCCAAAAGCAAATTTTAGGTAAAATTTGAACTTTTTAAATTACTTTTGACTATTGTGGACAGTCATTCTAATTTTCAGAGAAAGCATCTTCAAATATTTTTACTGACTAGATTATTTTTATTGCAAAAAGCAGAAGTCAACTAGTTACCGTCTCATAAATAAATTAACATGATAAGGTTGCATAGTATTTTATAATGATAATTGATAAATGGTGATGATTTAATTGCACTTCCTCTAGTAATAATCTTAAAATGCTCAAATGAAGTTCCTATGATTGGCTTTCTTCTGAGTTAAATCTCCCTGGAGTCTTCAGTCATCCCTTTTCTACATCCAGCGATAACTTGCTTTAGCTGTTTTAAATAATACAAATCAATTATAACACACAGCTGTTTAACAAAACTTCTAAATGTTGCTACAGGTCTCTGTGGGTATTTCCTGATGGCTTATAATGACATCAATTTAGCACACCTGGTAAGATCTGTGTGAGCTGGAAGTAGCTTAATTCTGCAATGACAGGAAAATTAAGGAGTATTTATGGATTACTGTTGCATTTCAGAACCGTTGCCAACTGTGATTTTAGCTTCTTTTTACAAAGAGTCAGAAATGGAACTGCAGGCATTGCATGCCCGTCTCCTCAATAGCTTGCTTGTACCTTGGTGGGTGCTTTTGAGGATATCCTATATTAGTTATTTCTCTCTACACGTTCTACACAAAAGAATGTCTCTTCACCTTTTTGAATTAATGGATGCTAGAAATGTACTCTTACAAGAAGCTCCTTTCCAAGTCTTTGTAGCCTTTCCTGAAGTGCAGACGAACAGAGCTTTCCTCAGTTGTCCCTCAGTTGGATTTTCCCATTCAGGTTGACTTAGGGTGAAATCCCAGCCCTGCATCCCCCATAGCACCACGCTGGGGAACCTGGTGGGCTTCTCAGTCTGCCAGCCCTGGTGTTTTCCCTGACTGCATTGCTTCTTAAAAGTACTTATTAAGCCACTTACATAGCAGCTGAAATAACAAATAAGAGATCTAGATGTTTGGAATAGGGTGGGGGTGGAGGGGGGAGCAAGAAAAAGACAGATAAGTCAGACAGAGGGAAGTTGCAAGTAGGATGAATGTAAAAATAACACTAAGTCCCCTGGAGAGATTTCAATTAATAGTGGAAACACAAAACAAGATACATTCTCCAAAAACTCAGGCAAATGTATCCAGCTAAAAGAAAGTTACAGTAAATGGGAAGAAAAGTCTAGACAAAAAAATGACAAAAAGTAAGTCATCATGGTAATGGATGGCAGCAAGACAGACACATATTTTTCTCACACGTACTCTGATATTCAGCAGAGAAGTCCAGTACAATTTTAGGTAAATACATAGTGACATTGTGTAAAACAGCTCAAACATAATGGTCCTTTGTGTAACTGAACAGCAGATGCACCACATTAATATTCAGGTATAATATACCAGAGGCATACTTAAGTTGGCAGCAGTTCAGCAGTCCCATGGTCAAATTTGAATGGAAAAACCCACAAGAATAGGAAAAAGGTTCAAAAACAAAGAACAGGGAGTAGAGAATAGAAATGAAACAAAAAGGGAAAATCTTCCTGATTATAAAGGTGAACATGTTTTACCACATAGTAGTAGATGATTTTATAACCAGGAGTTTAAAAAACAAGGATAACTAAATTTTACTTAGTCTGTAAAGGCTAAATTTTGCCTTTTATCATTTTGGAAATCTGTACCAAGATGAATGGGAGATGTGAAGCAGCAAAAGGTGACTGATCATAGCCAGAACTTCTGTCTTCCGACTGTGTGGTATTAGATCCTTGCTGTAGAAGTTGGAAATACAGGGGCCATAAGTACCTGAGAGTATCAGATTTTTTCCTCTAATTTTTAGAAACCTGCTCTTCAAAATTACGGCCCGGTAATCATGAAGATTTAAGAGCGTAACTACTTCACCGGATACTATATACACACTTCCATATAAGCTATATGCATTATTGCATATAGCAGTAAAACTGCTTTGAAAGTTTCAATGTATGTCTAATGGCCAAATTTTCAAATAATAACCGAACTATTTAAAAATCATAGAATTGTGGAATGGTTTAAGTTGGAAGGGACCTTAAAGATCATCTCGTTCCAACCTCCCTGCCCTGGGCAAGGACACCTCCCACCAGCCCAGGTTGCTCCAAGCCCCATCCAGCCTGGCCTTGAACACCCCCAGGGATGGGGCACCCACAAGTTCCCCGGGCATTTTGTTCCAGTGCCTCACTACCCTCAGAATGAAATTTTTTTTCCTATTATCTATTCTAAATCTCGCTTCTTCCAGTTTGAAGCCATTACCCCTCGTTCTGTCACTACATGCCCTTGTAAAAAGTCCCTCTCCAGCCTTCTTGTAGGCCCCCTTCAGATACTAGAAGGCCGCTGTAAGGTCTACCCGGAGCCTTCTTTTCTCCAGGCTCAACAACCCCAACTCTCTCAGCCTGTCTTCATAGCAGAGGTGCTCCAGCCCTCTGATCATCTTTGTGGCCCTCCTCTGGACCCAGGTCCTTCTTATGCTTCGGGCTCCAGAGCTGGACACAATATTCCAGGTGTGGTCTCACGAGAGGAGAGTAGAGGAGCAGCATCCCCTCCCTCGACCTACTGGCCATACTTCTTTCAACGGAGCCCAGGATGTGGTTGGCTTTCTGGGCTGCGAGCGCACATTGCTGGCTCATGTTGAGCTTCTCATCAACCAACACGCCCAAGTCCTTCTTCCTCAGGGCTGCTCTCAATCCATTCTCCTACCAACCTCTATCTGTGCTTGCGATTGCCCTGGCCCATCTGCAGGACCTTGCACTTGGCCTTGTTGAACTTCATGAGGTTTGCACAGGGCCACCTCTTGAACCTGTCCAGGTCCCTCTGGATGGCATCCCTCCCCTCCAGCATGTTGACTGCTCCACACAGCTTGGTGTCGGTGGCAAACTTGCTGAGGGTGCGCTCCATCCCAACATCCATGTCCACAACAAAGATGTTAAACAGCACTGGTCCCAGTACCAACCCCTGAGGAACACCACTTGTCACTTCTTGGCACTTGGACATTGAGCTGTTGACTGCAGCTATTTGAGTGCGACTGTCCAGCCAGTTCCTTATCCACCGAGTGGTCCATTGGTCAAATCCCCGACTCTCCAATTTAGAGACCAGGATGTCGTGTGGTACAGTGTCAAATGCTTTGCACAAGTCCAGGTAGATGACATCTGTTGCTCTCTCCTTATCCACCAATGCTGTAATGCTGTCGTAGAAGGCCACCAATATAAACAAAAAAATAAACAGAGATGCTCAGCTGTCTTAGTGATCCATGTTTACATTTTTCCAGCTATGAGATAACTGATTTTCTACGAAAAGTTGCTGAGATGACAGTCTTCAAGACTGAAGCCCTTTTTTGTTAGAATGGATATGGGATAGGCATTGGCAGTGCACGAATTTTCATCCTGATGTAGCTAGGTGCTCCAAACCTATTTTGGAGTACCTACATCAAGGACCAAAACAGTAGTGTAGTCTCCATATCCACTTAAGTCACTGTTTTCTGCGGAGAGCGTGAAATGGTACTGGATTGGTGATGTATACAGTCACCTATGGGAAGGTAAACTGAGACCCATTTATTTCCCAGGCATCTTCTGTAATTTGTTTAAGAATAGTAGAATATTTATCAGATTGGAAAAAATGGGTAAAGACACTAGTAATTTTTCATCCTTTCTTTGCCCTGATGGGTATTTATAAAAGAGTGTACAAAGTAGAACGACTTCAACAAGGGGAAGCGAAGCATTCCCACCTCAGAATACCAAGTAGGTCAATGGTGAACTGCTCTCCTAGGAAGTCAAGAGATTAACTCTAAATCTAGCAGAAAATAAATTTGAATCTAGGTCTCTTCTGTCTCAGGTGAGTTCTCTACTTGCATGTAGAGTAAAGGGGAGGTATAACTGCGTACTCGTCTTGTCTTTTTGATATGTTTGCGCAAGACCTGCTTTGGTGGGCATGCAGTGTGAATACCTATGGGCTACCTGCTTTGCTGTCACAGACGTACTCTGTGAGTCATATCGGGGCATAGGCCATAATCTGATCACCTTTTCAATATGTAGTTTATGCACATGCCCAGTGACAGAAGTGTGTTTTTTTTTTCCTGTGGGGAGAGACAGCACTCTGAGAAACATGTGTTTCTAAGGCTACGATGAAGCTGAGTAATAATTTTATGAATTTTAGATACCAGCCCTTGAAATATGTACCCAAGCCCATTTTTGATTCTTGTCACTTACGCAAGTCTGTGTCTTAGTTATATTTTTCTGTGTGGAAGCAAACTAGGAAGAGAATTTTAAAAGCTGGTGGATGAACCCAATCACAGCCAGTACCAAGTATCACCAAAACTTTTCCTTTTACCAGTGTGATGTTGTCATAAAGCATGACCTTCCCCGAGAAAACAAAGTCCTAAACACAATCGGCTATGTGTGCTAAGGCTTAATCAATGCTTAGTGATGATGGAATGTAAAATCAAACATCCAAGGATAGAAATCGAATTGCATTATTACAGGAGGCTCAACAGCTGAAAAACTGCCCAATAAAAGAAGACTGAAAGCTTGGTGACTTGAAGGTCCTGCAGAAATAGTGTCAAAAACTAATCTGTGAGTCAGGACTCTGAAGGATTATGGAAGTTACAGAGTACATGTGTCCATACATCCCTCCCCCTCCTGTCCTTTTTAACCAAAACTGTTCATACACAGTTACTAGTACTAAAATGTGACTTAATGGTATGTGTGCAGGGCAGTTTCCCCAGCCATAGGACTGGACATGTTTCATATGTGATACCTTGGTTCTGGATTTTTCAACAATAAATCAGCATTTTGCTTGTTTAGTGCTTTGTTGTTGAACAAGACATTCAGAGCATTCTGGCACTGGCTGTAAGTGCCGTAGTTTGTGAGGACAGTGCAAATCTAAGCATCAGGATTGTGTTAACTCACATCTTCTGCCAGTCTGAAATTCTGCTTCCTGAAGGGTGCAAAAACCTTCAGGTTTCTTAAGAATGAGAAATTTCCTGTGGTTGCATTGATTGTGTTATTTTGTCACTCTGTATTCTCATAAAACTTCTTTTTTCATGAGCCTCTCCTCCATGGCACTGCAGAAAAGATAAACCTAATGGTCTAACTTATGAATAGCAATCTCTGCAAATACACTTTCCTTCAAAGTTTATTTCTCCTTTGGTGTGTTCCTGCTGTTCTATGACCTTGAATAAATTCTTAAATATGGGAGATCATTGTTGTCTATGTGATGGTCTATTAAAGGATCCTCCGCAGTGCTTCAAGTCTTAGCTTAAAGGCTCACCTTAAAATAAAAAGGTGTGGACTGCTGATACCAATGCTCGTCAAGTGAGGACTGAAGGTCATTCTGCTGCTTTCCTTCTGCATCGCTCATGCATCTTCAGGTGCAGACTGTTCAGCCCTTTTTGGAGTCCTCATCTACAATGAATAAAGCTGTTTCCATTTACTAATAGCATTTCTGTTACAAAAAGGGATGAGTTAGCAACTCCGGCCCAGAAAGTACTGATCTGAAGTTTCAGAATAGTAAGTGGTAAGGAATTCTCCTCTGTCTGTTTTTTTTTTTAACATTTATTTCTCAATTTCATCTGAATGAGGTGTTTTTCTTCTGTCATTTGATACGTAGCAGGTAGTTGTAATATCACCTCTGTTATATGTCCATTCTGTCATATAAAAAGTAGTCAACCAAACCTAAACTACCCAAATAACAGCACAGAACTGCACTATTTCTATAATAATCCAGAGTCTGCTCTTTTTCAATATGTAGTTAAGAATCTGGAAGATGTATTCTTTATAGTACTTCAATAATCCTGTCCATTACATCACTTAATTTATAGCAGTGTTAACAGAAAAATCAATAAACATTATTTCTATAATGTCAGGGATGTTAATGGTTTGATTTAAAAAAGGAGAAAGATTCAAAACTCTGAACAGAACACATTGATATAGTGTTGTAGAGGCACATCTTGCTGAAGCTGTGGTAGGGAAGATTTAAATCATTATGGCTCAGTCATCTTGAGAAATGTGTGTAGGTAGCTATTCTTAGACATACAAATCTTTCTTGCCATATTGTGGGGTTTTGCTAAGTGGGGGAGGCTGTATACAGTATATCTTAACAGAAGGTTGCTAAGATCGCTCTTAAATCATTTTGAGTCATATCAACAGTTGCTATGGATCCCCTGCTAATATTTTTGGAAAATTATTAGTACAACTTCCTGAGGAAAGGGAGTCTTACCAGTATGGATTGGAAACCTGTTTCACAGGGAAAAATCTAAGAATGGGAAAGCTGGGCAGATATTTATTTCCGACTAAAATTTTCTGTGGTGTACTAAACTTCTGTGGTTTAAACCAAGCGGTAGTGTTGTACAAGCTAGCAAGCAGATTTTAGTTTAAAAGTAAGCATTAATTAATAATGTGTAGCTGCCCTACAGTTCAATCATGAGTTTCACAGTAAGATTTTATGGACATGAACCTAGTCCGACTAATTTCATAGGAGGAAAAGACCAAATAGTAGACTAATACTAAATGTTGTAGAAGAAATACAGAGGCTTAATGGATAATTTGCATGTAGAGATAAAAGGCAGCATAGGAGGATCCTTGCCAATTTCTGGGGCACAATTCAGGATAGACTTTCAAGTCCTGATACTATTGTTACTTGAGTCAATCAGTTATTCTGAAATGAAGATTCAGTAGTATTTTCCACACAGATATGTAATTAATTGAATAAATGACAATGTAATAGTATTGATTCTCTTGATTCTTTTCTACTTCTGTAGAAAAACCGTTTCAGTGCTACAGATTGCATTTACAGATAATTTATCTGGCAGTGACTTTGCTTCCACAGAGCTTCCCAAGCAGAGATTTTGTGGAAGAAGTTGTAATAGCATGTTCCTTCCCTGGTCTGGCATTTCTCCTTGTAGGCTGAGGTGGGTTGCTCTTCTGTCTTCCCCCTGCCATGATCTGTAACAGTTCACTACTGGAATGGAGCTGGTTACTGAACATTCCCCCTTGTTGAATGTTTTTGTGAAAAATTCTAAAATACAAAACAACATTGATTGCACAGTATGAAAGAAGTGGATATCACCATGACACGTTCAGCACCATTTGAGAGGCAACTGGTGTGATCACAAGGTGTTGGAAACTTTATAACAGTTTCCCTTTTTGTTTTCTGCAGCAAGGGCTTTTGGACAAGCCCTTTGGCAGACTTTTATTTATTTATTTATTTAACAACAAAAAAAAAAGCATTATAAGTGCCGTGTAAATGGAAGTTAGGTATCCATGTTAACAGAAAGTGATTTATGCCTAAGCACCTGTGCTCTCAAGTTGTGGAAGCAGATGGTATCAGCAGTTCAAAAGCATTTACACAAATTCATGAAACCACTTGTCCATAAACGGATGCAAAATTACCAGGGAGGAATGTGTCCTCCATAACCCTTAATACAGCAGACACACTGGAGCAGTACAAGGGGAGTGAACCACAGAAACAGGCCAGACTCGTGTTCCCCGAAATAGCCATTCCAACTGCTGCTGTTGGAGACGGGATGCACTGCTAGATGGACCATTGGTCCAATCCAGTCAGGCACTTCTTACGTTTTTAAGGCAGTCTGGGGTTCAAAAAAGAAAGAGAACTCCTCCAAGGATATGAATTGACTCCAGATAGTCAGACTTGTATATGAAGCTGTATACAATCTCCAAGGCTCAGAAAACCAGCTGAGAGCCCTTGAAGTTGAAAGGCAACTGGAGTCCCCTTTTGGCTCCTCTTTTTGTATATTGTATTTCTGACTGCATAGCAGCCTGGTTCAAGAATAAGGAGAGAGGCCACCCAAAATCCCCCTGCAAAGTGGGAGCTATGGCTCGTATAAAAATGGTGGGTTCAAGCTTCTGTAAGCTGTAGCTCTTCTGTGCTTTCAGAAGAGAGCTTGGCATTTCAGGCCTGTGTTGACCCAGACACTGATGTGATCAAAGTCTTTTCTAAACTCCGTACACCAGTTTCATCAAAACATTTAGCTACGGTCCTGAGACAGGCACTTTAGCCTTGCAGGAGACAGTGTCAGTGTCCTTTTGCCATTTTCTGTTGCCCACCTTTGTTGTGCCTTTGTTGCTGTTCCGGTGATTGCTAATGCCTGTTCAACCTCTGGCTCACCATGCTGCGTATAGACATCCATAAGTACCTTGAGCAAACTTGTGACAGAACTGACTTTTAGATAGTGCAAAGTTTGTATCCTTTTATTGAGTCTGTCAATAGGAGAATTGCCATGAAGATTGACAGTCCTACAGTGTCCATGTAAGAACATTGGGTATTCCGTTTCAATAGTGATTCAGAATACTTGGTCCAACAGATGTTGTTTCAAATGGTGGGTAGTGTAAGGTGCTTTGGCTGGAGGAGGGGGGCACAGATATCTGCTGCTATATGGAGAGAAGAGGAACAAAGACAGTCTTCCCTTCGCCTGAGCTCAAAATGAGGGTTGAGTCACAGTTCTTTGGACACATCATTGCCTCCTTATATTTGATTAGTGTTCTGCTGCTCTGCTGCAGCAGAAATTTGCCTTTCCATTGATTACCTTGTGGTAATTGTCTGTCTTCTGACTGTTGTAGCTATCAGTCATACCACCTTCTTGATAAATAGTAAAAAGGAGGTAGGAATATATGCCATCCCATTTGCTGGTTACAATATTTAAAACCCAAAAGTCTTACGAAATCTCTCTTCCCAGTGTCTTTTTATCCAGGAATCCCTGGGATTATAAAATGAACCCTTTCGGGGCACATTTATCAAATGCCAGTATGTTGGTTTTTTTCCCTTAACTTACTATTTTTTAATCAGGGTGGGAAATCTGTCTCCAATATCTTTTCCATAATTCCACAGCTTGGTGTATCTTTCAGTTTTGCACCTTAGATGAATCTCTTAACTTAAGAACAGATTTTAAATAGTAATTAATTAAGACTATATGCTACATAACTGAAATGGTGACAACTGAATTAATCTTATTTTGGCAAGCATGGAAGAAGAATCATCTGTTTATTTTCTTAGGAAAATGGTTGAGATGCCATTTCTTGACAATGTAACTATGGTCCTGCCAATTTTAACTATAAAGTTTTCTTAAAGAATCCTAAATGCAAGTTATATGCCTGTGAGAAGTTTAAGCTTTAAAAACATAGTTTTGTCTGAGCGTCATCTAGTGCTTTGATTCCTCTTGTTCTTAAAATTAATAATTCAAACCTTAGTCTATATATAAAAACATAAAAATATAAAAATATATAGACATATAAATATCAGCAGTGTTGGCTATTCTTGATTAACGTTGTGCTTGTCCTGAATTACCTCTTAGGTATGCCTTTCAAGGATATTGTGGTAGCTATTCAATAACTTTTCAAAAAATAATAAAATTATAAATTGTAAAAAAAGGATCACCACCCCCTCAAAACTGTAAATATTCTAGAATCAGGCAGATAAACTGATTTTGGGGATGAAATACAAAATAGGTCTCGGTCATCTGGTTATTGTATTTTTTATTCTGTAGTATCAAGTATTACAGTAATAGGTTTGCTCTGCACAAAAAGTGCATATGCACATCAGACCTTATGGCAGTCTTCTCTGTTGTTGTCATTGTCCTAGTTATAGAAATCACTATATGGAGAATATATTTATCTTTTGAATACACCTAAAATGGGAAGATGTAAAGTAAACTAAAGTAAAACTTCTAATTTAAACCCATTTCCATCTGCCACCCTTGAAAACACTTTACTTCTGGGAAACCAGCTTTTTCTGTGACTTTCTAACTTGCACGGTACATTGTACAAGAGAAGTAAAGCTGTCCTCAAAGATTGTGGATTGAGGTATTGTTCCTGTTTTGGATGCACCCTGATAGTTCTGATAGCTTTAAAAATGGAAAAGCAAGATTGATGTTTTTGTGGCATCGAACTGTAGACATATTCAGCTGTCACATTCAGCAGAAGCCGCAGCTGTCAACAAGAGTAGCAATAAGTTAGCAATATAGAAGTGATGTGTGCATGGAGCATGGGCGCCAGAGCTCTGTCCGAAGGAAAAGGTGGTTTTATCGCAAGCTGTCATCAAGAGGCGGCATTCAGGCCGTGATCAGCCAGGCTTAATGACATTAGCAGGGCTTTAAGACATCCTTTATGAAAAGAGCAGTTTGTGCCGTGAAGAGTTCATTTCTTCAGAACCTGCATTTCCACCTTCGTGGCTATGATGGATTTGAAACAGCAGGTACAAAGTGGTTCATCTTACAGAAATTCTGGCTGTGTTAAGGGTCCTCATACGTTTGCATTGTAGGATCCGCCAAAGTAACTCCATTTTCCTCAGAAAAAAAATTGCCTCTTCAGCTTGGTCTTCATATTTGATGAAAGAAGGATAGGATCCGGCTTAGTTGGCTGTGTGGGGTTGGTACTAGTAAAAGTATTAACAAAAAATTGTCACTAAAGTTAGTTGGTATGTCCTTTGAAATACACAGGGACCAGATACATTAAATCATAAGGGCAATTGCAACTGCTCATCTGCAAAGAAGAACCTGATCATAAATCAAAATCCCTCTGCAGCCTTTTCCTCCAAAAAGAAGTTCAGTAATGACAGAAATTTGCTTTTTTGATCTAGTTTGTACTTCTTTGTCTCATCAGGGTCCCTTCAAGTTTTCCCTTGCTCAGCACCATTGCAGATATATTTTGATTGTCTAAGAAAATGCAGGAGAACAGCGGGAGTTGCACTTTCATAGTCATTCTTCAGCACCCGAGAAGTGCACCGTTTCATCTTCAACAGGCTTAGCAGTGGGAGTGCTTCTCTCGGTTTTACAGCAAAGTTACAGAAACTTTCCACAGTTATATCAGTAGGATGGCTTGGCTTCTGCTTGTAAATTGAAATCAAGGCAACTATAAATATGTCACCTGTCCCAGGTAATAAACTGTATCACATGTCTGCTAGGATAAATGACTTTTTTGGAGTTGATGACTTTTTTTTAGGCTTTTTTGGAGTTGGTGGCTATTACAGGAAGCACATTTCTTTCAACAGCCATTTTGCCGTCTCTGAATTTTTTTTTAAATTACAAATTGTAACCAATAACAATCCTATTACTAAAACATTATTTTTATGAAATGGCTGCAGTAATAGAAATGTTGCAACCTGTGTCAGTAGGGTAGAGGAGCCCTATACAATTAGTATCCTAACAACATCTTTATTGCTATGATCTATACCTTCTCTCAGGATGATAAAAAGTTCCCTGTGTAATTACAGTTCCTTAACATTGCATCTGCCACATAGTGATTCCACAGTAATAGAGTTTCTGTTATAGTAATTCCATTATTAGGGGAAAATCTTCTGTGAGGAGAAGAGGAGCGACGGAAGTTTGGAACATTTTTCTTCTGACAGCTGTTGCTGTTCTGCTGCCTTCGCAAGCACCGTTACTGGTCCTTGTAAACACAACATGCGTCTGGCTTTAGTGCTCGGGCTTAAAGTCTCCCTAGCCCTCATTCATAAAAACGTTACTCACTTTTTACACCCAAAACTGAGCACATGTGTAACTTAAGCATAAAGTAATCCCTTTCACCACAAGTTCAAGACGGTTTAAGGTTCCACATGTGCACAGTTACTGTTCTGGTTGTGGCCACACAGTCAAGCTGATGAGGAAAATTTTGTTGCTTTCTTTCTGAATGAGTAGAGTTAGATTTTGTTAACAAGTAAGTTATTATTGATATATAAAAATAATGAATGAAGAAGAAGAGAGACTGTGAATTCAAGAACATAAATCCTGTGTGAAGGATTTTTGCTTAAAAACAGGCATTTGTTTCAGTAAGTGTGGTCAAAAATTGGTGAAAAGGGAAGAGCATGCAACTTCTTTATTCTGGCATCACTATTTCTGTTTCCCTAAATGGAAGAGATTACGGGGGACATGTTTTATTAATCCTGCCTTCTTTTTCTGACCTGATCCCAGTGGATTGTGAACACTTCTGGGAAAATGTCTGAAAAGAATTGGTCCTGGCTGTGGTGTTTGGTGGTAGTAACCAGCATGGAAGTTTTGACACCCCTCCATGAATTTATTTTTGCAAAGCAACATCGTGCAGACTGGATCAGGGAAGAGGCAGTTTCAGGCACAAATCCCTTGCACTATCATAAATGGAGAGACCATAAATGTTATGATGGATGCTGGAAGGCAGTTTAATGTAGCACTGGAGAAAATAGAAGCCATTACTACTGGAAGAGCTCCAGTTATGACAGAGAAAATAAATGGTGCTGTTACAAGAGATGTACTGACAACAAAATACCTGCTGGCTGGGGAAGAGAAGAGCAGAGCACAGTACAGATACCTACGGGCAATTACCCGTTACCTGAAGTAATGTTTATTTTTAATTTAAATCTGACATGGATAGTATTTCCTATACGCACTGCTTGATAAAGTGACATAATCCAATCTGACAGAAGTTTTAGACTTAGTTATACTTGTACTTAGGAACTACCCAATCTTTGCCACTGTTCGGATTCATATCTTAACATCTCGCTGTGCTATAGGCACTGCGCAGAGAGGGGATGAAGTTATTTTTTTACGTCTTAACTCTTGCGGACTGTGTGAGGGACAGTCCAGTTTCACTAGTAAATGAACATGGAGAGGTGAAGGATGGTTGATCAAGCCTTCACGTCCCTGATGGACTTGATGGGAAGAGGCCTTCTGACACCACACAGAAAAAGCTGCTGTTCAACTGAAATATTTTTCAGTCCTCTGGGAGCCCATAGCATTCATTTTTCGGTGTTGTTGCCGAGGGCTCAGGCACACTGTCTAAGATAAACCTCAATGAAAGAGGTTTAACCTCACAACCGAGGCAGCTCAGCACCTGTGCACGGATGTTTATAGTTGTGCAGCTAATGAATAGTAAGCGGTTGAGCTGCCCGTGGTCAGTTAAATTCAATCTTGTGTCGCATTCCTGAACAAAACTGCATTCATTTTCAAACTACTGGATGAAATGTTTCACATCTTTCATCTGTGTATCTCTTGCATGGTTTTGTATGGAAGGAGTTGAGGTAATGGCTACAGAAATGGGTGCAGAACATCGTTACAAATCTTACGTGAAGTCGCCAAGTAAAGAGGTCTTTCTGCAGAAAATAAATAAAGCAACATTTTGAGCTTTCAAATTCCCTGGAGCTAGTTGTGGCCTGTAAAAATTTTACTTCCCATGAAGTTTGGGTCAGACTCGGAGGGATATGCAGATGCATGATGGACTCCAGTGTGCGGTGCTGAACAGACAGTGTTATGAATCAGCCTCATAGACAGCTACAAGATCATAGATAGATACAAGAAAATAATGCTGTTGAGTTCAAATAAACTGTGTGTCAGCGTATCACTGTCCAGAAGAGTTGTGGGCAACCCGCAAATGGGTTCTTGCTGTACAGTGCCAGCGAGTAATTGTGAGAATTGACTTGAAACTCTCACACATTACTCTCTAAAGTGCATTGCGACATGACCAACTGGAAAAAGATTAATTGTAAACTAGAAGTCTAGCAGTGGGAATACTCTTTTATACTATTTAAAGTGGGTGGTTTTTTTCTTCTTTTTTTTTTTTTTGTTGCCTGAAGTGCCAGTAGGACTTTATATTTTTCATGTGACTGGCTCATGGATCAGGCTAGCTGAAGGCTAGTCTTGCTTCCCTAATATTTTGCTCAGGATGCATTTCACTGTATGTGGAATATCATCATTCCACCAGATGACTGTGGCAGGTAGTAAATATGCTCACGGAGCTGGTGCAGCACAAACTTTCATTTATTCTCACACTTTGGATGGTGTTTGAGAAGGAGTTGGGATTCGTTGTGCTGCAGATACAAAGCCCTCTCTCTTTCAGGACTTCAGAGCTAACCTACAGGGACTGCCCGCTGCAGTGAGAAGGTAAACCACCATCTTCAGCTCTGGGCTCGTCTGCAGTGACTACCAGCTAGGGCACCAATTAATGCCACTTTGACTGTGCGAAACCTGGCAGTTGCATATACAGCTGCTGTACGTTAATGAGTTCTAGCTACCACCAGCCTGGGCCAAATCTGAACTGGTGACCTGGCAATGAAAAGGCTTTGTAGCCAGTTACCAATTCTGAAATCATCCAGGGCTTTGATAACTCTTGCATTTTTATTGGCAGCTGTCCGGTACTTCCTCCTCAGAGCTGCTGTGTCAGTGATTTAACCTGGAGTATACATTAAAGCCGCATGGGGATGCCATTATGTACAGGATTTGGAATTTAGGATTTGACTAAATCAGATCTGATGCTCTCACAGTGTTTTCCCTGGTGCTCAACAGTTTTTCTTCCCTACCTCAGCCTTTTCCCCTTTTGGAAGCTCCTTCTTAATGGGTCTTGGCTCAGGATTTCTTTTAATCTCTTCTGCTTTTGTGTTTTTCCTATAAGTGTGTGACATATTCCTGTCTTGCAGGTTTTGAATAAACAGCATGGCATTCTTGCAGTTTCATGCCTTTTGTTTAGGGTAAGAAAGATACACGCAGCAAGCTTATTGAAAAATTCCAACTTTGGACACAGTTGTTTTGCATGACATCATGCCTGTGGACTTCCAGGGCTGAAGGGTCTGTGTAATAATGAACTTCGGTTTCCTGGATTAGAGGTGAACAAATAAGGGATAGTGCTCAGTTTTCAAAAATACCATGCTAAATGGAAACTAAAGCATCTCTTCCTGGATGTGCAGACAATGCATGCCATTCTGACAGCCCGGCCAAGGAGCAGCATGAGTTCAGCTAAACCCCTGGGTCATTTCATTGTTGCCATTCAAAATTCTGTGGATTATAGTGAGATTTACACCACCCTGGCACAGCTGTTAGTCCAGGAAGTGTATGAAGCAACCATTGACAATTCGAAGAATAAGGAGACAAGCTGTGGAGGGGGTTTGACTAACGAAGACCAAGTGTCCTCAGAGCCTTTGTATCAACCCAGAAGCTGATGGCTGAGTCCTGTAGCAAAAACCTCTCCCTTTACATCTGCTGGATTCAAAGAGGAAGAGCGAGCCTTTCCACCTGTTCAAGAAGAATGGAGGAGAGATTGCAGGGAATTTGGAGTGTGAAGAGATTTCACCTCTGTGAGGTGCTCATGAGTCACAGATTGATGACAAAGGCGGTGGGACCAAGGATGTTACCCTTTTGAAAAACTGAGTAGCAAGGCACTCAATGCTTTTCCATACGGACATCTACTTCTTAGAGTTTGGGAATTTTTTCAGTGTCATTCTGTCATATTGTAAGAAGAGGAAGGACTAAAGGAAGAAAGTTGTAGAATATAAAGTTAATAAGCTATCTTAAAAAATCAAATCTGGCCTCCATTTGTCACTCGCTGGTGGTTTGCTGAAGAAAGAAGTGCAGGATAGAATCAAATACCAGGTGAAAGGATGGTTGGGAGTGACTTCAGACTGAATATTCAGCTTTGGGAATTATCTTTAAGCCATGTTCAGTGTGCTAAGTCACTTAAAGCCCAGATTATCTTCTGTGTTCTTTTTGGGAGTGTGTGCTCCCTCTTTATGCTCTTTCTTTGTGTAAGGGAGTTGGCTGAAATTGCTGCTTAATCTACTTTTTTTTTCCTTTGCTTAATAGTTTTGTAAATACTAACTGTCTTTTTTTTTTTTTTCTCTCTTTGAGGAATATTATTGGCAGAATCTATGCATTTTCTAGAATTATTTGAAGACCTAAGCTAATTTAAGCTAGCAGATAATTAGAAAGGATTTTTAGTTCAAACTGCTGCTTTTTCTCAATGGAAAACAGCATCAGTTCACTTTTACCAACAGCAGATGGTAGCATTCTTGTGCAAGTTACCTGTTTGCATTGCAGTGTAAAACAAAGCTTTCTGAACATTATTTTTTGTATGTTCTGAAGCTTCTGAAAGTTTTTTAAAGTTGTCTTAGACACAAAATGATTGATCCTCATGAGTTGATTTTCAGCATAAGAACCAAGTGTGCTTCAGCTGTAAGAGACCCTGTTTGATATTTAATAATATAGAACATGTCCTATTTTCTGACCGTGACAGGCCAGGATTTGGGTTTTGTTTCTAGGCAAGGGATTGGAGAAGGAGCTTTTGCAGTGTAGCAGGAACACTTAGTGAGCATCTTTTCTCCAGTGCAGCAGTTTACTACGTGCTAAGGTAAAATGCCATCACAGAGCCAGGGGAGGCTGGCTACAACTGTATCAGCTTGGACAAGGGAAATCTGTGTTGGAGCATAAATTTAGTATTTCTTCTTCTTTGCCATCGAGAAACATAGCCACCACAAGAAGCATATCTAAGGAAAAGGGTCGTTACCCATGATAAAACACCCATCACGTTAATCCTCCTAGTCAGTCTCTGCCATGGCTCTGGCGAGTAGCTTAGTGCAGGGGACCAGGCTCACATCGCTGAATGAGGAATTTTTTTTTTGGTCCATGCCTGCTTCTCCCCACTCTGCTGCTGTGCGTCGTGTGCTTCTCAGCTTCGGCAGAGTCCCGAGCTTTAACAGGCTTTTATGGTTTTTCATATTTGACGTGTTTCTTGTCTGGAATCCCCTTATAGCCATTCCCTCCTGTGTTGTTATGCCCCTTACTGTGTGTGGGGATGAGGCAGGACTTGTTTATTTTGGTGCAGCAGTAGTAGCAGTGACCTCAGCAGCATTAAAGGAAAATCTCTTCCCTAGGGCATGGTGCATGAGACAGCCAGATACGCTGATCTCGTGGTATCACCCATGTAAGAGCTGATGAGATCACTGTTGTGGCTTTGCATTGAGTGCAAGCTTGATTAAGTCAGAACACGTATTCTGTTCGAGTGCCGGCTAGAGATGAAAGTGGAAACTTTATGGAGCATTGGATTGAGTTTTCAGCAGCACCATGTGCAGTGTGAAGGTGTAGAGGAACAGACAGAGTCTTATCATGTTGTAGGGAGTGTATCTGACTGCAAACTTAACTGTCGCTAAGTGATTTTCTTTTTTTCCTCAGCACAGTTTTGACTGTGCTTCTTGAAGATCAACCGTTCGTTATAGGACATTAGTCTGTAGAATAGCCTAAAATGAAGATACGCCACCTCGTGGAAGTTAAAGCCACCTTGAGGGCTCGTAATTCTTCCTTCGCTTCCCCTCACAGGCTCCAAATAAAACTGTGTTTACTTCCCAGCACCAGTTTGAGAAGACACAAGGATAGAGAGTCAAGGTTCTTAAAGAGGATTTGTTTTATGTATTATATTTGATCAGGTACTTGTGCACACAGTAGCTTTGCATACTTGCATTCAGGTAGTGCTGACATGATAACTTGAGTTACTTTTGAAAACCATTACAGTTTAACTAAAATAGTGGCATAGCCTGGTTGGTAATCTTATCTCCCTTTTAAGATGAGAGAATATGGTCTCAGATACTAATTTGTCAATGGCTGTTGGTAGAAGGGCAATGGTGCGTTAGATTTTGAAATGCGAAAGTTGCGTCAAAGATTAATTGTCCCATGTTTTGTCTTTTCCAAATGCAAATGGTGTCTTTTCTGTTTTCTTCTTGCACAATAAAACAACTGATATTCTGTCTTAGGAGCACCCCTTACTTGGGCAGCCATTTTTTGTTCTGCACCCCTGCCGGACTAATGAATTCATGTCATCTATACTGGCTGGTTCACAGAAACAGAACAGGTGAGAAATAGTACTATGCCTTGCATGGCTTTATGCTATGCAGATAAAGTAAATCAGCCGGGAAGTGGAAATGGTCAAAACAACTTCCTTGGTCCAAGTAGAATAAGATTCTGGATTGTCACCTAAGGGCTAAAATTTAAAATATATTTGATACAGATAAAGTGAAAGAATATCCCCATTTGAAGTTACTTTATGACTGTCAAGTGTGTCTGCAATTCAGAAAAGGTTGGCATAATATGTTTATGGTGCTTTTTTGTTGTTTTTTTTCCCTAGACACACAAATTACATTATATCATGGCTCAGTACTGTAGGCCCAGTTGTGGGTTTAAATCTACCCCTGAGTTATGCAAAACTAGCACCTGAGCAGGATACAAATGCTGATTCAGTTGAAAGGTAAGAGAAAATGAAATAACTTTTTTTCTCTCCCATCATCCTATGAAATTAAAAAGATCAGATGTATAACTGGGAAAAACATTATCTTCTCCTTTGGAGCTCTTAATTCAGTTCATTTAGGACTCACCTTTTGATATTTTGCTTACATGGCTGCCTTGTTGCTTTACTTTGCAATGAAAATTTGCACTGAGAGAGATGTGCTTGGCACGTTGCTAACACACTTCATGACTGTCAGAAGGTCCCTGATGTCCTGTGGTCTTTCTGAGGTGTGTGAAAGCATTTTATGGTGGTCCATCCTGCACATGGTTGGTGGTGTGATCTAGCATACCTCTGCTACAGTGATTTTAATTTAATCTCTTTTCTTTTTTCTGTTTGATGTCTCCACTTCAGACCTCTGAGCTGAAGGACAGATGATGGTTAGCTGTAGTAAAGCCACTGCAGACTTTCCTGTGGATGAAATCAAACAAAGGAATCCTTCCGGACTGGTAAGCAATGCAGTGTGGAAAGATGACTGTTCATGGCTCTTTCTCTGGCAAGAACTTGCCTGGTTACAGTCGAAGATCTAAGAGTTGGCTGCAGTTGTGATAACAACTCTCAAGCATCACCAAGACCTTAACTCCCTTGTGATTGCATTGACCCCTTGAAGCCACTAATTTCCTACCTCTGTTCTACTGTGGTTACGGCCTTGGTAACGCTGCACACAAATGCACAAGCCTTGATTCAGAGTTGAGATGCTGGGTTTGGATCTGCTAAACTTATCTACTAAAATCACGTCTCTAGAAAATCTGCACCATCTGTGAGGATATGTACAGCAAAATACTTGTAGGATGTGGCAATCACTGTATGGGCTGAGACTACTTCGCCTAGGGACCACCTTCTCCACTATGTGAACCTACTTTCTCCATCACAGGCTGATGCATGGACCATCCTCGTGTTCCACACCACAAACAGAATATCCTAACCCAAGAACTGAATAATACTTTGCTGAGAATATTTTGTGTATGTCATGCTTCAGGGAACAGACAGGATCAGGGTTGTAGACAGAATACTTACAGTCTACATCTGCAGTTCTGGAGTTCAAGGTGCCTCATGCTATTGCATAAGAACATCTGGCTTTTCTGTGCTTCACTGCCTCCAAAGGAAGCTTCGCCATACCCTGTGGGAGTTGCTGTTGTAGTCAATTAGTATTTCTCATTGTGCTAGTAGTTGTTCACAGGTTTGGTCCTCATCCTACAGTCTTTGTGCAAGCCTCCCCTGACAGCTGTTGAATTTTGGGCAAGTAGGAATTGCATAGTAGTGCAATCAGTGAAAAACAGATTAGAAGTAACTTCCATACAAGTCATCTTGGATTCTTTCCCAGTCACATTTTATTTGCAGTATAAACCAGACCACAAGTCCTGAGCAGTTGAGATGGAATTACAGATTTTACTTTATATGTTCAGCAATATGTCACTTCCATCCACAGTCCAACGTATGCCACATCAGAGCTGGAAATGTGAAACACATCGGGTTTCAGATTCTGAGTTTTCAGATATTTTGATTGGTTGCATATTTTTAACTTACATCATATGTTATTGGTGGATTGAAATACAGTGCAGTTTTCAAAATTCCATTGGTGCAGAATTCTTTTGCCAGCCATTTGGAATTAATAATGAAAGCACATAACTTATCCTGGTCTGGATCATAACAACCTGAAAGGCCATTTTTTCCATGTAAGATTTATAAAATACGGCTTTCCATTCATGTACTGTGACAGTAGCTACATTGTCTTTTTTAACACTTTTGCTAACATATGCTTGATAATTGCATCCATAGCCCATTTTTGAATTTAAAGGAGACTTACACAGGAGGAAAAACAACAAAAAAAAAGCAGACAACAGCATTCTTAAGAGCTGATAGTGTTCATCCCTGCTCTGTGATCTTCATTTGTGATATGCTGGAACAGAGGAGTGAAAGCAATCAGCCCTGCATTGCTAGGCAGCTCTCTGTCTGCTTCTCCTGCCTCAATCCAGCACATCGGCGCACACACACTCTGCTGGCTAGCCCTAGGGACCTTTATTCTCTGTATAACTTAGAACCGGCCTCAGGTAGCTTTATTTAAACCATGGTCCGAATTAGCTCCTGCTGTCCTTAGGATCAGGGAAGCGGAAAGGATTGATGGAGTTGTTCCCTATAAACCATCAGCACTGAATGCTGAATACAACCATCAGCATATCTCAGTATCAGTTTTGCTCATTTTCCCAAAGCGTCACAGATGTTACCTGGTACTGCACTCAGGGTTGAATACACAGAAGAAATTCCTCTTTTAAACAATAGAAATAATTAAATGCAATCCTGAATACGGAGTGGCTTTGTAATAACTTACAGCTGAAATGCTGGTTTTAGTGTTCTCATATGGGCAAGAGCTGTTCCTTGATAAAGGAGAAGAAAAGGGCCTGAAGCAACTCTGAATATTATTTTCATTACTATTTGTTAGACTTTGAGAAGATTCAACTGCTAAGATGCTGCTGTACAAAATTTATAAGCATAGTTTCATAGGCGTTTCTTGGAGACTGGCTCTTCCCGTTTCTGTCTTGGAAGCAGAGACTGTGGTAAAACAGTATGATAGGATTTGACTAGTTGGGTTCTTTCACTATAGGCAAGACTTATTACTGCAAGCCTGTGAAGTGTCATTGCCCTACTCCAAATATCAGCATCTCATCCATGTGACACTGTACATGGGACAGAGTAACTTAAAGATTGTAATTACAGACAAAAGAAAAAAAATACGAAATAAGTCTGGGATACTTAGACTCCAGTCACTTTCTCCATTCCATCAGCCTTCCGTTGCACCCTAATCTTCTCTTTTTTTTTTTCAAGGATTGCAAGAAAAGTGGAATTTGTATGTAAATGAGAAATAAATACTTTTCTTTTACATGCGAGAATTCTCAATGCCTGTTACTTTCTACCTTAATTTATCATTTGTAAACAAAATCAAGTATTATTTGGACAGGACATTGCACATTGTACTGGACTTAAAATTTCCTCTGTCAGCAGCAACCCTAGGCACTTGTCTGGTGGATGGCTGCACACAGTGGGATACGGTTTTGCCAATGTCCTGATAGTCCCACTCTTAACTCTTAGACGTCCTCTCCCAGCAATCACTCTACCTCCTCAATATCTTATAACCATACATTCACTTGGCTGGACGCTCAAGTTGTTCCCAGCCAGTGCTTTGGCCCTGTTCCTGCAGTTACTGAGGCACGGTGGTGGTAATGGGGAGTGTGAAATGGATAAGCACACTGGCCGTTCCCCTGCCCTGCTGCAATTCTTAACCATCTGACACCATAAACAAGTAACAGAGCAGTGTCATCATCAGTATCAATGCTTCCCTGAATGTGTCTAGAATACCACTAGATGAAAATTCAGCTCCGTTAGTACAAATACCGTAGGCTTAGATTGGAAAACAAATACAGGATAACATAAATATTGGGGTGGGGATCAAGGACAGATATAATCCTGTATAGAGATCTACTTTCTAATGGCTTAAGTGGAAGGCAGGCTTCTAATTTCCCATTTGCATCTGTGCCTTAATGATTTATAGGATATTTTATACAGTATGTTTATGTACAAAAGTCTTATTTTATTTCAAAATCAAGTTAATTGCAGCACTATTTTGTAATTTTACTTAGTGAGTCTATTGAAGACCCTTAGATACGAACTCAGGGTTTTGCTTCATACCTTACTAAAATCTTGCAGCTTACCAAAAAGAAAATTTCCAGTTCCAAATAGTTTTGTAGATTTGCTCAGTCGTTCATCCTTGCTAATCTGGGAAGACATATTGAGGACCATTGCTTCTGGGGACTTCTTTTTAAGAGAACTGACTCATACCTGCCCTTGGTTACAAGAATCAGCAAGAAGAATGAATCTTGTGTGTTCAAGTAAGCCAAGAATATGCTTTTCTTTGGAATGCAATTGCTACCTACATAATCCCTCATTTGTGTCAGCATGATCAGGTTAGGATTTAACCCCCATCTCGTCTGCCAGGAGGTTTGTAGTTGGTTGGTTTTGGCTACTAAAATAAACATTCCGTAGGCCAAGTTGCATGCTTGTTTTCACAACAGTAACTATTGAGGTAGTGAATTAGACTTGTATAGAGTGAAGTAATCAATATCAATCCTTGTTGCAACTCCATGAATTTCAGCAAAACTTTTTCAATAACTCTTTTTTTTTTTTTTTTTTTTGCCATTTGCTATGATTATGGTTTAATGAGTTTGTTTGGACATCTATATTTTTATTGCATAGTGTTTCAGTTCCAGCACAAAGGAAAAACGATTGCTCTTTCCTCTGAACCGTGAAGTTACAACTGTTTCCTCCAGAATACTCTCTTCTAGAGAACAGGGCATGTATGAGTATCTGCGCATATTTTTAGTAAAATGTAGGCTTTTAAAAGTGTTTCAGAGAGTTTCGGGCATTTCTTAGCAGTAAGTTCTTACTGTCTAGAGTAAAAAAATGTCTATCTGAAGTTCGTAGTTGCAAAACTGCCCTGTCAAGTACCTGCAGCTTTAATTCCTAGATTTAAAAAGCCAGGCTGATACAGAGTCGAGCTAGGAGAGTAGCCCTGAAGAGAGTAACCATGTATTGAGTGCTCAAAAAGAATTAGGAGGGTGTCACACCTGTTATCTTTATGTCCTAGATTTCATTAGAGCCCTAAAAAACTCTGCACCACAAGGAAGCTTTCACTTCACCACTGGAGAGCTTGCTGTAACTGTCACCTGCTGAAGATGAATCTCAACTTCAGGCGGGAGAGGAGTTTACTGCTGTGTTTGAAAAGAGAATGGTGTTACAGAACCTTGCCTTGAACACCTTTTTCCTCAAGCCTGTTAGAAAACAACATGTTTTCCTGTAGTGCTGTTTTTCGGTACTGTTGTTCGTACAGCACATGGGAAGCAGTAGCCCTGTCTGAAGGGATTAGGCTGCGTGCTTTGTGCACTGCTGGGTTCGGCGGCCATGCGCTATTAGCCTTGGCAGCAGAGCCCAGATGGAGTGAGATGCTATTCAGGTGCTTCCTTTCCCCACCTTTGTTGCTGCCCAGGATTAGGCTATAGATAGAGAAGAATCCCAGTAAGGAGATTTTCACCAGCAGTCATTTGCATCACGAGGATCAATCCCCGATGTCTCTTTTGGAATACATCACCTTAAAAAGCAGAAGCCAGTCTTAATGATTTTTGTTTCTGCTGAGCAAGCGCTGCAGTTGATGCGACTCCATGTCCAGGGACAGGTAGACCCCACAGCAGGGCAGAACACAGGGAAAAAGGTTTGCCAAACTGTGGAAGTAAACTAATCCTTCTTTCCTTTGCACCTGATCCAAACCGAAGTCCTCAGCTGAATTTTGGTGGATTCCAGCCAGGCCTCACTCCGCCAGGCGTTAATTGCTTCTCCAGGGTTTGTGAAGTTCATTCTCCTAGCTGTCAGGTATTGTTAGCTTCGTATGGTTAGCCTAGTCTTTTAATATTTACACATGCTTTGCTAATGAATTAGAAACGTGGACTGCTGGATCTATTGCATGAGTTCACCTCTTCTCTGGTCTCTGTGGATTCTCTTCTGTTATGGAGGATTTGGGTTGTGTAACGCGTAGTTTCAACACTGCTTTATTAGGCTTAGACCTGCTCTAATAGTGACTTGTTGATGAGGTCTGGTGTGGCGCTTCTTCCTTTGACTTCTTTCTACAGCCTACAGATCACACAAGTTATTCCTGGCTGCTGACAGAATCCATGGACACACGTGCTAGAAGAATCCTGGTGCCCAAGTGTTGAGTATGTCATGTGCTAAATGTGCTTGTAAAACAAATAATAAAATGCAACTCAAAATGTGCAACTACCTTTAATAACTTCATGCTTTACTTGTCCTGCTCCTAGTTCTTTGCGTTCTCCTAGCCCTGGTAGTTACTATTATCCATTCACCTCAATAGCTGTCTCACTGCATTGCAGGAAGTTTAAAAAAAAACCACAAAACAAGCTCCTAATTCAACTAAACCTGTAAAATGTACACACGCTTCATGCAGTAATAAGCACCTGTGTTCTTCTCTTCCATGTTTTTGATCTAACAAGATTTCAGGTGAATTTACTCCAGAAGCTCTTGTGCTTCTTGTAGCATCTACCCACCGTTTAGGTACGCAAAGGCAACAAGGCAGTAAGTGTCCCATTTTCCTAATGGGAACTCACTGAATCAGGTAAAAGCTAAATTTCCCATTTTGAATATTTCCTTTGTTAAAGTCCCCATAAACAACTTCTTGGCTTACGCTTTTTGTTTCAGCTTTCCCCTCATTGTACTGATAGCAACATCTAGTGGCAAGATTACCTCATGACAATGCCCTACTTTTGGAAACAGGTCTAGCTCCATTTACCTGCGGATAAATCTTCATCTCCTCTACTGGCAGACTGACGTTAGAATTTGAACCGCGAGGACTTTGATAGTCCTCTTCACTGGCTGCAGTAAAATCCTTTCTTTTGAAGGTGTATTATTGGCAGCCCTACGCAAGAAAAGCAAATCAAAATAAGAAACCCAAACAGTTTGCCAGAATAACAAAATGAAAGCTGCTGATTTTTGTAGTTGAAGTAATGTTATCTGCTGTAGAAATTCAGCTGGAATTCTAACACCAGCAGTTGTGTAGGATAACATTTGCATACATGAGACCATGGTATCTAGATTAAATGAGCTGGCTGGGATCTGTCTCTTCCACCAGGACCTGCTGTTAGGTCTGCAAGCTGTGAGTCATACTTCAACGTTCCGGTTTGGTCATCCAGTAGCTTCCAGTCTTATTGTAATCAAGGATCACCTGAAAAAAAAATGGTGACGTTCTAGCTGTTTTGCACGCAATTGATTTCTCTCACACATGTACCTGCAGTTGGTTTGATGCGTATCATTAGTAAATATAGCTGTAGCGATGGCAGCCGATGCTTTCAAACCTGGCTGTCCATGCGCATTGTTCTGCTCCGCGATGAAGGCAGACTTTGTAGTAGACATATCTATAGACTTTGTAGTAGAATATGTATGCATCTCCACTATGTGCTACCTCTCACTACTGCACATGTATTCTAGGTTTCACAGAAGCGTTAGACAGAGCCACAGGAGACATGGTAAGGACATATCTGGGATCTCTGAGCATACAAAAGCATGGTTGAAATTACTGTGCATAAACAGTAGCTTTGATTAAGTGAAGCTGTAAGAAATACTGGGCAGATGCAGAAGATCCTCAAAATCCATCCGCATAAAATTGTGGGTGAAAAGAGAACAACACATCCAGAAACACATATCGTTGCATGAAAGAAAAAAAATTACAAGCAGTTAACGCTCCACCATCCAAGAAAACAGGAGGGCTAGGAAACCAGAAAGTACAGTGAAAAAACGGTGATATTGGTTACGCCAGGGAGCGGTTGAGATATCTGATGGCATGGTCCACCCAACCTCCTCACTTACGCTCCCACGTGCTCGTTGACTGAAGTGCGCTACAGGTACGGTGCATTTACACTGCGTCCAAGGTTCGTCAAGGAGTCAAAATCTTCAAGGGTATTTAAGTCAGGTTCCAACAGAGGGAGTCTTACTCCCAGAACGAAGAGAGATGCTTATCCGGAGTTCCCCATACAGCTGGGAAGGGGCTGCGGCGAGAGCCAGTCGCATTGTGACAGGGGCTTCTGCGTTTAAAAGGGTAAGAGAAACCCAACTTCAACATCGCTTCTGCGCCCAAACCAGGATTGGAATCCAAATCTCACAAATCCCCAGATGACTAAGCCACAAAATACCCACAAGTAGAGATTCTCAATCTGTTCTTAAATTTTACTTCCTTTTTATATAAATTAATGAATACTAATTGAAGCAGAACCTTTTCGGAAGAACACACAGATGAATTATGATTATAATGAGGGAATTGTTTACACTCTACCTTCAGCCAAATAAATATTTTGAGGTTTTATTGCATAAAATAGCTCTAACATGAAAAAAGTAACCCAGCACTGCATTATAAGCTTCATGAAAAATGTACTTTCAAGGGCCCAAATTCAAGATACACGAGTGCAAGCATGGACAGAACAGCTCTGGCAATGATTTAAAGGCCAATACAGAGGGATGTGTTGGCTTCTTTGTTGATGTTCTGTTCTGTAATTCTGTATTAGTTCTGGCATCCACATTTTAAAGTGATGTTGAAAACTGGGCAATACAGAGAGAATTACAATACAGATTGAAGATGAAATACTTCCATTTTTCAAATAGCTTGATTATGGCAGACATCTTTGAAAAGTATAAAACCCCCCAACTATTTAGAAGTTTTTTTAGTCTAGCAAAGAAAGCCAGAAAGCCCTACTCAAAGGCACAATCAAGTCAGTCACACAGCAGTTAAGTGAGAACAGCTGGAATGCGCTAAAAGAAACAGGCGTCTTCCAATCAGGCAGACTTGCCCAAGTCCAACTAGTTAGACTTAATTTGCACTTAACATGAGAGGAACTGGGGGAAGTTCTACGGGCTGAGCAGGACAGAGATGAGATTAGGTAAGATAAATAGTTTAATAATCCCTTCAGGACCTAAACCTGATGAATTGTGTGTCAGGTGCCATTGCCTGTCTCCACACTAGAAACTAGAACTGCTGTCATCATTTGAAGACCATGAATAAATACCATCTTCAACATTTACAGTAACCATTTTCAATTTGAGGAAGGCCTTCCAAAATACACATTAAAATTCATGCAATTTCTCCTCCCAACTTGCTTGAGGGGATGTTTTGATTCCTGATGAATTTAATAGTCCCAGAGAAAAAAATACTTTTTTTGGGTTTTTTTGGCCAGACCTAGCAGTAAGAAATTTCATTTTGGTTCCTATGGGAACAGTTTTATGACTGACATGATGACTGAAGATAAAATTCCAGCAGCTCGTTTCCTCTAAAAAAGATTGAGTCTGATAATCGAGGTCTGGATTGTGTAGTATTTATTACAGTTAATGCAAACATCCCTCAAACAGTATCTACACTCAGCCACTGAACAGATCGGCAAAAACAAGGGAGTAATATAGAATACTTTAGGCTCTGAAAAAAAACCCAAAACCACCGCTACAACCAACCACCTTCACATGAGTTATGTGATAGTTGAACTACTTAGTGCCCAAAGAAAAAGTAGTTATCCTGTGCTCCTGCAAGACCAATTGATCTTTCTTTGTAGAGTACAGTGGTATTTTATAAAACTACAATTCCCTCTGTAAAAAAAAAAAAAAAAAAGTGTTCAGGGTAGCAGACGCGATCTGTACTCTTTTCAATACTTGGAGTTTTAACATCTAAGACTTATTATGCATCAATAGCAAAAAAAAAAAAAAAAAAAAGTAATACTGAATGCCTAGCAAAAGGCCACAGGCAGATCCAACAGAGATGCAAGATTTAATCCTGCTGCCTGACAAACTCTTTCACGCTGTACAGCTGTTCCACCTGTGAATGCTGTACTAACATCCCGTAAGAAATACCTGCTCCAGACCTTTACTGACATTGGAAAACAAGGGAACTTAATTTTACTGTGAGATGTGGCAGTAAACTTCTTACTCCCCCAACCCCTTCCACCACTGAAGCCATCCCTAACAATACACTGATTCATGACAATGCAGCCCCCTTAGGATCATTAAGGCTGTGACACCAAAGCAATACTTAGCCCACTTTCACTTTTGGTGCATCTAGCACATGTCACCCGCAGTGTACCACATGTGCCAGGGTGACAGTGTGCTCCCTGGAGTGCTCTCGCAGCACTCCAGCCCCCACAAAATACATCGGCAATAAAGCAAACACTGTAGAACTTTCTCTTCTCCTACAGTGCAGCCTGCTTCCTTAGGTCAGAGCTCCTTAGCTCAGTGTTAGCATCATTTGTGGACCCAAGCTTCAAAATCTTGACAGTTCTGCACAACTGGCAGCCTAACAGTCCAGATATTGTTACATGGGACCTTTTTCATAACAGCTTTGGGGAAGAAAGGTTTATGAGGGGACAGAGGCCTCAGAGGTATCCATCAGTCCATCCTAACAGGACAGTCACTACTCTATTAAGTTGAAGAAGCCCTCATGAAGGTGCTGGCCATCAGGCACAGTCCACGAAGTGCTAGAACACCCTTTGGTTCTATGAAGTAAACCTCTGAAGCTCCTGGCAGACAGCTCTGCTGCTCCACACCACACAAAGGTACATTTGGCAACACAGTGCTTTTCACGCTCACCTCCTGGTTATAAGATGCTGTGGCTTGCTTCCATCATTCAATGGCAAAGCATTTCTTACAGAAGGAAACAACAAAAGAGTCAGCATGCCCCAATCTCTGAGGTATGTCACTTGCAGATAAACATTAAAAAATTGTAAGGCTTAAATAATAAGCATAGACGTTTTTCCAATCAAAAATTTTATTGACATTATTGACAAATTAATGTAAATTTATGATCTTGGTCTCTCCTTCTTGCCCTTGTACAAAGCCAACAGGGAAACATTGGCTACTTTGACAACCTTGAAGCGAACTCCAGGAATGTCACCAACAGCGTGACCCTTCCGGCCGAAACCAGCAACCAGAACTTCATCGTTTTCCTGCAAGGAAAGGCCACATAGTTACCAAGGGACAGACTTGAAACCTGGACATACTTCTGAAATGTATAACATCAGCAAGTCTAGGGTGTGTCTCAATTTAAAGAAAGGGTAGAAATACTGAAGGCTACCAACAGACATATATTAATAAAGGACTCTTATCCCCTTCAGTATTTTGGAGAAAGGAAACACAAGCCCAGGTAACACTTAGCTTGCAGCAGCACAGCTGAGAACTGGCTTTGCTAAGGGAGGGGAAAGTACAAAAACATTTCTCACATTTTTTGTCTGCCTCTACCACTACAGCTTTAAGCTACATGTGGTGCAGAATGCCGTGAACCCTTGTCTAACCATCCCCTGAAACCCATCAATTATGTGTTTCTCTACTGTGACATACACCTTTTTATAAGTCACCCATTGAAAATTACCTCAATGAAGTTCAGGCAACCATCGTTGGGAACGAAAGCTGTGATTTTTTTGCCGTTTTTAATCAGCTGGACTCTAACACATTTCCTGATGGCAGAGTTGGGCTGCTTAGCTTCTACTCCACTGAAATGGAAGCACATGGAAATAAATTAGCAAAAATCAGTTTGGTGAACTACCAGATATTTTATCACCACAAATTACTCTATCATTTTGTATTAAATGCAAGTTGTATTTGTTCTTCAAAACCAAAACCTATTAGTTATATATTTAGGGCTACTCAATATATAAAAGTCCAGTTCCTAAGCAGAGTAAAAATTTAAAATTAATCACCTACAAACACGTGCTAATTCAGTAAGTAAAAATCAGGGGAGACAGGGGAGCAGAGTAACACTTTGGAGCCCTCACAGTAACCCAATGAAGCTTATAAATTAGGAAAAAACAAAAAAAAAGGGCAGAAGACAAGTAGATGGGACACAAGGCGCATATACACAAAATCAACCCCCCCCAAAATCCTAAACTAAGTTTAGTGGTATTTTTTTGTTTTGCTTCTACAAAGAAGCAGAATCTTTAAAGTGACACGTGTAGGAGAAATAATATCTTTCAGCACTGCCCCTTGGAAAAATAAACCACGTTTTCAATACAGCACATCGAAGCTAAGAGAAACGTGGTACGCTACAGGTAGCGAAACCTCTCCCGTATTTAGAAAATACAACAGCTTAACACTGCTTCCTTCTCGAGGCCCTCTGGAAGGCCTCACTTTCTGCGGCAGCCAGGTGCCCCACGCCGCCCAGCGCACAGGGGGTTTTCTCCCCACGGACACCCAGCCCCACGGCGGCGGCACTCGGCCGAGCTCTACCCACACTTTCTCCAGCAC
>NW_009648822.1:5015822-5090242 GCF_000708025.1 Charadrius vociferus | reverse complement strand
GCTTAAAGTGAGGGTGGCACAGTGGTACCGGGCCTGTTGCGTGTGGGGTGGCCTCGGCTGCCGCTCGGGAGGCCTCTTCCTTCTTCCACAGCACTTTTGGAGCTCTTCATCCGCATCAGACACCTGCCAAGCTTCTCAGAACGCGAGCAAAAGCAGAAGTCTCATGTATGGTGCATTTAGGGTGAGCGAGGAAGATGCCAAGGAGCTCTGATGGTAGCTGAGCCAGGGTTTCTTACTTCCCACTGCTGTCCTAAATAACTGCATTGCCCCTAAGTCTTCCAGTGGATCTACAGCAGAGTAAAATCCTGTAACAAAACCCAAGCATTGATTAAGTCTGAATACTACTGGTAGTCCATGCTGCCAAACTCCAGCAACGGGCAGATGCTGACCGCACGGGCACAGCAGCCTCGTTCAAGCAGTCAGTCCACTCCATGAAAGAAAAAGTCATGAACATTTTCTTGCCTTTTTGGGATTGTTGTGAAGGAGCAGTAATTGATCTAAATGTATCTTTATTAACACACCCTGTGTTTACAGCTAAAACAGAAAATACATACTTGTTTATGTAGGGCTGTTTTTGCATTCAATCTGGGTAGGCTAAATAGTCAAAAAACATTAAATAAACAATCAAAAAAACCCCATCAGAAAGCAATGAACACAACCCAGAAAACCCAGCAACAGTTTCAGGAGCAAATGTTACTATTATACAAAGCAGCTCTTTAGAAGATGCCATTCCAATGTGGTATTTGGTAATTTTAAGAATAGGGAAGTTAATCTTGTAAAAATGCTACAGCTTTGCTTTACAATCTTAAAAAGATTAGGAATACTTAGTCCTTAAAAGCTGACTAGGAAGGAAATTGATAAATAAAATGAATGTACTGAAACAAACGATGGCATTTGGTGCACAAATATTCACTAATGTTAAGATTTAGGAAAGGTGATGCTACTATAGGTTTTGCTATTTCTTTTTAAACTTTAGTAGGACTTTGGGACACTTCTGTTAGGACAGTTTCTCTTCATTTCACCATCTTCTTCAAAATGAGTATTAGTTGATCCAAAACCAAAGAGAAATGCTCAGGTTTAATTAGTGTTACCCATTGCAAAAATGTTCTTTCAGGCATGTCACCCAGTTGTTAATAACACGCAGAGGATATATTTGTATATACAAACCATTTATTACGGCACAGAAAGGCATAAAATTATCAAAATGTTTGTTAGTACTTGTGGTGGTGCAGACCCCCCTGGGCCGCGTTGCGATGTCAGGACCCACCAGCATTGTGTTCTGGTGTTGATGCAGGTGCAGTGGGCCAGGACCATCTGTCGCTTTCTTGTCTTGGTTGTGAGTGCAGTCAGTTGGGGCAATGGGGTACTTTCTTGTCCTGGTTACAAGTACAGTGAGTTAGGACGATTAGGCACTCCCTAACAATACTTGACACTCCTGCTGCCTGGATCATAGCCTGCTCTGGAAGGTACCAGACAAGAATTGTGGCCAAAATGGAAAAATACTGACCAAAGTCAATCATCTTGCGATCGTAGAAATAGCGATCCCAAGTGAGACCCTTTGAGCTGTCTGGGATCACGGCAGGCTGTGACCCAATATCTCCCCCTGAGTTGGGACGCCTCTCAGGGTAGATTTTGCAGGGATTTCAAACAGTAGATTTTGTGAGGATTTTGAAGATTAGATTTTGTGAGGATTTTGAAGAGTATATTTATTGAGGATTTCAGAGATCATGTGCTGACAAATGCCGATGAAGGAAAGGAGTGAGTCATTCACTGCTATTGTATTTCTTGAGGTTTCAAAGATCGTTTCGTACCCATAATTTACTACTTTTTGCAAAAAGACAAACATCCTAATTATATAGGTTAACCTCTATATCTGTTTGTGTGTGTACGATTTGATTTAGGAAACTCTGTTGTAAGTCTTGTGTCTGCATGCCATTTGATTTAGGAAACCGTTGTAAGTCTTATGTGAACCTTACTGTTTTCAGATCTTTAACTAAGTTGCTGTGTTGGTTGTGGCAAATTTTCTTAAATCACTCTGATGATTGGCTGATGATTAAATATTGTTAAAAATCATACAACCTAATCCTGTGTTAATAAATCTTAAATTGCTGCTACCTCAAGGTTGTGCAGGATCCTAAAACTGATATACGTGACAGTACTCTAGCTTGCACAAAAGGAACTTGTGGTCTTGGTTACTCCTTTTTGTCCTTGTACAAGCCCAACAGAGAAACACTGGCTACTTTGACAACCTTGAATTCCATGAACGTCACCATACAGGGTGACCCTTCCAACCAAAACCCGCAACCAGAACTTCTGTCATTTTCCTAGAATTTAGCAGTAACCAGATAGCTAGAAACAACTGTATGATTTAATTGAAATAACAAATAAGAATGAAGTCAAGTAAAGCTAATAACCAAGACTCGCTTTGGTAAATTTTCACGTCTATGTACAGTGGAGAAGCTGCACTCTGAGTCTGTTGAAATGGCCTCAAATTGGAAAATTCAAGCTTCACAATTCCACGGTCTGTTATTAACCAGCTAACAGCAGTTCTACACTCACCAAAGCGTTGGGTGAGTAACATTACTATTTCTGAGCAGTTATACTGGGACAGTTAGCTTCACTAGTTGTGGATGCAGGGTATTTACCTTGATGGAGTTCAGGCAGCCACCGTTGGGAACAAGGGCCGTTGTTTTCCTGCCGTTCTGGATCAGCTGGACACTAACACCTTGCTGGATGGCATGGTTGGGCTGCTTTGCTTCCACAGGTCTGTTTGACGGAGGAGCGAACCGGACACTGAGCAGCTGTTTCTTCGCGTGGGGCAGCCCCACGGTCAGTCCCTGCTGGCACCCCGGTGCTCAATGTGCCGGCCACTGATGTGGCCCTGTCCCCAGTGCTCCTGGCCGCAGCTACTGTTCTGGCTTGAGGTAAAAAAGAGCCAATATTCTTTTCAGTGATTCTACTTTTCATCTAAGCCTTTTCTAACTAACTAAACTCTCTGAAGTTAACAGCCTATTTTTTCAGACAGTGTTGGCTTCTACCAGAGATAAGGCCTGATGTTTATAATTAATACCAAGGCATGGTACACAGAAAGGCTCTTGCTTATATGTACTGCTATAATACCCAAGGCCAGCTAACTTTTGTTATTTGCCCCTTTGGAGGGTTGGAATCGGAAAACTATAGAGGGGTCCCACCTGCGGGGAGGAGCAGACAGGACAGGTAACCCAAAACTGACCAACAGGGGATTCCATCCCATCTGCCTCATGCGTAGTATAAAAGCTGAGGGATCAAAGGGTCAGGCTCTTGCTTCAGTGACTGACATCCGAGGAGGACTCTCTCTGTGCATCTGCCTTTGGTCTCAATCTGTGTGTTCCTGAATCCAGATCTGGAATCCAGTTCCCATCCATTGCTGAGTCCAGTCTGGGGCTTTCCCAATGCCTGCTGGTGACTGGCAATGTGATTGTCATCCTGGGAGCTTGATATGGTTTTGTATATACTGTATATATTTCCTTATTTCCTTATTAATATTACTATATTTTCTTTTTATTATTAATTATTAGTATTTCATTAAAGTAATTTGGTTTCTTATAAACTCATAAGTCTCTCTTTCTGTCATTCTTTCACTTGGGAGAGAAGTTAGAGAACATCTGCCATTTGTTTTCGTGGTCAGCCCAGCCCAAACCCCAACAGATGCCCCCCACCGGGCTCTGCAGAGCCGTGCTTGCAAAGGTAGCCACAAGACCCTGCTCTCATGGGGTCCCTCTTCTTCCTGGCCAAGAATCAGAAGCTTCGTTCTTGATCCAGTCTCCATCCAGACCAGCTGCAGTAGGGCCTGGAGTCTGTATGGAGATTTCTCGGGATAGGACGGCATCTTTTGGGATTGTGGGGAAGCGTGCAAGGGGTAGAAGGGAGGCAGGAGAGTTGTAACAGGATTGATTTTTCCATCATCCGAGCCTGTGTGGTGGAGATGAAGTCTGAAAGACCTGCAGGCAAATCAGTTGCCCAGAGAGAGGATTTTGTTGGAACTGAGACAAGCTCTTTCTATATACTAAGGCCAATTTTCTGTCCGTGCTTCTGTTGCTTTGTCAGTGCATTGTGACTATATCTGAATCAGAGGAACAATGCATGCTGCAAAGTGAAAAAATAGTAATGATATATTGAGTGCTGTTACCTTGTACATTGCCTGATACCTCATACTTTGCTTGAGTTATGTTATTTTGCTCCATTCACGGTGACCTGATATGTCATCTGAAGGTAACTATGAACTGTTTTGAAAATAAATTGTGCCATTGCCTGCCTGAGGAGATGATAGACAAAGAGATGCATTATCCATGTTTGAAATTATGTCTGCAGTCTCATTCGTTGCATGCAAACACAGCGTGTGTATAATCGTTGCAGCATCAGGCAGAACAGCTGTCATCTCGGGGTCTCCATCAATGTTTATGTGATCATCCTGTTTGACAGGGGGGTTGCCGGACTGTAGTGGCACATTTGGGGATGTGTGGGATGACAGCAATACAGACTGGCTGACCTATCAGTCTTTGATTGTTGGTGTCACAAACCTCACAAAACTGTGAGCCCTTATGCTGAATACAGTCGCCAGCTGCTTTCTTAACTACCTTTTCTGCAAGGGGGATCCAAAAAAAGAGCAATGTTTAAAGTACAGTAAGATCTGCTGTGCCTCCTCCCTGGCAGTGGAAATGCTTGAACTGCCATGATACTAAGTAAAAAACAAGAAAGTGATAGCTGCTTTGTCATCAAAGGACAGGTTTTGCATGAACAGTAACTTTTAGAAGAGTGTGTGACACTTCTGCCTTTTCCCAGGGCTGCTTAAAATTTTCAGCCGAGCCATGCCTCTGTACTGATGTAATTATTCTAAGTTTAGCGTAATACATTTCTGGTGCTTCAGAGAACATTTAGAGATTATTTTCAACTGGTACTTGTTTGTCACTATGCTCCCTTATCTCATTTTTCAAGCTGGGATTCTCATGTAAGTATCTGGATTCCTCCTTAAATTGGATAGAAGCAGTGCTACTGAGGACAAGCTGCTGAGAGATTTTAAAGATTAGTGAATACTCTATCACTGAAAGAGAATGAATTAAGATGGGAAATCCTTTTTAATAGTTACAATGCTAAAGCCCCTATATTTATCTTATATCTGGAATGCAATGGGCAGGAGGTCTTAATCAGTGAAGTAGGGCTTACTGTGTGATCACATCGGTGGGTAGCTGACATTAGCTGCCGAGCAAGAAAGCAGTAGGGGTGTGTGGGGTGTGTGTGTACACAGAGAGGTATACACATACACGAACACACGTAGCTGTTAGCAGGATCAGGTTGTGACGACGTCCTGTCTGATATTTAAGTGGAGAAGTGCATAGTGGGACTAAATATCTGAGCTTCTTGTTGGGAGTGAGCTGCCCGTGCGGAATGGGGCACCCATTTCTGCCTGAACCCCCGAGTTCCCTCCGGGCTGGTCACACATCCATGGATGGCTGTGTTCATGAAGGTGGCCAGACTGCACATTAGCACGCTGCAGAGCACTGTCACTGCACCTGGTCCACCAGTAAGTATCCTGATTTCAGCTTTCCTGGTCCTGTGTAGACATGTTGAATGCAAGCTGCAGTTTGTGAATAATGTGTGGAGGGTTTGGGGAGTCAGCTCAATGTGCCTTGCCCTCTTCTTTGTCATCAGGAGCATGGCTGGTGTATATTTTGAGAAGGCTGATGAGGACAGAGGGTGTGCAGAAGAGGTACCAGTGCCTGTGACCTACCTGTCTTTTGAAAATGACCGGTCCCAGAACCAACCTGCTGTATTTGCAATGATGTGTATGCGCCTTGGTGTCTCGGTCTGACAGTCCAGGAACAGAGGCATTGTAATTCTGTGGGCATTTAACAACTGTGGTCTGGATGAGAGTTATCTGTAAGGTATAAAAACAATTGAGCCAGAAAGCTGGATGCGCACAAACTGAATTAGAGCTGAAGAAAGGAAACCACTTCCAAATATCTGACATCTAAGCTTGCTATGTCTGCTTTCACAGCTGTGAAATGGGGATAATAGTATTACTCTGAAGGTATTACAAGACTTAAAAAGACATGTAATTCTTTGTCTGGTTATGAGCAACCTGGGCAACCTGGTCTAGTGGGAGGTGTCCCTGCCCACGGCAGGGGGATTGCAACTAGATGATCTTCAAGGTCCTTTCCAACCTAAACCATTTATGATGTCATGATATGGAAGGAGAAATTTCAAAGCTGTTTGGAAACAGCACCTTCACCTTTCTTTCAGGTTAGGGTTGAGTACAAATAAGAAGCGCTCTCCAGTGTGATTTTAGAGCCTGGAGAGACCATCTGATTTTATTTCTTTTTTTCCTTAGCAAACAGCTGGCATCCTGGTACAATTTCCCCAGAACGTGTAATCTTTAGTTCACAAGGAAGGAGGAGCGTGCTGGCGGTAGGTGTCCGCTGTTGGAATAGATCTGAGCGTGCGAGGAATTTCTCCTGTGGGTACCGGTGCGGTGATGGAGTGGCAACTCCCAGCCCCGATTGGCTGCGTCTGCTGCCCATCACGCTGCCGGGCAGAGCGCGGGCGCCCGGCTGCCCACTGGACCAGAGGAGCAGATGTGCTGGGTGTGGAGGGACCGACTCTCTTCTCGATGGAAGGAAACGCTGCCGTGAGGCTCCTACTGCTTTTTCTGCATGTGGGATTTGCAGTGTCTGTGGAGCAAATGGTTGCGACGGTGGATGGCAGGTCAGTAACTGAGCGTGTATCCACAAACTCTGTTGATGGAGTTGAGTGCATCTCTTAAGTGTTGTAATTTGGTCATTTGTGCTGTGTAGAGGCAGATTCAATCACAGTTTAGGATGTCAGGATGTGATTTTAATTTTCTTTTCAGCTTTGAAAAGACCTGGGGCTAATACAGAAATGAATTATTTTGAAGCCTACGCTGCATTAAAAATGTAACTTTAAAACAATTTTGTAGACAATACTGGAAATGGTTGTTTTAAAATGAGTGTTTTCTGGGCATCTGTCTTATATTTCATTACATTTTAATGACTCTCATCCTGACTTTCTCTGGTCTGTTTAAGAACAAAGTTATAAATAGAATAATGGCAAGGGTGTGAAAGCTACTCCAAGAAACATAGGTGCTAAAATATTCTGTTTCTGTAGAATGAATAACTATTTGAAGCATCAATTCAGTGTTGCAAAGAAGTATTAAACTTATGAAATTACTAGAGATTTGGATTTATTATTGTTTATAGTGCTATTTTGTTCTCTAATAAAGTATAAATAGGAAGCCCAAGTCATAGCAGGGGAAAGAGAGGACTTTCTAGAGCCAAACATTACAAAATAGAAAACTGTATTAATTGAGTCATGCCCCAAAGTCACTAATAACATGGAGATAAAATATGCTGATCAAGATCACAGCTGGCAGTAAAATCCGTGCATTTAAGGCAAGAAGGACATGTGGTGATTTGCTTAAGCTTGTATTAAGAGATCTAGTAGTCAGTTACCAATAAATGCTACAATATGTTTTCATTTAAATGGCTTACTTGCTGTTCTCCTCTGCCAGTTTTCAGATTTGTTAATGTCTTCTTAGTATAATTGCACTTTTATGCAATCAGAACAAAATCTGAGAGAAAGCAAGCAGTGGAGCATTACATGAACTTTATTCTAATAAATATTAAGAAATGAATCAATGCCAATAAATCGAATGGGGGTTTTGCGTTTGCATTCAGTGGAGGTGGGATCGTGCCTGCACAGTGTTAATCTGCTGGAAGTTCTATGAGCTCAATTTCTTTTTTTGTATTAAAAATGAAAGCTTGACTGCCTTGTGATTCCGATCCAGTTCTTATCGGACATCCATTAAAGTGCAGATCAAACCCCAGTACTCAGTAGGTTGTAAAATAACTATGTAAATCTGTCTCCCTGTGTCAAATCACACATGAGGCTACCAGAATGTGACACAGGATACTTAAAAATTAAAAACTGTAGGAGTCGTGGGCTTTGTAGGGATTTCTTAATGCTAGAACTGAAATAGATATATTTAAAACTTAATAACATTTTTGTTAGGATGTTTCTTAGAAGGAACTAGCTTTTGCCCTGAATCTGGGCTCCTAGGCTTACACATTTATAATTTTAGTAACTCCATTGAAATTGCTTGTGACCAACGTCCCTAGGACTACAACCAGTTCATTGCTACCAGGCGCTCAGCAAGCATTCATCACCTTTCATCATAACTTCGTTTTTTGTGCGCTTGAAGGTTGACATGTTATTTTCCAATTAAATGCTTCATAAATTAATTGAGTCTAGTTCAGCAGCCAGTGAGGTAGTCTGCAGCTGGGCAATATTAGTATTAGAGTGATAATTGTGGAGTAATCGAAATACTGTGGCAGATTACATTTTGCCATCTGATGCAGTTTGTCAGAGCAGCGATATGAAGAGTAAAAGACAGTGTGAATATGGCTTCCTTTAACCTGATGTTGTGAAAACTGTCTGTGGCCTCCACGTTCAATCACTGTTGAGCACCCGGGTTATTCATGCAGCTCGTGTGAGTGGACAAAAGACTGCTCACGTGTAAGTCTTCAAGGGCTGGAGTCTGTATGAACTTTTTCAGATGAACAAGCCAGACTTGGTTATCTTATGTGGATGGATAATGTCATCTGATAAGAGGGAATTTACACTTCTTTATACTTATAATCTTATTTAATTGGGTTTACGTAGTGATTAGTCATCCCAGTGCTTTGTATTAGGGCTAATCCAATTTCATGTGGGTTCCTAATGTACTTGGTATGGTAAATTCAACATACATGTCTGGGTGTATCTGGGCTAGTTATTTACGAATTGGTAAGGAAAAATATTAGTCATCAAAATGTATACCATGCGTGCTACTGAATTTGAAGTTTTAGGGTAGAGTGGCTGAAAAAGTGATAAATTTAAAAGTATAGTCTCTGATTCAGTGTGCTAAAAATGATTTGCTGTCACTGATTTGCAGGTCTAGCCACTGTTTGCTGGTAGTTTTGCTTGCAAGCAGTGGAGAAGAGGCTCTAGTACTAGCTAGTTTCCTGTCTCTTATACATGTAATTAACATTTTTGCATACAAAATGGGGTACCTCTTTCTTAATGCGTTGTTATTTTCCTATTTTTTCTTTCAATGCTTTTGGTCTGCGAAACATGCCCCAGCTGAGGGCAAAAGGGCTTTGCTGCCAGAGGTCGCCTGTGAATTCCCCAGCTTGCCTTTTGCCTGGAAAGGCTGCTTGATTTGACAGCAGGATGGGTGTTGAGCGCCACCAGTTCCCGTCACAGATCACACGCTTCTGTGACACCTCAGGGTTATGAGTGTCAAAGGCAGCTGACAGACCTGATAACATCAACATCAACTCGTGCTTGCTCAGAAATGGGGAGATGATCCTTCCCTTATGCCGCTGAGTAGGCTGTCTGTGCCCTAGTGATGCTTTAGTAAGAGTAAGCGAAGACTCCAAGCCTTGCTGAGGTGACTTTCCCTCTCCTTTCTCTAACGGGGCTGTTTGCCTAGTCAGAAGGGAAGGAGGCAGCCAGCATTGCTAATTAACAGAGTAATGAATAGGAGTACCTAGGTGGAGTTGCTGCACTTGCATGCCTCCCCCTGCCTCCCAAGTGTGCCGGCCAAGTGGCTGGTCCTTATTGTCCTACTGGGGTACGTAGCGGCAGTTCCTGGGTCTTTCTCTGCGCTACATTCCTCATGAAAGCATGAATATTTCATTAGCTGTGCGTGTTCATCTATATTTGAGTATCTTCATGCTGAGAGCAGACGTTTGATATTTCTTCTTGGAGCAGCGTGGCTGTGCATTGCCGTGGGTTTACGTGTGAGGTAGTGGCGTCAAACTGCGTTGTCATGAGCTCCTGCGGGCTGCGTGGAGGCTGGTTATAACCCTTCTGCTCAGAATGTAACCCCACAGGGGCGTTCGCTATGGGTACGCCTGATACATTCATTGTATGCTCTCCTTGAGGCTTGGTGTTGCCTATCAATTAGCGTTCCTCGAGGTCATTTAATTGGCATGACCATGGTACTAGCCTTATCCCAGATGGGAAGCTAAGTGATGATTTTTATTTGTTTTTAATCGACAATCATGAAAACAAAGGTAACCCTTCCTCTTGCCTGAACAACATAAAAAAGTTTCAAGTCCAGTGAGGGAATGAAATGAATTACACAATTTTACGCCAGCGTCCTCTCATCCCAATGTTTCAGTCTGCACCCTACAGCATAGTGTTTTCCAAACTGGAGTAGTGGTCTATGAACTTTTAATTATGTATGTAGGGAGGAGCTAAAAGTATAACTAAATATATATGGGTACAACTAGATATAACTACAGTTAGTATAACTAAATAATTTACATTAATTCCTTTTGGTCTGCCTTATTTTCGTAGCTAATATAATGAAAAGATGCTCCCAAATTGCCTTTTCCAGCCTGAAGGCACAATCTGTCATGAAGGAAGACTAGAAAAGAAAAATAAGGCTGCATCAAATCACAAAACCCGTGTTGATAATTGTTGAACAGCCTAAGAAGGAGTTTTACCTGAGCAAGAAAATAAGATTTGGTCCATTTTAGCCATGTCTTTTGCTACCTCTCTGTCAAAATGAGGATTATTTCCACCTGTCTCTGAAGGCTTCTTGCTACTGGGATGAGACCTTCCCGCAGGTTAGAGACCTCAGCACTAACCCCGGCTCTGAAAGTACGGTGGGGGAGAGTGGGACCCACTCTGAAAGCGCACAGCCTCCTTGGAGTCCCTGGGGCTTAACAGCTCCGACTGAGGAGAGAGTTGGTCTCACTCTCTGTAATTAAAACTGCCAGGTTGATTTTAACCAGTGGTACCTATATTGAGCTTTCTTGAATGTAAGACCTTTTTAAGGTTCATTCAGCTCCGATCACAGCCGCTGCTGCGGCGCTGCAGAGCCTAGCTGTCTTTTTGTGCTGTGGTGGGTTTTCTCTGGAGACTGTCTTCTGTGTTACTGCCCTGGCTGCTGAAGGGACTGGGCGGCCTCCCCGATGGTCGGGAGCAGAGCTGCTCATCAGACCCGGTGTTTGGCGGCGAAGTGACAAGCTGGAATACAGACTCCTCTTCGCTTTCGCCTGTTTTGCCTTCCGGGTTTGGGGAATCCGCAGGGGGACACAAGAGATCTGTTTGTGGCAGCAGAGAGCGTGCCTGCAAAAGGACATTCTCGCCGGAGAGACACTGATCAGAAGAAAGAGCCTGCCCTCCTGGACCTCGAGTGTACACAAGAGATTGCGTGTGAAACCTGAAGCAGGTAGCATTGCCGTGGGTTCAGGCAAGCCAGGATCAGTGTGGGCAAACTCCCCGACTGCTGGAGCCGCAGGGGCATAGCAGCAGGCAAGGCAGGCTCTAAGCCATCCCACGTTTCCCCTTTGGTGGCGTTATGTTGTTCATACACATATTTGTCTGCCGTTAAGGATGCTGCGATGGAAATGAGGTTGGGATCGCTCCTGCAGTACATGCTCATGGGTAACACACATCCCTCTACCCGGGGAGTCCTCTGGGGAGCGGGTTCACCCAGCTGTTCGAGGGCTTCCCAGCAAGGCCGAGGCTTGACCCTGCAATTCACATACCTTACAGTACAATTTACACATAAATACTGAAAACTGCTTTTATCCCTAGTCCTTATGTACTGGTGTTTGCGTTTTCAACTATTTTCAACATTTTCAACTGTTGCGTTTCACCTATTTTGCTCTTGTGGTGGGTTGGAATGCCAGTAAGAAACAAGGCAAGAAAAGAAGACGGAAGTGTATTTCCACGTGGAAAGTGAAGTGGCTGTGTGGCAGCTCTGGTGCCACCATTGCTTACGGTGGGACAGAAGCAGGGCAGGGTGTACAGGGTCTCTGTGGGACAATACTGGGCTGCGAGTGCTGGTGCCTTCACCTGCTAGGGAACGCTGTTGGCAGGCTTGAGAAGTAGACACATGTCATGAGATCAGTAGATCAATCTGCTGTCATGGGCTGCAGGTCCCAGGGAAGCTGCCATGGTGTGGAGGGGGCAGGAAGGTGTTTCTGTGACACAAGGAGTGGAGTCTGGTCCTAAGGGAGACCCTGGTTTCTTGGACTTTGACCTTGTTAATCTCTTAATGATGTACATGAATCTACTGGACTTGATTCTCTAGTTCAGGAAAGCAGATCATACTTAGACCACCTGAAGACTTATCCCTAAATTATACCAAAGAAGAAAATCAAAGGCTGAAAAATTCACAAGCCTGGTGTGCTTTGCTTGCTCCCTACCCTGCAGCTGACTTCCATGGGATTTGGGATTGCCTGGAACCATTCAGGAGCTGTCTTTAGATGGCTGTACATCTGGGGTTAAGACATACTAGCCCAGCTCATTTGCTTCGTCCTGGAGGAATTCCATGTGTTGCTTCTGATCCTCACTGGAGGCTGATTATGGTGCAGCGCTTTCCTTGTGTTGCCCTGCTTGTGGGCTGGAACTGGTTCAGTCTCTAACCCAGAACTGACCAAGGAAAGGGACAAGAGGGCTAATGAAGCCTTTAGTCAATACAGTAAGGACATGGGAATGCCTGGCGGGGCTGATCCACCTGAGGGATCTCTGAATAGGAGGCGTTTTTACCCTCGGTACGGTGACCTTAGGATTAAATTTCTCTGACATTAACCAGCCAAGGATCTGAGTTACGTTTTGAATGTTTTATCAAATGAAGAAGAAACAGGAGCTCTCCCCAGTAAACTTGCTGCAGACTTTAAATCCAGATACTGTACAGTAAACATTTTTCTCCTCTCTTCTAGCTCACGTGGGTTTTCAGATCAAGATTCTCTGCAAAGAAATGGTAAGGCTTTTTTTTCAGCGGGCTGAATAGCTGGATACTTGGTCTGTTAGTCTGGCTCTAAAAGGTCTTCATTCCCAGATGCTGCTTCTGCTGGCATTAGTGACTCTTGTGTCAAATGTGTTGTTAAAGCATATCCCTCTTTAAAATATACCCTTTAAAGGATTTGCCTGGTTAAAATAACCATTTACTGACTGACTGAGGTACAGTGAGAATGTGGCAGAAAGAAGTATTCATTCTATTTTATTTTTTTTTAAACCAAGTGCAAACAGAGTTAAATGTTTGAAAGATAGAGCTGTGAGAGTGTCCATGAAATGATCTGTCATCTGTGAAACTTCACTCTCCTGCCAAGCAGTCATGTTACTTGTCACAGCTTCCCGTCTCTTGGCCAGTGCAGGGGAAGAAACTCCCACCCATAGGTACACGGTTTTGCGATGCAATTCAACACACACCCTTTGACAATAGAGTTTTTGTTAAGTGTGTTTGGGATGAATAAATACATGTATAGGCTGAATCCTGTGATTTTGGGGCACTGGAGTTCTGCGCAGTAAGGGTGGCAAGATGTTAAATGAAAAGTAGTGGAACCTTGTACAAGTAAGGTAAAGTAAACTAGAAAATGCATGTATTGAAGGCAGTCTTTGCAGCAAGCCAAATATTTTCCAAAACAAAACCAGGTATTCTGAAATACACATTTCTTGCAGGGGTAGTTATTGTTTGAATAAGAATGTGCAAGATTATGCTTTTAGAAATGATTGGATGTTTTCTCTGTGGGCTGATAACACACTTTCTTCTTCAGGTCAACATTATGATGGTGGTGTGAAGACAAAATTCAATGGGAATCAAGTAGCAATTACACAGGTAAAGTTTGAAGGAACTGTGTCTGTGAAGTTTTTTCACAGCATGTTGAGATCTTTTAATTTGCATTAATTGAATGAAGTAATACATTGTTAACAAAAAATTGCCAGCAAAACTGTCTAAATCATTGTGATGCAGTACTGATTGGTGAATCGGTACCTGCTGTAAGATATCTTCTGCTTTTCTGAGAAGTGAGGCAAGACTTCAGTTGCTGTCACTGGTGCTGGCAGGCAGTGGGTGTGGACACAGGATCTTACCGAAAGAACCAAATCCTATCATCCATATTCTGTACAATGCTGTTTGACTGATGCAGCAAGTATTTTGTTTATATTGCTTGGTACTAAAAGAATAGCTGAAGCAAAACTACTGATTGTTTAAATTTAGTGGGAGTTTTTCCTGAGTCCAGCCTGTAGGTCGTGTCAAAAACTGGGCATAAAAGGCTTCCTTATCAAAAACCCTGCAAATGATGCAATCTAATGTAAATAATCTGTTGATTAAATCCATCTCATCTGTACTTCTGAGAAGACAGCCTCATCATTCATACAAATGACAGTCATAGTCAACGTTTCTTGCTGGCTGTTGCATCACGTTTTCTGACCATGATCTTACCTTGCTTTCAGCTTGTTGCTGTGAGTACTTGGTAATTTTAATCCTAAAGCAGCCTTGTGCCATATGTAAGGTCAAGTATCAAAAGGGGTCTTTCAGGGTATGAGCTGGGACATGCGATTCGCTAATCTGAACAGAAAAAAACCAAAAACCTCTCTTTAAGCCAAGACAGAGCTTTGGGGCTTAACCGCGTCCCTTCTGGAGCCTGGTAAGATGCTGTTTATGACTGGGACTCAGAATACCTCTCTTGTTTGTGCATGGTTTGAACTTGCTTAATCATATGTCATGCAAAACAGCCATGCAGACATTGTATACTTCATCATATCCAGATAGGACATATGTGTAGATGTGTAGATGGAAAAGAGCTGCTGCCTTGAAATTTTAGTTCGAAATATGGAAATGACAGTTAAATTTTGAAGTCCTTTCTGAGCCCTACCTCAGTGTCTCACATTATATTGCTTGACAGCCAAATTGTCATCCTTCTGCTATGAAATTTGGCTTTGAAGTGATGCATTTTTCTAATGTCTACAGATGACACAGAAGCTGCAGTCCCCAGGTTTTTAATCTTGTGAACAGCTGAATTTGTAAAGGCAGGAATCTATACTTGAGCCATCCTATTCTGCAGCAGGCATTTTCCCAATTTTAAAGCCATCAAGAGCAAAACTGTCTGCATGTAGAGTTAGACTTGGACATTTCTTTCACCTAGACAGCTGCCTAGTGTGCTTTCAGCATGGTAGGCTGTGTCCTTGGCCCAGGATGAGTCCTCTTTTGTGTGTTGAAGTAATTCTTACGGATGTCCTGAAGAATCTTCTTCTGGGTTTAGCTCCTTGTGATTCTAGCTTTGCTTCAATTTTTTATATTGTGCAGCTCTACGGTGAGATAGGAACATGTTAAGAATGTGGTTTGCCCCAGTGTTACTACCCTAGTAGAATAAATAGAACTTATATTGTTTCTCTGGCCAGTTGTGATGGAACTAGAGGTCTATATGGTGCCATTCCTGTGGTGGGAAGAAGTTAGTCAGAGGTTTCTCTGCTTCCTCAGTTCAGTACTGCTGTGGCTGAGAACTGTCTCCACAGATGCTCTCCAAATGCGGGCCTCACTTACTCTGGTAGGATGGGGAGTAACTCCTGAAATACACATCTTCTGATACTGATCTTTTATGTGGTCAATCAGGTTGTCAGCTACAACTTGAGCAGGAAAGGACAGTGGGAAAGAGCGTCCTGGAGGCCGTTCACTCACAGCCACTACAGCCCTCTCAACGTCACAGTTAATGGCATCCCCTGCATTCTCTTCTGGGCCAAGAGGATCATGATTAAGTTTGAAAACCACACGCAGCTGGATTTAACGGAGAAGACATTTGGTGTCCATGCAACAGTTGATGTTGGAGATTCAAACTGCAGTGAAGACAATGCAATGTAAGGTGGCATTCTACCCTGCCAATGGAACTAGTACCACGTAACAAGTCTAGTAAATACATATGGAAGGAAACGGACCCCGTATTATGTGGTGCAGACCCCCAGGGGCAAGCTTCTTCCTATAATGTCCTGACATTGTGGGCAGCGGGGCAGCATGGGTAAGATCATACTTTCAGACCAGTCTTTCGCAGGGCGCACAGATGTAGGTAGCTGTCCTTATTTCTGGCAGTGGTGTAGTCAATCCTTGTGGCCAGTCAGTTTTCCCTCATGCCTGTGAGGCTGAAGCTGCAGATCTGTTTAGTTTCCAGCTGTTTTACATGGCTGTTTGGGAGACTGAGTAGTAGTGGGGGCTCAGGGGCTGGCTGTGCGTGACTGCTTATCCCTTCGTAGGACATGTGCCAGCAGTAATGTAGACCATTGGTACAAGGTGCAAATGTGCACTTAGAAACAGAGTTAGGTAGCCCCAAGTCCCAGGATGTGATTCATGAGTTGCTGAAGCCAAAGAGTGAATGCACTACAGGTTTGCATGTGACCTGAAGAGTCTTGGAAAACCTGAACTGTGCATCCCAGTTTATCATGGATTCCTTCAGCGTGAAGAGCAAAATACTTAGCTCCCGCTAAACCTGAGTGAGAGCCATATATTAACCTAACTGGATCCAAAATTCTCCAATCCCATGACTAGACTAGAAAGGCACGTAGATTTTTTTATTTCCCTTGTAGTGTACTTGGCCACTTCTCCCCTTCCATGTGGTGTGCTGGCTGGCTTCATGTCTAATAGCAAGTCATTGATTCCACTCTGGTAGGCAACAGTCTAAAAATTAGGAGGTGGATACCTAACTGGGCACGTGCTGAACATCAGCATTGAGTTTACCCCATAAATGGAGTTTAAATCTGTAATGATACACAAGAATAAAAATAACATGACCAATCCCAACAGTTTCATTTAGCTGCTACACAACATTTCACCTGTACAACTAAACACATTTCCACCGAAAATAAGTGTTATCTCTTTCTAATTATACTTATGTGAAGGTTAACCCAAGGTGAACAGAAATTTTACTGAGGTTGCAAGAAAACTAAAAGTATAATTGAAAACGAAGCCAGGTTTTCTGCCTGTGGTATCATAGTATTCAGCAAGGCGTTCTGAATTTTACGTCATCAGCATGTGAACTAATCCAGCAGTATGTTTTGAAAGGCAGAGGTAGAGAATGGAATAATATTATTTTTTTTTAAGCAATGCTTGCACAGCATTTAGGCTTTCTCTCTTTGTCTCTCTGCCCCCTGCAGTGATTAGGTTGAGGTTGGCAAGGGGCTGGGAGTGGACATTGCCTGGACAGCTGACTCAAGGTGGCCAAAGTTATATTCCTTGCCATATAATGTCATGCTCGGCAATAAAAACTGGAGTAGAGGACAAAGAAGCGGGTAGGGCTTGTGTCTTCCAGGGTGACCGTAGCTCAGACATTTGTTGGGCATCGGTCGGCTTGTGGGAGATGGTCAGTGATTGCCCTTGCAAAACTTTGGGTTTTTTTTCCTATTTTCACAGAATCACAGAATGTTAGTGGTTGGAAGGGACCTCTGGAGCTCATCCAGTCCAACCCCTCCGCCAGAGCAGGGTCACCTACAACAGGTTGCACAGGACAGTGTCCAGGCGGGTTTTGAATATCTCCAGAGTGGGAGACTCCACAACCTCTCTGGGCAGCCTGTCCCAGTGCTCCTATCACTGGGCGCCACTGAAAAAAGACTGCTCCCATCCCCCTGGCATCCTCCCATTAAGTATTTGTATGTATTAATAAGATCCCCCCTCAATCTTCTTTTCTCTAGACTAAAGAGACCCAAGTCCCTCAGCCTTTCCTCATAAGAAAGGTGCTCCAGTCCCCTAATCATCTTTGTTGCCCTTTGCTGGACCCTCTCCAGCAGTTCCCTGTCTTTCTTGAACTGGGGAGCCCAGAACTGGACACAGTACTCCAGATGCGGTCTCACCAGGGCAGAGTAGAGGGGGAGGATGACCTCCCTCGACCTGCTGGCCACACTCTTCTTGATGCACCCCAGGATGCCATTCGCCTTCTTGGCCGCCAGGGCACATTGCTGGCTCATGGTCATCCTGTTGTCCACCAGGACTCCCAGGTCCCTTTCCAGAGAGCTGCTCTCCAGGAGGTCAGCCCCCAACCTGTACTGGTGCATGGGGTTATTCCTCCCCAGGTGCAGTACCCTACACTTACCCTTGTTGAATTTCATAAGGTTCCTCTCCGCCCAACTCTCCAGCCCGTCCAGGTCACGCTGTAAGGCAGCACAGCATTCCGGTGTGTCAGCCACCCCTCCCAGTTTTGTGTCATCATTTGTGTCTCTTTCCTTCACTTACTCAACTCTGTTTTGACCCATGAGTGCTCTCTCTTTTGGTCTTCATATTCTCTCCTCTCTCCTGCTGTGGGGTGGGCAGAGTGAGTGAGCAGCTGCATGGTTCTTAGCTGCTGGCTGGGGTCAACCCACCACAGGGCTGTATATTCTGCTTGATCCATTATATTGGAAGATATTTGGGAATTTATAGAACACATTATTCATGCAGGAAGAGTTGCGTAGCAGAACTACTCTGCAGCATACCCTTGACAGGTTTTTTATCAGTATTTCACCGTATCTGAGGTTTGATCTCAAAATCTGTGGGTTCAGAGCCATCTTATCTGCCATGTCGTCTGATCTTTCTCTTTGTTTCTCCCATAGTTTTCCAAGTAGCCTCAAACTTGGGACACAGCTGCTAAAGGCAGGCAGGTCCTTGATGCTAAGTTTGAAACTGAGGCTGGCATGGTTTTGTGGGGTCAAGAGACATACTGTGTCTACTAAGAATTTTGTCCCCTTTTCTGTGGAGGGCGAGAGGAAAATGCTACCCCTTCCCAAGGGTTTTGCTTTCTGCATGTTCTACACTTTGCTTATTTGGGATACATTAGGAAATACCACTCCCACTGACTCCCGCCCTTTGAATGTGCTGCAGAATCCTAACCAAGAAAGGACTTTCTTATTTTGAGCTCTCGCTAAGAGGGATTTGTCAGGACATTTGACAGATTGCATGAACAGATCTGTGGGATCTCTGCTAGATTCCACATATCAAGTCGTTAGATACTGTTTGTTTCAAGCATCCATTCATTCATTGCCACTGAGAGCATCTAGGTACTGATTGGGGACCCTATCTGTAGAAATCATGCTCTATATATAGGAAAATGGGTAATCTGGGCTCATGAGTCGGGATTAGACTCGGTGTAATTGCCAAATACGAGTCTTGGGTAGATTTTAAGTCCACCTGCATTTGACTGTAGCAGAGAAAAAAGGGAAAATCTGGCTTGAATGTTGCTTTGTAACCTCAGGTTTAAGGACTCGCCTAAATTATGCCTGTTGATGGCTGAGTGCTCACATGATGCATTGACCAGTTTTTCTCGCCCCAGAAAAGCCCCTTAAACTTCTCCCTTCTCCAATCTTTTTTGTTCAGACAACACTCTGTTGTGGCTTTCGGCCAGCTTTCAAGCTGGTTTATACTGTCTAATCAATACAAAGCAGTTGGAGACAGGAGAACACGTTTGACATCAAACACACATGTATTTGCTATATGAATATAATAATCCAACCTATGGGGGTTTTTTTTGTGCACCAACTTCTGGATCAGGCCAGTGGGTTGAATGCCATATTTGCCTATGTCTAATCCTCAACTATCTATGATTTCCCTTTGTAATAAAGTAAGGGAGAGTCTAGATTCAGTGTCCTGGCTTGTTGGACTGGTGTTAGTCAAGGTCCAAGACGAAATCTAGATCTCTGATGAAACCATAGGGCTAGCTGTTTTTTTAAAAAATGTTCTTCAGCTTTAAGTTTGGAAGTCTTTCAGATGCTGCATGTTTTCACTACATTTTGTCTTTAGCTTAGTCTGAAAAGGTTATGACAACAATGAGAATCTATTGTGCAGGTTTTAAGAGGCAAAATATTACTGTAAAGCAAAAAAAAAAAGGTATGCCACTTAATCATGCAGTGCTACAATGCATTAATTCCCTGGATGGTAGAAGGATGGTAGAGTATGCATTAATTTACAATTAACCTGCTAGGGCCCTTCACCTTAGTAAACTTTAGGTGCCCGTGCTCATCACAGATGATCTTTGTAGAGGCACCTCACAGTCAGTGTATTTATATTGCTCTAGTGATGCACATGTGTGTAATTGGAACTCAAATGTCATCTGCATTTTTTATGCTCTAGTATTTAAAAAGATGAGAATAATGTGGCCATTTATGCTTTCTGATGACACACAGGGGTGATACATGACTTAAGATGTCATGGCTTGAGAAGGAGAGCACAGATCAAACGAACCTAGTTGTCAACTGATGTTGGAAGCAGTGGGATTGAATTGTGTTGAAAGTTAAACATGCAGTTCTGTTATTTCTGGATAGTCTAGGCCTCGTTCAAATTAACAGGTGTACTACGGGATTTCACTGGAGGAAAATTAAATCCGCTCATTTTTTTTTCCCACTGACTTCAAGGGTATACTGAACAAAAGTATGTATAACTACGCTTAGTTTTTTGTGCTGCTTTTTTTCTCTTAAGATTTCTTAAGTTTTTAACTAGCCTGACATTACTTGCTTTTTGACCTAGGCTTTCACTGAAGTTTGGTGATGTCGGCAATCTAAAGGGACTTGTTATTAGGTAAGTTTATATGAGAAAGAACATATTAGATAATCACATGTTAATATCCATTGTTATGCAGTTGTTTGTGCAATTTGTTTTAGGAGCATTTGTGTAAGCAAAAATAATGTCATAGAACTGTTGATTGTATAATTAAGACACCTGCATTTAATATGTCTGTCATTTGTCTGCCTTGTTTTATTAAGGCATTTCTTCTTCTATGTTGACTTCTATAGTCACGAGAAAAGTTCAGGTCGTCTCTTTTGCATAGAATCTGCCCATGTCTGAGATTTTGGCTAAACCTTGCTAATAAGCTACATTTTTGTCTGGGAATTTTGCCACAAGAACTGATAGTGTGGACTGCTCAGGCATCAGACTGTGACCTACTTTATGTTTGCTTGTTGGTGATTGAAGAAAACAGCATTTCTTGATAACTGATTTTCTGTATTTTGGATAAAAGTACAATATCAATGTGGGATATAGATTTTTCTCAATCATTTAGGAAAAATCTCTCACCTTTCCTCTCTGTGTGTGGGAGAGCAGCAAAGTCCTTTAGCTGCAACAGTGAAGAAACTCAAATCATTTTCCGGGCTGAACAGAAGGAGCTAGAGCTCACACTGATGTAAATGGGTGAAACACTGGTAATACCAGCGTGCGTTCTAAGATTGTTCAACATGTAAATGTAATAGTTCCAGCTCTTAGTTAGACTTGCTTTGTTATTAATCTTTTTTCCTGTACAATAATTTCAGATTCTTATTAACAACCAACTATTACCAGCTGTCTGTTCAGAACTGGTTCAGCTTACACAGACTGCAGCTTCTTTACAACCACTCCATACAAGCAACGTTTAATGCAACCAGAATATATGCACCAGCAAGTTACTCCTACCACTGTGAACATGTGAGCAGCTTGCAGAGATATGATGCACTTCTCATACCCAGCTCTGCAAATGATCTTTCAAAGCTTTGGGAAGTCACTTTTATTGATTTCCAGGTAATGTCATGGAATTAAGCCCAGTGGATCCCACAGGTAGACTGATGGGAAATTTTGCACTTCACTGCCAACAAATATAATGACCTTCCATGGACAGTTGACAGGATCTCCATGGGACTTCAAAAAGAAATGAAGACTTAAATTATTATACTTATCTTTCTGTCAAAGGAAATGAAGGGCTATATAGATTTTCTGTAGTCTCTTGCTTGGGTTTCCTTTCCGTGTGGAGAGTGAATTTAACTTTCAGTGTTACATCTCTCTGAGCTGGGCTCTTAAACCTGGCATCAGTAACAGCATCAGTCAGCAAGTATGGGATTCCTCTCACTTAACTTTTGATGCCTAGTAATTTTAACCTTGTGCCCTGCTTATAGTCACCCCAGCCTGCCTCTAAAGCCGGTGGATAATTCCTCTGACTCATCTTAAGTACTTATTTTAGGATGAGATTAATCATCTTCTGAAAGTGCCTATTTTTCTGTGTTTGACAGTAAGCCTAAGGCAGCCTAAGATAATTGGACTAGGATGTCTTGCTTTTAGATACTAAGTCAGAGGGCATGAATAGCTGAAAAAGGGGTTGAGGGGGAAAGCTGATCCCCTTTTCTCACCATGTGATAAATGCCCATGTCAATCCCTGAATGCCAGTGTGGTAAACTTCATGTTAGAACTTGAAGCCGCAAGTGAAACTTACTGGTATTGGCCATAGTTGGATGCAACTTCATTTAGTTTAGCTGATTTGCTAACATATACCGCGCTCTTGGATCTGGTGAGAAAAATCTAATGTTAGCGTAGGCAATTGAGAATATTTTGTTGCTTTTCACGTTGAAGTTTATGCAGTTTGAAACAGAGACTTTGGAGATTCTCAACAAGTGGTGCTGGAAATGCACTGTTAACTTGAAAGGTACCATGCTTACAATTAAATATTACTGGGCTCTCAAGAGTGATTGCAGAAGATTTTGTTTAAAACACAACTGCAAATCCTTTGAGCAGCAGAGTGAAGGGGATTAGAATAGCTGGCAGTTTCTAGAGGACTGACCTGGTTAAACTCTGAGCATTAACTCCAGCTAGCGCTGGTAGATACAATTTTGCAATATGCAGGAATTAAATTAAAAATTCTTACTGCCATCAGGAGCAAATTCATGAAGTTGTTTGTAACTGAGACACAAGTACTTTATTTAATATGAGCCCTTTTGTTCTCTTTGTAGATTCAAGGTTTTAACATTCAAGAAGGACATTTTGCCTATGCGAAAGACTGTGCATCCTTTTTCTCTCCAGCAATACTTATGGGATTGGTTATGTCGCTGATTCTGCTGCTGGTTCTTGCCTATGCTCTCCATATGTTGATCCACCTGAAATCTCTTGACAGGCACTATGAATGCAAAGCTTCTCCTGCCTATTTTGCACAGATGAAAGACAGTGACATGGGAGATGAGAAAGAGCCACTGAGAAGCAGTGGAAATGAGTCCTATGAACTTAGAAACCAACAGTTCTGTAAAATCTATATTTAGCAGTATGTTTCTGTCTCAGTGAAACAAGTGGTATTTTCTTCTGCTGGCACTGTTGTACGTAGTTTGTGCAGATTTTTCACCAGCTGATGAAAGGAAAAGTAGGTAACAGACTGTTTAGCCAGTTACTGTCATTTATTGATAACCATCTCAAAGATGCCTTGGAAAACAAGATGAGAGAAAAAAATTCTGTTGTGAGTAAGAGATTTCATGTCGTGGGAGTTTATTCCTGTAGTATGAAACCAAAATGCATATCTTTTCATCCAGCTTCCCAAGTCTTGAAGAGAGAAGCAGCAATGGAGACTTCGAAATTAAATAAAGGTACAAAAAATTGCAAAATAAAAAACCCTTCTGTGCTTATTCTTTCAGAAGGCAATATTTTTCATGGTTTTGTATTTGCTTCATCCACCCTGCTCTATGTCCTGACAAAAGAGCATCCATTCCTTCCTTAGTATGTATTTTCCTTTTATTTTCCAAATTGCATCCCCTCCTCTTTGTCCTCATAAACTCCTTTTCCTCCTTTGGAGTCTCCAGAGCCACATAAGCTGTGTATTATCCACTACACTGACGAAATAGTGATGGCTCCGGTACAGCAGCATCTTGATACTTTTCTCTGTCTAAGCTGGAGGCTTACTGTAAGGATCTAGTGGGAGAACAGTAGACATCTGGTCAAAGGATTACCCTTAACTTCCCGCTCAACTCCACGCCAAAAGACGGATTATGAGCATTATACCCTGTAATTCTAGGTTAATTTCTTTTCTTTCAAATCCCATCAGTCTCCCTTGGGAAGTTTACCTGAATGCAGATAGCCAGTGCTATAATTGAAAATACATATAAACAAAGTGGTGGAAGCTCCCTAGCAGTGAAAAGGATACTGTGATATAATTTTCACTCCTCCTTCTGAGCATTTAAAATAATGTCTTCCTGCTCATCTTTGCTTCTGTTAGACTAAAAGCTTGGAAACTCTGGATTAGCCTGCAATTTGGCCCTGACTTCTGGCAAGGAAGAACACAGTAATGTGCTAACTGTAGTGCTTTTAGGTCACAAGTAATACAAAAACCCAGCATGTCAGAAAATCTTCTGCAAAACCAGATTGAGTAAAAAAATGCATTTTTTTATTTTAGATAATAGATCTAATTAGTTGTTTGAGGTCTTCATAAACTGTACTGCGGTGGTGTTAAAAAACCTTGAGAGACATCCAGAGATCTCCTGTTTATTAGCACAGATGACAGACAGACTTGATGTGGAGTCCAAAGCAGTTAGTTGATCTAGGAATGCACTGCAAGGCAAAAAAACCCTCACCATCTTTGGGGTGTCACCAGACATAACAGACAAGCTTATGGGGACTTGTCAATGCCGCCTGTGGCCAGTTGCTGCCAGGCTTTATCAGTTTTGTAAAGGAAGTAAGCAAAAACGTGAATGTCTGGGATCCTGAAGGAGGTTAAAATGAGAAGGTGTGAATAAAACCCACAGTATTCTGTGTGGAGTGGCAAAACGCTTGCCGGCTTGGTCCCCCCTGCTTGCGCCCAGCGATGACGGATGTGGGCTGATGACACTGTTGGAAGGAGTTCAGGATGCCAGTGCTAAATAGGTGATGTTCCTCGGGGTCCCGAGAGCAGTGCTGTTGTGCCTGGGGTTTGCTTGCCTGTCAGGCAATAAAAACCTGGCACTAATCACTGGTAGCCTGACTGCCAAAATTACCGTCATTCACTGATGTAACATACGCACTCTGCAGAGCTGTGCGTGGTGGCTTTGGGCATGGCAGTGGTCTCTAAACCTCATGTTCTCTGAGGCCCAAGTGGATGGGTTCCTGCTGCAGAGCTCATTTAACCTTCTGGTTAGCATCTGGTGACGCTGTTGGTTTATTTCTTACCTATCATTTTCTTGCGTATTTTAAATAGGCAATATTATCGCCATTGCTGTAAGAGGTTGTCAAGAGATTGGTAAATTGGGAATAAGGGAGATTCCCTCTCTGATCGTGTCTCTTACTCCTCGTGTCCTTCTAAACCTCCTTCCCTAGCTGTTTTCTAACCCAGCTATGTTCCCTTCACTTTATCTTGGCTTTGAGGGTGAAGTGATAACTGCTGGTGTTATGCTCGAGAGACTGTGCACTGCAAATCCCCAGCGCGTGTCCGTGCAGAATTTTTGGTGCAGAATTAAAAGGTGGGTGCGGCCCTTTCAGCTGCAGATAAAAATTAAAAAAAAAAAATGTAAAGAAAAAGAAAATTCCTTTCCTCTTCTCAGCTTTTTCAAACTGATGACACAACCGGTATTACACCTGGGATCTCTTGGGTGCAGGAGCACAGTTAGTAGTTGTCTTCTCTCTGCTGGGACTTTTTGTGTTGCAGTCCTGCCTGGCAGTGGCAGATGATTCTGCTCCACCAGGTATGCTCAGTGTCATCACATATCTACTCAGGTGCCAGCAAGAGTTAGTAAGGATAAATACACTAATTGAGTTAGACAGGAAATACGATGTGCAGTCATAGGACTGGAATTATGAGCCACATATTTAGAAAGACTTGATGGTGCTTTAGTGGAAAAAGCACCGGAAGAAAAAAAGTCATCATTGCAGTTCCTGTCTCCTTGTGCCATGTATAAAAGCCAGCACCCATGGTTGAAAAAGACATTGCATTCCGGGTAGGTTGTGTTTACTGTGAGCCAAACAATCCTTATTGAATGCACATTTTGGAACAACAGAGGCATTCCATTGCTCTGGTCCTGAAACAAGAAAATTCAAGTTCAAATGGTTTGCTTGCTACAAAATTAAGCTATATTGGCACTAACAGACTCATTAATAAAATATAAGCTTTTTTGCATGGTTCACATTCTGCATAATTTCATGGCTGCATGAGAGCACAGCAGCATTTTCAACATATATACATGTTCATTCAAACAACAGCCTTATGGCATCTTCTAAAAGCTGATTCACTGTTTCAAATTCACGGCCCCATCCACTCTCACTCAAAGTCAAAAGGAAGAGTCTTATTTCCTTTAACTGAAACAGGATAAATTTCACAGACTATGCAGCTTTCACTGTGCACTGATAACACTGAATTGAACAAATAAATACATTTGTTTCTCGTACTTTTCAGCTGCTCTAGTTAAAATTTTATATAATTGCTCCTCACCCCAATATTAGGTAACCTCACATCTGCAGAAAACTAGGATTTCAGGCAGTACATTGAGTACTATTGTTTGACCTGAAGTGGTGGACTGTTGGCGTAGTATTAGTTACGATTGCACAAGGAATAATCAAAGCCAACATCACTGTGAAGACATGGACAAAAACCATGAGTCCACTGGCTGGTAAGTAACACTGAATTCCAGCACGCCAGAAGAAATAGATGTATTTATTTCCTTCAAGTTTTTAAAATTATGGCATTTCCCTCTCCTCTTTTAAAAATTGATTTTTGCTGCAGCACCACTGGTATTTCTGGCAGGTTTTTTTTTTTTTGTTTTTTGTTTTTTTTTTTAATTGAGGACTTTCAAAAAGGTGGATGCAACCTTCAGGTTCAGAAACTGTCCCCAGGAGCACAGCAAGAAGGCCTGTTTGGGAAAATGGTATCCTAGTACAAAGGGAAAAATAGCCGCTTCAACCCTGAGAAGCTGTATCAACCATGAGTAGCAAAGAGCCGTATCCTTAGCTGCTGTTGCTTACTTCTGCGCACAGAAGATAAGAGTCGGTGGAAGAACAACTCTCATGGGAGAATCTTTACTCAGCATCATCCTAAGAAGAACTGATATCCAGCACCAGGGCTTTGCGCTGGCCTTCAGGTTACCCTCATTGGTACCTCATTGGTGCCGACTACCTCATTGGTAGTCGGCATTAGATCTTCTCTTGGTATCTCAGGCAGTGGCAGGTCAGTTGTCGGTTCTCTCTGTGACTTCCATAACTCAGCTTACCCTCTGATGTTTGCATTTTTCAGGATGGGTCTGTTCTTCACCATCACTTGAATACCTCTTAAGGTTTTCTCCATTTCTAGTAAGCCTTGTGATGTGGCATTTGGCTGATTTATGATAGATCTTAAATCTGACGCAGTTGTTCCTAGCTCACACCTTAATTCATTTGCTGTAACATTACAGCAACCACATTTGATGTTACAGAACAAGGACCCAAAACTACCTTCAGAGCTGCACAAACCCAGCTAACAAGCCAGTCATTTAATATAAACCATATTTATTGTAAGGAACTTTTCATTAAAATGCAAAGTTTACCCGAGCTGGAGGAGCAGGTCAAGAGCTGTGACTTGCGCGTAGCCACACGGGTTGGGATGCCGCTCTGTATGGTCTTCTAAGCTTGGTTTGCCTGCAGTGGTAGAGTCAAGAGAAGTGATTGCAGACTGAACTGCCAATTAGGGATTCATCATCAAGTCATCAGGCACGCCATCCAAGAGAACTCTGTTCCTGCCCTGGACCAGTGCTGTTCCCTGTCCATCTGTCTCTGCAGGTAAAGCCTCATTGTAGAGTAGTGCTAGAAATAGCACGAAGCATTTTATGAGGGAAGAATCTGCATTGCATAAAGGAGAGTGAACAAAGTAACCCACCTAAAGGATCTCAAACTTTACAGTAACAGTACAAGCTGCAAATTCCAATCAATGTGATTTTCTGTGTGAGTAGCATTTCCACAGGTAAGACTGATGTTATTTACAGCTGCTTCTGAACAGGAAAGCAGCAGTGGAGATACAGGAGAACAGCTATGCCAGTAATCATCTCTTCTGGAAAGGTGGCTGTCAACACAGGTTCAGGCTCTGATAAAAACTCTATTTTTCATGACAATTGGTTCTTGGCCTCCATGGGAACTTACTATGAAAGCTTAGAAATAGTGTTGCTGCGGTAGATAGAGTTTTAGATATGGGCTTAACCTCAGAGGAACACTCTCTTAACATCAATCCAGTCATGAGATAAGAAAACAGAAGAAAGTGCTAGATCTTGTATATACATCCTTTCACTTTTATTTCTTCAAGCTGGTAGTTTACTATTTATCAGAAAGTGTAATTTGTTTCTTCTGAGTTTTTATTGAAGCCTAACAAAGAGATTCAATTCCTGCAAATGTTGGAACGGCCTTCCTGAACATTGTTTGTCCCCGTGCTGCCTCTTAGGCTATTGAGGTGCCTCTCGGATGTCCAGGACCCATGTGCGCTGCCCAGAGAGACAGCAGCTTGAGCAGCAGGTCTCCAGGGGTGGTCTGAAGAGGCCATCGGCGGCGGTGGGATGCTTTCTGCTCTTCCACATCGCTGCCAGTACCATCACATGATCCGGTGTCCTCTTGAGAAGAACAGTATTTCTGCCATTCCTACATGTCTGCAGTGGAGGGCATTTATTATCTGTCTTCTCTGACAAAGAAATGCATGAGATTTTAAGCCCTGTTCCGTTGTTTTCTTCCAGCTAAAGCTGGTCTTCTCAGTGAAAAGGGCACAGAAAAGGGCCCACAATGAAAAGCGCCCGGCTCCACCTTAGCAGGAGTAGCACCACCACAAATGGTTTTGCTTAAAAAGCGTCTTCAGGAGCACAACTTTTCAGAGACATTCAGTCCCCAATCGATGAGGCAGTGGCAGCTTTCTGTGTCACACCTGCAAGGCAGCACAGGGCGGCTGGGTCTCCGTCCCGCTCTGAAGAGATGCTCTGGGTGTCTGCAACGTGGTTTGGAAGCGGTCCCGGTTCCTGGGAGGTGTTGTGGTGTGATGGGCCATGAGAGGGCAGTGGGATGGGGAGGAGAGGTGGCGACCTGGGGTAGGATGAGGGACTGTGGAGAGGATCAGCGAGTGCATTAGACATTTCTGCTGCTTTGCAAGCGCTTGCCCCTCGGTTTTGCAGTGCAGGGCAGGCTGTCTGCTTGCCCCGAACAGCAGCTTTCCACAGTCTGAAACTCCCCAAGCTCTTATCCTTGAAGTTGCAGCGTTTCTTCTTATCAACAATGAGCAGGTTTTTCACTCCCAGCTGCATTTTTCTGTCACAAAATATTAATCAAGGCTCTTCAAGAAGCTGAAAAGCTTTGTTGCATTTACAACTGTAGCTTCAAACGCGTGATGCCTAAGAAAAAGGGACAGTTTTAGCCTCACTCCTTGAAAACCCCGCATTCAACCAGTCTGAAACCACGTCCTGTGAAATGAGGTGCGGGGTCGTTACACATCCTGCCCCTAATCAGGGAGCCGTGGAGCGGAGGTCTGTAGATCTAGGTCTGAGCACTGGGCAGAAATAGCCGTGGTCCAGCGCCCACATCCCTGCTGCCAAAGTGGTGTCTTTGCGAAAGACGGGAACGATATGCCGTCCTCATTGTGTTTTGCCTTACACAGAAATATTCCTCCAACAGTATGGCTGCATTTCAGAGCAAAGAAACTGTGATATTAAAGAAAACAAACACTCAGGCCCAAGGGAGAGCAGACAGAAAAGAACAAAAAGTGGAAATTTTTGGAGAACATGAATTCAAAAACACCGTGCAAATGTCCTCCGACCTAGACACGTGTTGCTCTGCAATTATTTCTAAAAATGCCTTGTGCTGGTTTGGTTTGTCCTGTAGAAGGTGGTGTGTCCCTGGAGAAATATTTTCTTTCCTTTTTGGGTATCGGTGGAAATCCTTAAACCTGTTCCCAGAGAAGCATGCCTTCAGTATTAATGTTATTCCATTTCAAATGTGCTTCTGTTTCATTTGGCTTGAGGTGATTTGGCTCTGTGCACAATACAAGAAAGAATTTTAAATCTGGCTGTTCATCTCGTGGATCCCTTTTGTTTTGTTATCATGGCTGTTGCCGGTGGTGCTGGCTGGAAATTTTTAAGGGTTGAAATAGTTTCTATAATAAATAAAGTTACACACTTACAGTAAAACTGATGCTCTGCCAAAATCACTTGAGACCCTTTTTCCTGGGATATGCCATGCAGCCTCTTAAATTTTGCAAGAACTCCACAGTGAAAATTAGAAAGATGCAGAATTATATGTATAATCTTCCTCTAGCATTGGGAAGATTAATGGACCACTGCCATAGGGGAAGTGATAGCATAAACTGCTCTGAAGGCAGATTTTTCATGTAATTAAAGTGATCAGGAAAACTTCAGTTCTCCTGAAAATCTGCTTAGTGAATTACATAAAACCTTTGTAGGAATATGTGTGGAAGTAACTGGAGCATCTTACTAAGGTAGTGTCTGAATACATATTTGGCTTTGGATAACCGCCAAAAAGAAATTTTTAGGCCATGTTATGATCCACTTTTTTTGTTTGTTTTTTGTTCTACAAAGGAGCAGTGGCGATGGCTGGGAGCAGGGCAGTGCCACCTTGGCAGCCAGGTTTTGTGTCCGTCCCGAGCAGGACGGACCCCTGGTAAGCGCCACCGACTGTTGCAGCTCCCCAGCCGGGGGGGTTCTGTGAGGTGGGGAAATTGAAGTAGAATAATTCCCTTGTGTTTTTCTTCCTGGATGATCAGCCCATGCTGTATGACCACAGTCAACCTGTCAGAAGGTATTGATGACTTTGTTTGTCTATGTATTGTGGAAAAAATATATGCGACCTGTCTCTAAGGGACTGTGTTTTCCATCTGCCTGTCCGGACACATGAATTTCCCCTGAACAGGCTGTTATAAAGACATAAAGGCAGGTACAGGAGCTTGCTGATGATGCCAGCCTGGGTCTTGCAAACTGTTCCAGGCAGGAGGAGTCCGTCATCTCTACAAGGCCCACTGAAATCAGAAGGTTACAGGTCCAGGATGCGGCAAATTATTTATGCAAACAGATGGCATGAAACCAGAGAACACTGCTGCACCGTCAGCTACAGTTGTACCTGACTTCAGTGGGAACCCTCATGTTGCATGCAAGGTGGGCTTGGAGCTGGGATCTCACTAATTTTTCTTTTCTACTTCCAAACTCAGAGGTGAGTTAATGGTTGCAATTATTAATGAATCTTTCGTGGCCCATTAGCAGGCATAATGTCCAAATTGTTCTGAATTAATAAAGCCTCATTGCTTCCAGGACACACCACAAAGCATGGCTGGGAATTTCAAAGGAAACACAGGCAATGTTTCTGAGCTGGGCTATGGAGAATAAAAACCCTCACGTGCTGCTGCTGGAGATGTGCTGGCTGGCTGTGCCTGGTGCAGGAGAACATCTATGGTGCTGAAGAACAGACACTGGTACACCACCAAGACCAGTGTCTCTCCAAGGGCTGCTCAGGAGGAGGGGTTGGACCTTAGCTCCGACCTAAAGGTGCCAACCTTGTCGCCTAATCCCATGTGCCCTCCCCAGATCGCCCAGAGGGAGACCGGAGACCCATGAAAGGCTCCTGCCATGTGGGACGAGGTGCCACCTCCACGAATGGGGAGGCAAATGGTAGGGGCTCCGTGTGGAGACCCAACTGAGTTTTTTAGTGCGATGTGAGCTGGGACAAGCAAAGTGCCATTGCCAGGGTGCAGCAAGGGCTGCTCCATAAGGGTCAAGGAGATGTCCCAGAGCCCCTGAGCTTGATGAGCAGGGACTGAGGGTCCAGACTGGGCTGAAACAGGGCCCTGGGAAATGGGCACGGATGTGGGATGGTGGTCAGGGACATGAAAGCCCATTAGTGTCCATGAGGGCTCTTGAGAGTTCTCTCCTGATCTCATGTTGTTTTCTGAAGAGTTCACTTTCTCTCTACCCTTATCCCTGGAGGGAACAACATTTTTAGTTCCCTGTCCTGGGGCTAATCAGTACCTGAGTCTGATTAGCCCTTTTTGAACTCCCTAAGATTCTCATGATGCAGGGGACTTTCATTGCTTCAATTAAATATTATGGATTTAGAAGTTTTCTTCAGGTCATGCATTTTATCAGACATCCTTGAATTTCCAATAAATTAAATAAAAATTCATGACACATCACTGGATTGCTGAACTAGCCCTAGCTCTGTAGGACCTGCTTTGTAAGAGCAATTACGGCACAATGTGAAATTCTAGTCAGTGAAACTCTAATAAATTATGTTTCTATTGACCCTCTACATCCAATGACCTGGAAATGTGGCCTCCCTCTCTCGTATTAAAATTCTACAAACAAAACACCTTCATTAGGTCAGTTAGTTTGCATACATATGTTAACAAAAAGACTTCACTGTGGGGAAGGAAAAATCAGTTGAAAAATCAATCCCAAATTCACGACTGTTGATTTATGTACTTCTTCTCTGACATCAGTTCATCTAAACTTCATCAAGATTTATTTTTCTGTTCTTAGCTAGGGGCATGATTTGTTCTTCTTAACCAACTTGCCATACAGCATGTATTACCAGCAGAGCTTACATAAACTCGTAGGACTGAGACTTATAAAGCATCTCAGATTACAAATTAACAGGATAATTCCAAAAGATTTAATGCACTCAGAGCTACAACCTTTGCAAATCCACAACATCCCACTCCATGACATATTATGGCATTTTCCAAACCCTCTAAGTGATGAAGCCCACCCTGGCACCCTGTGGCTCTGCGAGGGACTGAGGCATGTTCTTGCTAGTGCGATATACAGTGCATTGTGAAAATAATAATAGCACCACCATCACCACTGCAACCACAGTGATCTTCTAGCCTTAAATTTCTTCTCAATAACCTGAGAAAATGCCTCTTGTGGAACCACTTATCTGCGGAGCCAACAACTACGCAAAACCGCAGCTGCTGTCTGATGCCTGCCTGGGAGGGTGTGATGTTGGTGAATGTCATGCAATGTTGGTTAAAGACAAGTATGTTGTCTCCTTGACTGGCACTCACATGGAGAACAAGAGAAATATTTGATCATTGGCAGACTCTTAGCTCCTGTCACAGCTCGTTTGGTCTTCAGGAAACCTGAGGTTCAGGTATGAGAGAAATGCAGAATGATATTGCTGAAGTTGTAGTGTTAGTGCACTCCTGTCTGGTTGTGGTCATGTGCAGGAGCATAGAAAAATAGATGCACTGGACAAGAAGTAATTCCACTAGGACTATTAATCTATATAAAATATATTCCTTACGTAAGTATAGAGTGCTATGTTCTTCCATGGTAAAATCTGGGAAAAATTTGTAAAATCATTCAGTTTTATGTTGTTGCAGTCTTGAGACTCCAGGGTGACAATATCTCTTTCCACTTTTCTTGTGATCAGTTTGGTCTCTGAGGGAGCCAGTTTATCACTTCAAACAGATATAGTTAAAAATTTCTGGGGCTCCTCCCCACAGTGCTGTGCTCAATGTATATACTTTTTTTTTTTTTTTAATGTCTCAACATTATCCAGTGAAAACTTATTTTCTACCACATGCTTAAAATCCTGTTTCCTCAAAGGATAGATGGATAAAAGTTTTCTGTATGTTTCATAGAATAGTGGAAGTCATAAGAAAGTTCTATTAGGTGTCAATTTTGTCTTCCAAGTCATATATTCTGATAAATTTTCTCTTTAATATATGTTAATAAGTAGACCTTAGCAGAAAGCTAGCTTGACTGGGGCCAGTGTATAATTATGCAGAAAGTGTGACAAATTATATTCTAAATTAACAAGTATGATTTCACTTCTCTATTCTCGAGACAGTGCGTTATTTAAACATTTCCTATATCCAGATTCAGTAGAATATTGTATAATATGAAAAGGATCCTACACTTTCAAAAATAATGTGGTGGTCTTTTTGTTTTTTTCTTTCAGGCAGTTTGCCTCATACTAATGGGTATTTCTCAGCAATATTGGAGACTTCATCGTGTCACTTTAGTCAAGGTGGTGGATGTAGGTAGACAGCCATCTTTTTGTGGAGGACAGATGTACCTCTGTGAACTCCTCACAGGTGGCTGTAAATACAGTAATCATCTCCAGAGGCTTCCCTGGGTCAAGACTGAAAATCTGAGGCACTTTCCCTGGTGGACCTGTTTTCTCTGGAGCTGGCAGAAGACACTTCTTTCCTCCAAAAGGTACCTCATTTGAATACTTTTTCCACAACCTCTGCCTGAAGCCACTCTCACTCGCAACGTGATACTGGGAAGGTAACACCATCAAGAAAAAAGATGGTATCCGTAGTTTTCACCCACGTGTTCAGATGCTTACAGTCTTTTAAGTGAAACAAGGGAAGACCAAGACATGTCTGAATATCGACTATGCTCTTCCTCAAGCTGTATCATTTTTTATCCCTTTTCATCTGTTCAGCAGTTACAGGGAGACTGGGATCCCTTGTCTTGTTGGTTTTTGTTGAGTCTTCAGTCAAAAAACCAACTCAGCTGTTCTCCTTTCATCCCAGGATAACGGGACTTATACAGTCTGAGAGCAAGAAGTCTTGCTCAGATATATGCAGTAGTTTTTATAGTATGAACTGTTTTAGAACCAGAGTGTAGCAATAAGTTTTTAACAATTTCTTTAAAAGCGGGTAATTTCCCTGCAAAGCCTATTTTCTCCTTTCAGACTAGGAAATAAATAAAAAATGGTAAACCTGTCTGTATTTATATTGTTAGCAACTGTTCTTACATTGCCTGTTCTGGGCCTCTGGGTTGTCTTTCTACTGCACGAAAAAGCATACAAGATCTGTGTGTCAGCAGAAGCCGTCAGGATGTCCCACGATGCAGGTTTTCTGCTGTCTAGACTGGAGGTGTGTGATGAGGTAACTGCCTTCACCTCAGAGAAAATGGCTCTATAAGGAGGTGCTGAGACAGAGTTGAAAACTTATACAACATTTATGTAAAACAACAACAGATTCTCCTTATCCCCAAGGACTTTATTGTGAACATAGTGTCTTTTTTTCTCCTTATCACCTTGGCCTTTATCACTGAGGACTTTGATGTGGACATATTGTCTTTGTGTCTTCAGGTCTGTATTTCAGATTCAATACACCAACAGTATTAATTGATGAGCGAATTGCTTGAACATCATTAGCTGTGGACTCAGCCTTGCTGCCATGAACAATTTCCTGTTGTCTTTTACAGGAGCAGGATAACATATAGGAAAGCAAGCATATGCTGCAAAGATCCCACGTCCATGTAGACAATCAGAAAAGCCTTAACAGTGATTGGAGCTTGAAGAAAAAGCAGCGACACTTGCCTTAAGTTGATATACAAGAGGAGTTTTTCTAGAGTGCTCTTTGAGTTTTCCAGAAAATGTCCATTCCTTGAGTGAAAGATGCATCTGGTAAAATGTTACGTACTCTGCCCACCATTGCATTTTCTCTGTAACATTGCTCTATTTTTTTTTTTTATAAGCCAATGAAACTGCTGCTGATACTAGCATTGGAAATTCAGATATACCATCATTTTCTCTGAAGACTGGCATTTATTTATTATTTTGAGGGCATTTTCACTTTATTTTTTTTCTTAATTCTGAATTTGGGAACTTTAAAGAGACAAGCAAGGACTCTGCCACAGAAATGAAAGAAATTCTCTCTTCTGACTAATCAAATCAGAGATGGGGGTGGGAACTGACTGTGGCTCTCATACCATGTGAGAACTGAGATCAATTATGGATATTTATTTTTTGTATTTCTGTGGAGTCCTCCAGAGGTGCCAAGAAGAATCTGATCCCTATTGCTCTGTAGGTTGCAGAACACCAAGTAAAAGCTAGTACATATTGGTTAGAAGGTCAGTTACTTTCTACAGTCTGAGTCTTTTGTCCCTTTCCTGACATGTTTATATTGACTAATTTGTCCCCTTCTGTGTCCAAATGACTATCTTCAGGAAAGATTTACCCATTGTCTTCCTTTGTCCCATGTTCCAGAGAAGGAAACCTACCCTGAGTGCTAAAATTGCCTCCCACCCACTCTCCTTTGGGGCAGGATTAGAACCAGCTGGTGTGGGTTGTGGGACAGACCAGGGAGGAGATGTGGGCATGGCAACCAGGAGCTGCAGAGTTTCAAGATGTCTTACGGTTAACCTCCTCTGGTAGAGCCACCAAGTAAGGGATGAACACCTCCCCTAGCCCAAGGGGGTTGAAATACGTCCCTTTGTGAACACAGAGGAGTTTTGTCTGTCCGTTGTAGACAAAACATGAGAACATCCCCCATCAGCCTCTGCTTGTGTGCTGAAACAAGAACTCTGAAAAAAAAAAAAAAGTAGGCAGCTTTTAAGTATTTCAACAGGCAATGGAGTTATTTCTAGTCTAAGCTTTCCAGTCCAGCACAATGAAAAAAAATGAGGAAGAAATCTGAGCGTTAAGGTGTTTTGAGCCTATCCAGTAGGTGTAGTGTTCTGACATCCTTATTATGGCTTCTAACAGCCAACAGGATTACATTAAAAAAAAGTTAATTTTCATGAATCGGCCTTGCCTGTTTGTCTCTGGTACGTGTCCATGCTTAGCAAATGCCACAGTTGCTGTTAACCTGCCCATAAGCACCCTAGACAGGAATGTCAGTTTTATCCTGAAAAAAATCTGCATAGGAATCTGGGCTTATGCACCTCCCCTTTTACTGGGTGGGCAGATGGACTCTGTGCATCGAGGCAAGAAAACGTCACTTTGAGTTGGGGATACACATAGAAAGGTGTCAAGCTGCTGTTCTGTACAAGGGTGAGACTCTACCCGGCATACTGCTACCTTTTTCTAGGTCCCCTGAGTCACCAGCCAGGGCACAGGGGAGAAATGGACTCAGGAGAGAAGGAAAAATGATTGTGGGTCTGAAGACCCTTTCATTGCCTGCCCAGTCACAAGCCCGTGCCACGCCGCTCCTGCCTTGCCTCATCAGTCCTAGACTTTTCCTTTGCCACAGCAACTGTTTGACTACCCCTGTTGGATCTGCCTATAGGAAAGACCCAAGCAAAGTATATACTGCCTTCTAAAGAGGCTTTACTTGACTATGCGTATCACTTCGGTCTGTTGAGTCAGATTCTCAGCTGGTGTGTAATCACTTTTAGACCACGTATGTGCTGCTTTGCCTTATTTATTCTGGTCACTGGTGGCCACATACTGATTTAAGATACAGGAATCTAACTGAAATACCGGAAAAGCCAGTGGGGATCTCTCCAGGGGTTTAGCAGACTTTAGATTTGGCACGAGTGGGTCACACCAGTGGTCTATTTTCCATCGTCCATCAGTGGTGAATAACAAGGGAGTCTGGGATTAGATGAAACCTGCAGCAGCTGCTGTAGGTGCCTGTGCCGTATGGTACATCTGAGCGGAGTCCTGCCCGACCTCCTGTGGTGGCGCAGCCTGTGCCCTCCAGCAGAAAGAGGAGCCTCTTGCTCTGTGTTTGCTGGGGAGCTCCGGTTTTCTCTTGGCCCATCTCACTCCCTCTCTTTACTTGTTCAGCTTGGCTTCTTGCAATATGATCTTCTCCTCCTGGCTGTCAGTCAAGAAGATTGGCATCTGCCTTGTGCAGAACAGCTCCCTTAATTAGCCCCAGGAGCATCCCACTTGTGGTCTTTTTCCCTCTTCTGTCTCCTGCCATGCAGGCAGCTGGTGAGAGCCTTCCGTCTGTTGATTTTTGCTTGCGCCCTTGTCATATGATTCCTACCTGACCTTTTCCATAGCTGCTTACCAGTGACACATGAGTAACCCAAAGCCCACCCCTTGGTGGACCACCTTACAGCACGAGGAATTTTCTGCCGTCTGCATCCTGCTCTCTTCCCCCTCCTTCTTTTCCTCCCAACCTTTTTTGAACTCTGAGAGGTTTTATGCTTAATAAGCCTGAGCGCTGCTGCTGTCTGCTCTCCCGTAGATTCGTTCCTTGGGGTCTGCACTTCCCCTCTTCATTCCTTGTGGTTGTCAGATGTGATTTCCCATGGTCCCTTACAGAGACGATGCAAAGCAGAGGAGCCATCACAAGCCTCAGGCGTTCTTCCTCTTTCAGAAGAGGGTCAGGTCAAGGCTGGCTGTGATGAGCGTTGCCAGTCTGATGAAGGCAATCCGTTTAATAAGGGGATGCAGATGCTTGGGGAGAAGGCAGCTCTTCTATGCTCCCAACTTGATACAATTAAAGATGTGGAAAATCTTTTTCCTCCTCATATCCTGAAAACCTTGTGGCAGATGACGGCGTCTCACTGGAGAAGAGATTAAAGGAGGCTATTGTATGAGAGAAAAGGTCCAGAGTACGGCAATGAAAATTACCCAGTGCCTGGGGAGGAGAAACCACATGAGGAGAACTTTAAAAAGACCAGAAGTATTTAGTACGGAAAGGCGAACAGGAGGAGGAAATATGATGTGCGACATATTTTATTGGAGGATATAAAGACAGCCAAACAAAGGATATTTTCTCAAATAAACCCCTTGATCTAAGGACGTGGAGTCACTTTGCAGCGTATAAGGGCAACATCTTTCAGACAAGTCAGCTGAATTTATCTGTGTCATGCATATGTGTGGTTCACAGTGACACAGGGAAATCCAGGAGTGCAAAGGAATATGACTTGCTCTGCCAGGCCTTGCGTGCAGAAAGTGAGATTCACGGAGCTGGCTCTGGTTTTGCACGTCCTCATGGACGGATCCATGCTGAGCACATGTGCAGCACAGCGCTGCAGTCCTCACCTCCCTTTCCCCAGATGTGAGCTGGCTGTGTCCCGCACATGGGACGATGGAGCAGGAGAGGGGCTCTGCTACTCTGCGGATGGAAACGCACCATCTGGAAGAGCCCTGTTGCTCCCCTGCCTACGCCTGCATCTCCTCCTCTGTCATGCAGTGTCCTCCTCTTGACTCTGGGGGAGCATGTGCTTGAGAAGCTGGAGTATATCATCCATGCGTAGTAAGTTGGAGGAGAAAGGACAACCGTCCTCCCTGTTGATGCTCCGTAGCATCATATGTGTGCGAGCATGCTTCTGTGTGTATAGATCTGTTATAATTCTTTCAGACACAGAACAGTGTTTTATGATTTCCTTTATGTTGCGAAGTGTGGGACCTCCCTTGAATTGTAGGCTGCCATTGAGTTTAAAAGCAGCAATGTCAAACAGAGAAATGTAATGGCTGAAAGAAGCTGCCTGGCTTTCTAAGGCTGTAGATGGCTGTGGGGTATTGTGCTGTAGGAGGCAGATGCTGTTATTTGAAGAAATGTGATTAAAAAGAACTGGAGGCAGATACAGGTTGCTTAAAAGTAAGAACTGGATATTTTTCCCGGGTCAGTATCTGGTGCAGATCTTTACTTCATTCTTAATGTTAACAATGTGACTGCAGTTGCAAGAGGTTAATTGTCCGTATGTGTTTTGGTAGGTTTCTCCACTGTAATGAGCCAATGCATGTGCCTTGCTTGCAGTGAAAACTGTGCACATCACTCTGTCACTTGTGTGTGAGCTCATCAAAATTCTTAGTGTGGGGAAGTGCCATGGAGGAGGGGCAGGGCTGATGATACAGGATTTGATTTCCTTCCATCTGCCACTGCAGCTCCCATTCTGCTTACCAGGCTTTTTTCTGCAACCACTGAAATCTGAGTTAGGTCCCAAGTCAGAATCCAAGACGCTTTCCAGTGGCTGAAAAACAAAGATCTCCATGGTGGAAGCTCTTTCTGGCAGATGGCAGTTACCCAAATTGTGATCTGTACAGGCGCATGGCTGGGAAATAACTGGCCACAAAGATATCAAAGCTTGGGTTGAAACTGTCCAAAACATTAGCTTAAAGACTGGGCTGTCAAAATCAAGCAGAGTTACAAAGCTCCCGTTTGCTTTCTCTGCATTTTAGCAGATTCCTTCAGGTAGCTCTGTCCCATTGCCACCTTCTACTAGCAGCCTGGAAACTCAGAAGTGCTCAAATCAAAGTCTAAGTGGTCGGTGCGAGGCAGGTTTCCCAGCACCGCCTGGAGAAGCACAAAGTCCCGTTCCCACATCAGGGCTCTCTCCCCACTCTTCCTCTTCTTTCAAGAGCACAGCTGGGATGTGGGATTTGGGTTAGCAGCAGAGATCGACCAGGCCAGGTGGCAAAGGTGAGTGGCAAATAGAGAGAAATAGCAGAGAAAGAGTTATGCTGCTGAAAAGGCAAAGGGAATGCAGACCTGCTAACCACATAGGACAGAGTCCTGCTTTCCAGCCAGTTCTGCGAGGCTTGGCAGGAAAAATAAATGTCTCAGGCAGTTGCCTTACAGACTGCTGAGTTGTGTCTGCAAACCTGCAGTTCTGCACCTTTTTCCTTCTGTTAACTGCGGCACATCCACTTGGAAACACGTGCTACCTAACTGCTCAGCCCTGTCTGAAGGGCCACATCCTCCGACATCTGCAGCTTCAGTGAGAGCCGAGAAACCTTAGGGTCTGCAGAATCACATTCCTACAGGGGGAAACATGAGAAATCCATTATTTGTTAACAGAGTTTGATTCACAGACTGCTCTGAAAACAATCCCTTATGGGATTCAATTACCAGCAGTTTTACGACATATCAAAGGAAGCATCTGTAAGCCCAGAAAAATGACTTACAGCTTATGACACCCGTCTTTAAGTTCCAGAGCTGCTAAATAGTTCAGAAATCCTCAGTTCTGAAATATGGAGCTGGGCTGGATTGCATTGTGCCAATTACACAACACTGCATGGTGAAAGGCATAGACAGTCGGCTGTCTTACACGGCTATGGGAAGCAGGTGAGGCTATAGGAGGACAGAGCCTGAGAAGCGTAAATCCAAATAATATTTCCAAAGAGCGGTTTTTTTTGCTACGTTTTTCACCTCAGAGCAGTTTGAAGATGGCTCCCCTCCTTCACGTCTGTATCTAGCACTATTCGCTGAACCTGTTTTGCAGCATGTTACATTTTCTGAATATACCCGTAAATTAGGTGGATTACCCCTGGCCTCATTAGTGTCATTTTCTTTTACAGCTATGGGCCAGCCTTGCTCTTACTGCCACAGGGAGGTGAAAAAGAAGACGTACTGCATCAGGGTGATTTGCCATACCTTGTGTAAATTTGTCTCTCCTGTGCCTTTACTATATTCCCCTGTGACTTTTGCCAGGGCTCCGTGGAAGACTGAGGCGGAAAGAGTTGTTTAAGGTTTCTCTGACTAACTGCCTACCCCTGCTGTCCCACCACTCTTGCTTCTTGGCAGAGTGAAGCTGATCCCTGAATTAAGCAGATCTCTCCCCCAGGGAATTTGAACAGCCTCATGTAGCCTTTGTGAGCATTAATCACAGCATCCCCTGTGACAATTTATTTATTTTTTTAATTTGAGGATAATCACAGTTTTTGTGTTAGAATGAATTTCCCAAGCCACTTGCCCCTTCTTGGCTGTGCTCCATCTCACCTGCTTCGTGGATTGGCAAGTACTCTAAAGTTGAAGGCACATCTAAATCCATGCATCTCCAATAGTGTGTCACCAGTGGTTGAGGTGTCCTGATGATCGAATCTCCTGTTTAGGGAGTTAGAAGAGTATTGATTTAGCTGAAAGAATATCTGTATCACAAGGGCAGCGAAGACTTCTGGTGCTGTTGCTGTTGATGCACTCTTATGTTAGTGCAGTCTTCACATCCACAGTGGAACAAAGCCAAGTAGGTGTGAGCCAAGGAAGCAACTGATTGACCAGGAGAGCTGGACAGTGCTGCATCAAATCTACGGCTTTTGTAGAAAATCAGTGTTCATCAGATGTTGTGACTCCAGCATCTCAGCAAGACATCACATGAAACACTGTGGAGTATAACAACTCCACACACGATTATGGAAAATTAAGTGCACAGAAGCTGCTTTGAGAAGATGGGTGCACAGACCTTTTGTGTTAGCTTAGTCCACAGTGTCAGAAAACTGTGAACTTTGGCAAAGTGCTGGCATTTGCCAAAAATTTTTGCCTTTATTTGGTCCAAAGAGAAACTGGAACAAAATGTAATAAAAGCAAAATGAGTAAAGTATTTTCATTTTGAACTCTTTAAACAGCTGAGAAGTTACATGCCATTTCTAGATCAAAGCAACTAAACTTAAAAAAGTGTATATACTTTTGACAAACTTGAGTTCCTTTCGGAAGCAGCCTAGTTGTAATTAAAACATTGCAGCTGCACTAGTAGAAGAACAGAAACACTGAAAAGCAATATAATCTTTCCACTTTCTTTGGTGGGGTTAGAATCAAAATGGAGAAAAGACAGAGTGCATCTCCAGGAGTTTAAAATATAGGGTTCCCACCAAAATCCTCCTCTGCCTGAGTGGTACCAGGAGGGCAAAAGATCAGGGAATGCACTCATTCATCTTCTTAATCAAAATGCCTCTTGTAATGAAGTCAGACCCTGGAAACGAATTGCTGTGAGGTGTATCTCCTCTGTTAGTCTTTACTGCTGAATAAGGTTTTGGGCAGTGTATATAGATGAGATGCAGAGAGGTCTGACAGTGACGTCTGAGACAAACTGTCTGTCTCTGAAATCTGTCTTCTGATTTTACTAAGTATTTTACTAAGAACAATAGCCCTTGGTTTTTGGTGTAGTCTGACTTACTCCAAAGACAGCTGTAAATCTTACACCAAAGAAGAACTCTTCTTTAAAGTATTCCAGAATGGATTTATTATTGGGTGATTGCTGAGCGTATTCATGATCACCGTTTTAAAAATTAGAGAGATCAGGTCTACAAAAATGCAGTCTTGGTCTTTGTTGGGGAATAAGCACTACCAAGCAGTAAAGGAAGGCTGAATTATGGAAGTCTTAAGCAGAATAAATACACAAGACATGGGACCGGACAGGATGCACCCGAAGGTGCTGAGGTCATCAGTGGTCATCACTGAGAGGCTGTGTCATTTTTAAAAGGTCTTGGTAATTATGGGAGGCTTCTGATGCCTGGAAAAAGGAAATTGTCACACCCATCTTCAAAAAGGGCAAGATGAATGATGCAGAAAAGAGCAGGGTGGTTTGTCTCCCCTCAGTCCCTCGTGAGATTGTGGAGCAAATCCTCTTGGAAGCCATATCCAGGTAAAAGAAGGAAAATGAGATGCTTGGGAAAAGCCAGCAGGTGGTTCTCAAGGGAAAAATCCTGTCTATCAACCCAGTTGTCTTCTATGACATGTGAGGGGAGAGCAGTGGATATTATATGCCTTCATCTTCTGTAGTACCCTTGTGACAAACTGGGGAGATACGGGTTGGGTGGGTGGAGTACCGGGTTGGTGAAACCTGGTTGAGTGACTGGGCTCAAAGCATAATAGTCAGGGATGTGAAAGTTAGCTGGCAGCATGCGATGCCTTGCACCTGGCAGGGAGCAGTCCCATGCAACACTACAGGGCTCAGCATTTACAGAGTAGGAGGCATCTTTGTAAAAAATGGATTTGGAGGTCATGGTGGACAGCAAGGTAAACGTGATTCAGCAGTACACTCTTCTGGCCATGAAGGACAACCATTTGCTGGGCTGCATTATCAAGTGTGGGGTCAGTGAGTCAAGGGAAGCAATTATTCCCATCTGCTTGGAATTCATGTGGCTCCATCTATGTCCAGTTTTGATGACCACACTATGTGAAAGACAGTGACAATGTCAAACAAGTCCATCACAGGACCACAGAGGTGATCAAGGTGTACAACAGGAGGTGAAGTGAATAGCCTTTGTTCAGCCTGCAGAAGCAAAGGCTAAGTGTATGGGGGAAATCTATTTGCTGTCTTCAACTACCTACTGCAGGGACTATTTTGAGGCACATGGTGAAAGGAATAATGATGGTGGACACAAGTTGCAGTGAGTGAAATTTCAGCAGGCTATAAACAAAGAGTTTCTTCATAGGGAGGGTCACTAAGCCTTGGAACAGGTTGCCCAGCAAGTCTGTGGACTCTTCATCTCTGGAGATATTTGAAACTCAGATGGATAAGGCCCCGAGGAACTTAACACCACGTTGAAGCAGGCCCTGTTTTCAGCAAGAGGTCAGACTAGATGACCTCCAGAGGTCTTCTCCAACCTAAGTTATACTATGATTCTGTGATGCTACAAAGTGACTTTTATTTCTTTTTTAATCTTTTGGAACTTCTTCAGCTCTTTCCTACCCATCACTCAGCACTGACCTGCTCCCTTTACAGATTATTTCTTCTAGTCAGACTTGTTTGTACAGTGTAAAATCTCATCATGTGATTGCCGTACAGCCTTTTCCATCAGCTGTGTTATACATCAGCCTTATTTTAAGGGAAGATCTCAGTTCAGGTGAAGCTCTGACACTGCTTAACTCACCTCTGCTGAAATCAGGTCTGATCTCCACAGATGAATGCTGCAGAGCTGGGATGTGACTGTCCCCATTTGAGATTATGGCTCCAGTGTAATGTTGGAGGAAAGAAGAAAGGTTTCGTTCATTTCATTCCCAGTTGCAACAGCCCATCCTCCCCACACTTCAAACAACATCATCTGGGTCCTGTTCACCACAGTGTTCTTATCAGACAGGTGAGCAATCAGAACAGGGGTACAGTAAGTTCAGGCTCGGAACATTTTTCTGTTTACCACTTATGGCATAATTATAGCCACGGCAATGAACTAAATCATTTTTGCCAGAGGTGTGTAGGGCAAAAACTTCAGGTGATAGGAAAGACATGCTCCGTATGGGTTGGTGGGTTTTTGTGTCCGGTTATAACCTATGGACAGACAGGATATCAGGAGAAGAGTTTTTGTCAGGTGGATAAAGACCAAACGTGATGTCCAGCCTTTTGCCCAGGGTCTGGCATGCCCACGTGGTGTGGTGCTGTGTGTTTGGAGGTGAGCGTGGGCCCTGGTAGGAGGGTTGTTCCATCAGCACAGGGCTGTGTTTTGTCCATCATCTGTGTCGTCCTGCGCAGCTTGTGGCTCGGCAGCAGCATGGGGAGCCTTGCAGCCACACAGGACAGGCACCCGGGGGGTGGTTTCCCCTTTGTTTCATTTGCTATTAACGGCCCTTTCTTCTTCCCTTTTAGTTACAAATCAATGAACACTTTCTTAAGGTATGGCTAATTGATAACTCACTGCTCCTAGAAAGAGGCATTCTGATGGCTTGTATCACCTCCAACTCCTCCTTTCCTCCTAGCACAGCTTCAGTTGGCTTTGGTGCTTGCTGACCTCAGAGTAAACCTAGAGATCAGAAAACCTACCTAGAAGATTTTCTGGTTACTTCATGTAATTTTCCTGAGTCTAAATTAACCAGTGTTAGGGCTCCAGTATGCACTTGTTTGCACGGGCTTGGTAAAACCAAAGTAACTGCATTTCTGCAGTCCCCTGAATGAAAGCTGTTTTGCTTCAAGAACACATTTAATTTTCAATTATTTGAATTTTTACCTAGCTAACTTAACCTTGATCTAAATAAATCCTGTTTAAATAATAATATACATGGGCTGTGGAGCAGCAGCCGTTATGTAAATGTGACAGCAGGGAGCTGAATAGATGTAGTGCTGCACATGTAGTGATGTGAGTTCAAAACTTGTGCTCAAGGCCATTTCCAGTTAATCTGACTTCCTCTGTGACACAAACTGCAGCAGCTTTTATGTTTCTTCTATAAAAAACATAATGGTGCATAATGGCCAGTTAGGTTCAGGAAGATCTTTGCCCCTTGAGACAGCTTCTGGGTGTGAACCAGGTCAAACAGAAGGGTGGCATAGCCTTTTTTTTTTTTTTTTTTACCCAGTTCCAAGGTGTAAGAAGCTGAATGTTCTTCAATTAGAGAAAAATCCCAACAGCTGCACAATGAGGTCATCTTAAACTACAAATACTCAGATAGTGCACATTACTTTTTTTTTTTTTTTGAAGACTACATAAAAAGGCATTTATCAGTTAGAAATAATGAGGGGTGCAAGCTTATTTCCATAGGATATTGGTAGACAGGAAGCAGATGCTCTTTTCTGCATGACAGGACTTCCCTTGTATCCCACGTGGTGCAGTCCGATCGAGCTTTACTGCAAGGAAGTGTGCCACCTGGATTTTTTAATTAGAAGCTGTAGGACATGCGACTTCAGTAAAATAAGGAGCTTGTTTAAAATATGTTCCAGCTGTTGTGTAAGATTGTCCTTCTCTTCCACTTTTGCAAATGCATTGTTACCAGAGTACCAGCAGGGCATGTGATGTGCTTAACACAAGAACCAGGACTGTCATTCCCCACTTACACCCCCATGTTTCTGCAAAAAAGCAGTAGGAGCCCATCCCAGGATATTCGTATTACTTTCTTGTTTTTGAAACAGGCTTACTTTGCAAGATACAGATTATTCGCATGGTCCGTGTTGAAAAGCCAGGTCAGTAGTACTTACACTATGGACAGTTGTTTAGTATTGGGCTTTGAATCATAGAATCATCGAGGTTGGAAGGGATCTTGAAGATCATCAAGTCTAACCATCACCCTAACACTGCCAAAACCACCAGTAAACCATGTCACTCAGCACCATGTCTGCCCGTCTTTTAAATACCTCCAGGCCTGGTGACTCCACCACTTCCCTGGGCACCCTGTTTCAATGCTTAACAACACTTTCTGTGAAGAACTTTATCCTAATACCCAATCTAAACCTCCCCTGAGGATATGTACCTCCTTGAGACCATTTCGTCTTGTCCTATGGCCTGTTACTTGGGAGAAGGGACTGACCCCCACCTCTCTACACCTCCTTTCAGGTAGTTGTAGAGAGCGATAAGGTCTCCCCTCAGCCTCCACTACTCCAGGCTAAACAACCCCAGTTCCCTCAGTCGTTCCTCATAAGACTTGTCCTCCAGACCCCTCACCAGCTTTGTAGCCCTTCTCTGGACACGCTCCACCACCTTAATGTCCTTCTTGTAGTGAGGAGCCCAAAACTGAACACAGTACTCGAGGTGGGGCCTCAGCAGTGCCGAGTACGGGGGGATGATCACTTCCCCAGTCCTGCTCACCACACTATTCCTGACACAGGCCAGGATGCCGTTGGCCTTCTTGGCCACCTGGGCACACTACCGGCTCATATTCAGCTGGCCGTCCACCAACACCCCCAGGTCCTTCCCTGCTGGGCAGCTTTCCAGACACTCTTCCCCAAGCCTGTAGCGCTGCACGGTGGTGTTGTGATCCAAGTGCAGGACCCAGCACTTGGTCTTGTTGAACCTCATTCCATTGGCCTTGGCCCATTGAGCCAGGCTGTCCAGATCATCTATTGGCAATCCACAGAAAGCTGATTAGTCACGTGGTATTATCCTCCCCCTCTTACACAGAGGATTGGACTTCGTTGTAGAGTATTTTGAAGGGTGGGAGTAGCTGTTAGTGAAAAGAAGGAACCAATATTACCTTGTGTGTTCTGGTCTACAAAAGGTTGTAATCAATGGGGATTAATCATTTTGGTTTTCTGATGCTGATCTCCTGTATGTATACTGTATATTATGTATCTTATATGTACAGTTTTATATCTGTCTGCTTATACTAACATGCGTACCATTGGTATACGCCAAGGCTAATTCAGGTTGTTCTCACTCAGTGTCCTATTCTTTCTTCATTGTTTACTATTGTTCCAACCTTGCTGTACCCTGCCAAGTTCAACACTAACAATTTTATGTATTTTCCCTGGATCATTCACAACATGTTACACAGCATAGGGTCAACACCTAATCTCTGTAATTGCAGTAACAATGCACCTACTTGTTTTTGGTTGTCTGTTTACAATTACCCTTAGAAATCTGCTATTTAATGTATGCCATGTGGGTTTTTTTTTCATTCTAGGTTGTTTGTTGGTTGTTTTGTTTTGTTTTTTTTAAATTAGTGTTGTGTCGTATCAAGTGAAATGTCTTGTAAAAAAGAATTATTACACCAGTTACATTATTGGACTGACTGAATTATCTTGTATAAATATTTGAAAATTAAAATTTTCTGCTGACCTAAAGATTTCGTGAATTTCTGATTAATTTAACAAAGATTTTAGTTTTGACCTGATTTTAAAAAGCCAAAAGGAATAATTAAGACTTTTTCATACTGGAACATTTAAAGTTTGTGCCAAAACAACACTCTGGTACCAAAATGTGATTTAAAAGAGATTAATAACTTCTTAAATCATAAAGGAACTTGCTGTATTGCATTCAACGAGATATGATGCAAAACCATTCTTTCTTTTTTGTTATTTTTTGAGAAGAATCCTGTCTCATGCACTTTTGCCTAGCAGAATTTTTATCAGCCTTCACAGTTTTATATGGGGCATAAGGCTGATGGCTCATACTGCAGGAGCTTAGATACTATGATAAAGTGCTGTCCCAAATTAACTGGCAGGAAAAAATGTCAGGACTTTAGCTGAAAGATATATGAATAAATGAAATATAACACACCAATAGAACATGGTCAATAGGAGTCAACAGTATGATAAAAAAGATACAAGATGTGATAGACTATCTTGTCAAACCCTGCCATATAATCATTGCGTTTGTCACATGCCAATTTAAAACTTCCTAATTTCTGCCCCTTCAATGCCTCTGTTGGAGGGAATCTTGGTGCTCTAATGTGTAGAAGCCATCAGATTTGAAGTCCAGTAGTATTTGTAGACAGTTTATACTCTTTTTTTACTGTGCTAATACTGTCATTTAGGCTGATAGACATTCTTCCTCCCCGAGGCTCACCCACTGGTGTGTTTTTAGAGATCAATCACACTCCCTCTTGATGCTGACTTTGATATGCTAAGCATATCCTCTGTAACGGCGCTGCCTTCTCCCTGGATCATCCCCGTGATCCATCCCTGTATCTGTTCCAGTTTTAGCTTGTCTTTGAACACAGATGACTCAACTGTATAGGCTGTTCCAGATGAGGTTTCATCCCTGTTTAATAAAATAGCATTAATGGCTTACCTGTCTCCTGAATACCTCATCTGGTGTGCCAGAAGACTGCATTTGACCTTTTCACATGACTTTGATGATAAAGAGGGTCTGATATACTAATCAATGCAACAGACATACGCACTTGAGCAAGTGACTTCGATCGTGTGTCTGCTGTGTTCCAGCCCGGCACCATCACTCGGATTTTACAGTTTTATTAAAATCCTCAGTGTGGAATGTGGACTTTTGTCTCTGCTGGTTGCTGATGGCAGGAGGGTGCTGGAAGCCATGCCACCATACTAACTGGTGGCATCCAGGATCATAAATAAGCACTAAAGAGACCTATGAGTTGAAAATGCCATGCTAAAGGTGGAATACTTGGGTCTAACCAGGATAAGCAGACCACATGGACTGCTGACAGTTGTAGAGGCCAGGGGATACAGATGAGGTTGCTCAAATAATTGCCTGGGAGCATAGTTCAGGTCCTATGGGAGATGGAGAGATTTTTCACGCGCCTGGGTCTGGCTGTGACTGTCCTGACAAAATCAGGTGGTTAAGAAGGGTTTGCAGTTTCAAGCGCTGAGACTTGTAAGGCACTCATAGGTAGTGGTCTGATAAAGAGAACTTGAACAGAGAAAATCCGGTGCAGAGCTCCCTAACAAGGGTAAATGCTTGCAAGGAAAGAGTTTATATCTGCTGAATCACCCCTTCAAAAAGAAATAAAGCAGAAGCAGAGGTTAATGAGGAATTGAAAGGGGGCAGCAATAATTTGAAGTCAAAATGAAGGGGTCATGCCGGTATTGATTAAAGCAGAGCGGTGTTAGATTTGGCAGTAATAAGGCAACTGCACTTGAAGTACAGAAACCAAAAGAGAGAAGACAACGAATGGGACCGGTCTAAGGGTAGAATTTTATGTGGTGAGTTTAAGGATTAACTAGATGTGGCCCCAGATGAAATGATTTTATCTCAGAGCACAAAGAAGATGATAAAGCACAGCACACTGGCATAGGCAGGAGGAAGCACATAAGGATGAGGGTGTGAGGGTGGAGATTACCACCTTTGAATGACACAGTTTGTGCTGAAATCTGAAAACCAAGAGGGGTTGATATTAACACTGAAAAGACTGTTGGTCTAATCTTATTTTTCTCTAAAAGAGTTATTTTCCTTCATTCCTTTTTTCCCTTAGTGAACAGAAGACAAATCTTAAATGTTCCTTTCTATAGTGAGAGAGAAAATCATGCCTTCATCATTCAGAACAATATGAAGGGTTTTTTTCAGATTTCATAGCTATTCTAGCTGTCCCCTACGGAGGCCTATGCTGAAATGCCTATAGATTTCAAAGGCAGCGAAATCAGGTCGCTGCTCAGTGGTTTGGAAAGTCCCACCCTGTAAGTGAATAAACATAGTGAATATGTAGGGGAATATATAGTGAATATATATAGGGATATAATATATTTTTAATACAGGTAAAGGTTCTTTGCTGAGCACAAAGGTAGGTTTCATAGGAGAAGAGACTGCTCCCCCATTTATTCCCTTCATAATGTGGAATAGACATCAATGACTCTGCTACAGCAGCACTGATCTCTGACTTTTAAAGAATCAGTGTGGTCTGTCAGAATTATGTTGGTAATACCAAATTTCATACCATGGTATATGCCTTTAGTTAGGTGTTTTCAAAACACTGTTTCTTGTTTTACTCATTCTAACTGAAACTAAGACAAATAAATCCCATCACTGCATTGTTGTAGAACATACTTTCCCCCTCCTTTTCTTTAATGATAATTTTGATCATCAAAAATTCATGATGCATTATGATTGCAGGAAGTGGCAATTCTACAACCTCTTAGTAATATCTCAGGATAGAAAAGTGCTTCATGGTTTGCACCAGATTGTGTGACTCCATTTTTCCATCCTTAGATTATTGGTGAAAGTTCAACCATTGACTGTTTGCCCTGCTGTTGATAGCATAAGGTGACCAAAATCAGGAGGTGAGTAGTCTAAGGATGTACCTGCAGGGCATGCAGTGCAGTGGAGAGCAAATCACCATGGAAAGCCTAGGTGCTAACATGCCTCTTCACTCAGGGCTGTTCAGGTGGTTCAGTGCAAATAGGGCATCCCAGCATGGCACTATTCTACCTCAGACCAAGCCAACTGGGGCTGTTCTACTCACAGACTTTTAGCAAGACAAACGGAGGCAGCTGACTTTGGGGTATCTTCATCAGGCCAATGAAACTCTTCAGTCAAGGTCCTCAATCGAGTAATATATAACAATATATTTATATGTATCGAGCTAGGGATACATATGGATGCTGATCGTGTCACCAGTCACCAGCAGGAACTGGGAAAGCCCCACACTGGACTCAGTGGTGGACAAGAACTGGATTCCAGATCTGGATTCAGGTATGCCCAGACTGAGACCAAAGCCAGATGAACAGATAGAGTCCTCCTCAGATGTCAGCTGTTGAAGAAAGAGGCTGATCCTTTGATCCCTCAGCTTTAACACTGAGCATGAGGCAGATGAGATGGAATACCCTCTTGGTCAGTTTTGGGTCACCTGTCCTGTCGGCTCCTCCCCACAGGTGGGGCCCCTCTGGGCTTTTCTGCTTCCGACCCTCCAATGGGACAAGTAAAAAGCGAGCTGCCCTCGGGTGTTATAGCAATGAGTATAAGCAGGAGCATCTCTGCATACCATGCCTTGGTATTAATTACAAATAGTCAGGTCGTATCACTCTGAGAGTGAACATTGTCTGGACAATATGCTGCTAATTTCAGAGAGTTCAGTAGTTAGAAGAGACTTAGCTGAAAAGTAAAATTACTGAACAGAAAATTGGTCCCATTTTACCTCAAACCAGGACACCAGTGGGTGGGTGTGCTTGAATGCTGGTGTCAGCATTCAAGTGGCAATGAGCAGGGGCTGCCCCGTGTCCAGTCTCACCCGTAACCCTGGGGGTGGTCTTCCTGTTTCTTCTTTGTTTAGATCACTTAGAGAACAGCAACTGTGTTAACAACAACAACAAAAAAGTTATTAAAAGCCATAAAGTGGATTTCCAAAGAAATGTTGTCTTTTAACCAGATGACACCCATTGACTTCACAAAGACTTTCGTGATCCTGCTCCTGTGGAGCTTCCCCTGGTGACTGACCTTAAACACCACCTATTTTAGTTATCCACCTTGCAATTTGAAAAAGAAAGAGATTATTTTACAGTGTAAGAGATTATTTCACAGTATAAAGAAGTGGTCATGGATGCACATCACTTCATATTGAAGAGCAGAGGGTGTAAATTCTCATCCTAATTTTCTCAGTGCTAACTTATTTACACACCCAAAGTCAGATATGTCAAAGTGGATGAGGTCATTTCATACAAACGTAAGGTCAGAGCTTAAATCTTCCTAAATCACCACCAATTGCGCCATCAATATCTAAAGCTGGTTGCACCATTGCACCAATTAGTTGCACCACCAATTTCAAAGCCTGAGGGCTTTATCTTAGGAGCGTATTTGGAAGAAACGCACATAGTTCAACGTATAAATTTATTATCAGATTTTTCAGTTTAATCCGGAATACCCCGAATACTTTAGCTGCTTTCAGTCACAGGTGTGGTTTGCTTGTTTGGTTTAGTCTGTATTATTTGTGCAACTGATAAGGGAAACTCTGGGCAGATTCACCTTTTTTTTTTCCAGTGATGGCACCGCACTGACAAAAACTGCCGGTTTTGGCTGGAGTAAAGTCAATTTTTTTTCATAGTGGCTGGTATGGGGCCACGTTTTGGATTTGTGCTGGATGTAGTGTTGGTAATACAGGGATGTTTTAGCTACCGCTGAGCGGTGCTTACACAGAGTCGAGGTCTTTTCTGCTCCTCACACCGCCCCACCGGCGAGCAGGCTGGGGGTGCACAGGAAGTTGGGATGGGACACAGGCGGGACAGCTGACCCCAACTGTCCAAAGGGATATTCCATACCGTGTTACATCATGCTCAGCATATAAAGCTGGGGGAAGAAGGAGGAAAGGGGGACATTTGGAGCGATGGCGTTTGTCTTCCCAAGTCACCATTACGTATGATGGAGCCCTGCTTTCCTGGAGGTGGCTGAACACCTGCCTGCCCATGGGAAACAGTGAATAAATTCCTCATTTGGCTTTGCTTGTGCGTGCAGCTTTTGCTTTATTTATTAAACTGTCTTCATCTCAACCCACGAGTTTTCTCACTTTTACCCTTTGATTCTCTCCCCCATCTCACTGGGGGTGAGTGAGCGAGCGGCTGCGTGGGCCTTAGTTGCTGGCTGGGGCTAGGCATGGCAAAAACATACAAATATCAACGCCAGGTTCCAACGCTACTGTGTTCACACAAGTATTGGCTTTCCTGTAAGTTCTGTTAAGGAAGAAGAAGGTTATTGTGGTATTATCGAGCAAGTAAAAATTAGAAAGACTTCTCTGAAAATGCAACGATTGCCTACTGAAAATTGAAATACGTAGATCAGCTCTGTGATGTATGTACAACTTTTTTTTTTTTTAAAAAAAAAAAGACTGAGTTTTTTGTGAGCTACAAGGCAGCACTGGAAAACAGCTGGGTGATCATGAATGATTTGGGTCCTGGCATTGGGCAGATTTTGTGATGACGAAAAGTCAAGATGTCTGTCTTTAAGGCTTTGTTTGGGATGACAGCTACTGAAAAACCCAAAAAGACAGTCAAACCATTCAGATTCTGATTTGGGGCATTTAATGGAAACGGACAAATGGAAATGTCAAGATGTATAATTTTGTTTGGACTTTTTTTCTTTGTCATGTTCTGTCTGTATCAGCCGTAGAACAAACCCTTGAGTTGCTCTGCACAACAGACTGGATAATGACGAGTCATATTTTTAATGTGACAGGATCCTGGTCTGAACTCAACATACATCCAACAATTCACTGAAATACTCTATATGCATTTTTTCTTTTCAGGCAGTCTAAAGGAGAATCCAAAATAGCCTCTGGTAAGAACACACATTGCACTGTTACATCCCACTGTTACAATTACACTTAAGACTTATAGAGACTTAAGTACATATATTTCCCTCCTGCTGAGTTTTTTCATATACAATAGATTCATGGGAGTTAAAGCAGCTCAGTACCTCCCTAGTGGTGAATATCTCTGGATTTAAGAGGCTGAAATCTTTGAATGAAGGTATGCAATTTACTGCTTTTAGAGCTTTGGAAATTGCAGTTACACTGCTGACCATATGCAATGCTATTAGCCACATACCAGGATGATATGCAACCTTAATTTCACTTACATTTTGATATACTTGTTATTATCTAATACCCATTGCTTAGCTTTGAAATAGTGGTTTGATTTTATTAAAATTATTACTTTTCTCAAACTAAGAACTCTGGACCATATTTATTAAAAAAAAAAAAAAAGGATTCTAGGCAAAGCCTGCTGACTGTCTTTATGAAAACCACTTTTCATGAGGGATAAGGTCTGACATGTGAATGAGGTCAAGCAGAATGCATTATCTCTTCAGAGTTCTTCTGAGTCATGCTTTTAATTTAATACTAGCTCTGTTTAAAGCTCAATGCTTGATTTTTTGATTAGGAATGTCTGATGACTAGTGGAACAGTAGTCATTTACCTTGCAAAAAAAGTCATAAGGCAGCGAACAGTTCCTTAACTTGTCCATAATGACAGTAAATGCACACACTTTTTGGTATATAAAATTACAGACCTCTAACGTGAATATTTGTCTCAAATGAAAAAAAAAAAGGGAAAATTATTTATAATTTGTGAAAGGGCTTGATCCAGGAGCTAGCGGGCAGGTACAGACTCCCCCTTCTTTCACTGGCAATTAGAAGAAGGACAAATGATGTGGGAAAAACCAGTAAGGCAACAATTTTGGGGTTTAAATTTGCACATAGTTAAGCCCCACTGAAGTTAAAGTTTGCACCCTGTGAAGACAAATAATCATTATAAATTGATTATGTAGAACCTTTGGGTTAACACCAGGCTTCTATCCATTCTGAGTAATTTTGATGTTCTTAAAAACCACTTTGAGTGTTTGATGTGAAATTCAGAAAAAACAAATCTAGGTCGTTGGCTCACAATCGAGTACATTGTAAATGTGCGCAACTTGTGTAGTCCTTCTCTGGTTGTAAAGGCAAATGAAAAAGATTACTATCAGCAAGCTTAATTTTGGCACAGGGTGGCTCAAGAATTTACAATTTTAGAACAAAACTTCCATCTCAGACTGCTTAAAAAAGGGAGGAGGGAGAGGTGTGGAAATTGCAATTCAAAGTTCACCTGCACTCCCCTCCAGCCGCGACCCCATCGCTGTCTGTGTCTGGGTTGCAATTAGACAATATTCCTGGTCTAGACCTAACTAATGATTAAAACCAGACCCGATCTTCTTGTTCGAGAGAGAATTGAGTTAGTCTTTATTAACTTGCAGTTATTAATTTCCCAAGTTACAAAGGAATCATTGATGTGAAACTCTATTTTTAGATTTCAAACTGTAAATGCTTTGCAAGACCAAGCTGTACAGGAGGCAGCACGGTAAATGTAGCTGTTTCCTTACTGAGCATTTAATTAAGTGCCTACCTTCAAATAGAAATAAGCACAACTACCTAACACTTGCCATATGAAGCTTCTGTCTCTGACCTCTCAAGCCCAGCGCTACCTTGGGTGAATGCTGACTGCGCATGGTGACCTCAGCCATCCCTGGGGATTGCCAAGCACATATTTTGGCCACCACCCTGAAGGCCTGTTTACGACTGTGTTACAGACACCTCCTCTTCTCCCTTCCCCCCAAAATGTGTTTCTGGTTGGCCCTGAGGTACAGGTCTACCAAAGAGCTTAGGTACCTAAGTTGAAATTCATCCAGCACTTGCTGGATCATGGGTTTTTGGTGGGTTCACATCCCAGATTGTTCTGAAGGACTGGGTTATCTCTTTTTAGACTTAATTTAGAGGTCCATGGGTAGAGTTATCCTATGTCTTAGATACTGTTTACAAAGAGACTTCAACTGAAATTCATTGTACCACTTTGGATTTGTAGATTGTGGGTCCTTTGTACACCTACCGAGGAGCTGACATCCCATGGGACCAGGGCAAAAGCACTCCCAAGGATACATTCACCTATAGCCAGGTGAGAGTGGAAGTATATAGTTTTAAAGAAAAAACAAAATAAAACAAACCCCAGGGAGAACAGTCGTTTGACAAGTCCTTTTTTACTTAATTCATTGCCCAGCTGTTTCCACATCTCAAAAAGATCAGCAAATTTCAGGGACTTATGTTTTCTAATCAAGGAAGCATGGAAGCAATTCCTTTCTTTTGGAAAGAAGAAAAGATAGGAAAGAAATCTAAAATGACCATTTAATTGTTCACTATCTGAATGAGATTCTCCATGGAGAGTCTCACAAAGCAGAGTCTGCTTTGTGTCCAGGGTTAGAGTGGCTCAAGCTCAGCTCATGGGAGATTGCGTCCGGCTGCTTGCTGTGACTGTGTCCTCCAAAAGGGGCACAAAGGCAGACAAAGGGCCATGTTCACATCTCCCAGTACAGGAGGCTATATTTGATGTTCCTCCTCCAAATACTAGGCTGTGACCCCTGATGGGGTAAATAAACTGGCCGAGATAGGTAGCCAGTGGTGCCTAGGCAAGGAGCTGGGCAGATAGTGATTCTGGCTTTCTAAGGCTGTTTTCTGATGGCAGTCTTTGACTTGCTGTCTGTTTGCGTGTCAGATTGTGAAGTCATTAAGAAATGAACAAAGAAAACCGTAGAAGACACCCTCATTCTATAGACACCCTTTAAGACATCGTGTACCTTTTCAAAATTAATGGGCTTTGTCATCCAGGTATTTCCAGTGTCCAAATACCTTTAAAGAGCAACTTTGGTGCCTGTTTTCTGAGGGTTGTTTTGAAAATCCCGACACAAATCTCAGAGTAAAATAAAAGGTGCTATCTTAACTGGCTGCTTCTAACATGATAGAAAGTGAACACTTCTTACCTGTTTTGTTTTTAAAAAGCATATAAATAAATGCATAATATTAATTAATTGCCCACAAGCTTTCAGCCCTTACATATGAAAAATGACGGTGTTGCCCAGTAGCGGCTCATGGTAATGAAAAATACTCAAAAGGCTTCCCTTCAGTATTGTTTAACCTGAGAAACTTGTATGACAGAGCAAGTGTCAACACCTGCTTGAAGCCTCATTCTTCAGAGTTATTCTCAGTGATGAGAAGAGGGTGGTTGACTGAAATGCCTGTCAGCCTTAATCTGGAAAACCGCTCCATAAGCACAGGGAAGGAGATAGCCTGCCAGTCACACGGTGCATCAAGATCACGGCTGTACCCAGCATATGGAAAGCAGCTGTTGGTTACTCCAATTTCAGGGTGGCATGAAAAGGAATAGAGGAAACTGACTTCCTCAGCATTTTTATGTATCTCCTGTTGGGCATTTTACCTTGTCCTTCACTTTCACTCGGGTTGTCTCAGTTGCTTTTTCTCCATGGCCATGGTTTCGGCATGCCAAATTGTCAGTTGTCTTCTTTACATGCCTCTGAGTTTCGGGAGCTTTCATTCTGCACATGGGAAAATGCGACACCGTCGACCTGTCTACACTGCAGGACTGAAGAGAGTTTGCACGGTGCCACGGCTGAGCCTCCCTCCTGGCTGCACTCCGTCTCCACGTGCGATGCGGGTGCCTCCCTCCCTGCCCTTGTTTCGGAGGGAAGGGAACCTGTGCCCTCGTCCAGAGCCCAAATGCCTGACTAAATTTAAGTACCTCGGTTCAGGCATCTGATCCTCCTTGCTAGTGCAGACTGGGAGGTGATGCACCTAAAACACCTGTGCTATGGAGCCGGTGGTGAAGTTGTATCTCACTGTCCTCATGGTGTCTTCTGCGGTAGCAAAGCAGAAAAGAGGCGATGACGAAAACTGAAAGCATAATAGCAATGGAGCTGAGTTGTCGTGTATAAAAAGAGAGACAAACACAGACTAATGAGAAACAGAGTGGCCTGTGAGGAAGGGCAAAACAATGCTTGTACTACGGGGGGAAACATGAGAAAGGCAAATAAGCTGCCAGCTGTGTGAGTTTATTGCAAGCAAAAAAAAAAAAAACAAACCCCACCAAAACCCCAACCATTTTGCAAACAGTGACAGAAACAGTCCGAAAGTATTTGCCAAGTGGAGAGCGACAGTGAGATCTCCTTGGACGATATTGTTTTCACTGTTTCCCACTGTGCTGGAGCTGCAAGCAGCGAAGCGACAAGCTTGTTTGTCCAGCTAAAATTTTGGGTTGCATGAAAGCATGGACTCCAGCCTGCCAGCTTCACACCTAGCAGTGGCTTGACTGCTGGCTTAATGGGGTTTAGAAATCACCGCAGAATTGTATTGGATAAGTCCTCCACATTGCAGGAGAGCAATTCCTGTATTCATCACTGTATGTGTTTTATATGGATGCATGGCTAAGGACAGCACAGGCCGGTACAGCCAAGTAAAGCAGGCTTCACTAACAAGATTTCAAAACCTCTTCTTGAAAGAAATCATTGCCTCTACCTTCAGCAAACAGTTAGGATTGGGGAAACAGTTTTGAATTGTCATTTATAGGTGGAGTCCTGACACCTACTGCAGTTTGTAGTCCTGCTGACGGAGCTGCTCATGACACAGACAGGAGAGGGAGTGCAGGGACACAGGATCAGAGAGGATGACCAAAGCAGTTTCTAATACGGGACAGATGAATAGGTAGATAATGTGAAGATTAAGTGCTAGTGTGTGACTCTCAGAGTATACAATTTCTATGCTCTGAAGGACAAAAAAAATCCCTTGTGCACTTTTTCCATATGGCTGCTTTCACCAGCCCTTAATACATCCATCTTTTGATGTGAGTGGTGAAAGAATGGAACGAAAGGGACAGGTTTGATCAATTCTTTATTGCTTTCCATAATCTTAGAAGATTTTGCCAGTTTCCTTATAAATCTGCTTTTTATTTACATGAAAATCATATCTCCTTAACTGCAGGCTTCTTTATTACACTAGCACGGCACCACGTGTGCCAGCTCCTCCCTCCTTCCCTCCCTTGGCTGTTTTCTGCTCAGAGCTGTGCCGTGCAGTTTCCATGTCAGCCCCTGTCAGCTGCATTTCTTCAAGCATCTTTCTTTGTTCAAACGTCATTGCCAGAAGTGTGCGGTGTCCGAGCTGTTACCATGACATGTCCTCAAAGGACGTTGCTCTGGTCACTCACCGCTTTCATCTTCTGTGCTGTCAAATTGTTTTCACCCGTGATGGCCCTTGTCCATCAAATGTACTCTCCCTGTAAATACCCTCAGGCAGGAAACCCATTAGCAGATGGACTCCATGACCTTCTCCAGAAAGCCTTGAATTTACAGCTGTGTGTAGTGCACAGAAGTGAGAGGAGGTTTATTTATTCTCCTTTGTTTTAAGATCTTGTTTTCTTCTGTGGGGGCAGATTTCTTCATGCCTGGAGGGAGGAATCATCTCTCCAGGTTGCTTTCTCCACCTGGTTATCACCTTTTAATTTAGTACCTGCTAACAAGAGGAAATCTCTATTTCAGGGACCGAGCACTGACAGAAAACGCTTCTTCAGGCACCCTGTTTGAAGTGCTACTAAAACACAGTGCTGGGACTGGAGTGAGATCTCACATCAAGGAGGTGGAGAGCCATCCTTTGTTCAGTGCAAAGAGAAAAAAAGCCATTAAGGAAGTGCCTTTCCGTCGCAGCTGATGGAAACAAGGGCACTGCCACATCTGAGAAACGCTGGGCTGGTTTGCAGCCTGCACTCTGCAGGTGAACTGTCTGCACCAAGGGCAAAAAACAAATGTGTGGACCTTGATGTTGTCCCACCAAACTGTGTGTGCAAGTGTGCACGGCAGATGGCAGGAGGAGGCTGCGCACAGGCATCCTTACCTCCCTTCAACCCTGCCAGTGGATGTGGGCACCATCTTCAGCCACCCCTGGCTCCTCATCACTGGCTGCCGATGTTTTCGTCCCCAGAGGTCTGATGGCCAAGTTGCTTGTGTGCCTGCTGCTTAAATTAGTCCAGTTCAAAACAAATAGGTAGCCAAGACCTATTTTTAAAAGTGAATAAGCCAACATTGCTGGCGATTGTGAGGGAGGCTGATGCAAGCACCTCTGCTGGCACATTTTGGGGGGGGTCAATGCCTAATAAAAGAGCTGTGCTGAGCCGCTGGGAATGGGCCGCTGCTGGGGAGCAACAAGTACATCCTCTGTGCCCAGTAAGAGGTGCTCAGAGCAATGCAGATATATGGGTGGAAAAGCCAGTGAGAAAGGACGCAGACAGCCAAAGCCACATTTGCAAGGCATCCATAAGGAAAAGGGTAAGAAACAATCTTCAGGAAGAGTCCTAGCTGAAAAACGTTTTGGAGGTTTGAACGGAAAAGTCTTGTCTCCTGCTGGTCGAACACAATGGGGGAAGGGAAATAGGGCTTTGTACATTCTCTGCAGAAAAATAGGAGTGCATCAGAGAAATATCTGATTTCTTCATCAATTACTTCTCCTAATGGAAACAGTATGTCTGTCCCCAAATTTTGGCTAACTACTCCAATCGAAATGGATGACAATGCTACAGGATCATCCCACAGAGCTAACTTCCCCCCATTGCTGCAGATGCTAACATCGTGTTCTGTGTTGGCAAGGCTTGCTTATCCACAAAGAAGAAAGAAATGTGTTTTTTTTAACTCCTTCCCCCGTTGCTGTCCTTCTTTGGGGATTAGACAAGTTGACTCCTTTGAGTGAGGGACCGCTGGCTGCTGTGGTTTCCTTCCCGCCATGAGACCAATGACCTGGCTCTCCGCTGCTCCGTACAACACCAGATTTAGCTTCCCTGTGTGTGTGCAGGAATCCCTGTGCTGTGTGCTGTGCACATCGCAGAATCACAGAATCACACAGAATCACAGAACGGTCAGGGTTGGAAGGGACCTTCGGAGGTCACCTAGTCCAACCCCCCCAGCCAGAGCAGGGTCACCTACAGCAGGTTGCAGAGTATGGCATCCAGGTGGGTTTTGAATATCTCCAGAGAAGGAGACTCCACCACCTCTCTGGGCAGCCTGTGCCAGTGCTCTGCCACCCTCAAAGTGAAGAAGTTCCTCCTCATGCTGAGATGGAATTTCCTGTGTTCCAGTTTGCGTCCATTGCCCCTTGTCCTGTCACTGGGTACCACTGGAAAGAGTCTGGCCTCATCCTCTTGACACCTGCCCTTTAGATATTTATAAGCATTGATGAGATCCCCTCTCAGTATTCTCTTCTCCAGGCTGAACAGACCCAGGTCTCTCAGCCTTCCCTTGTAAGAGAGGTGCTCCAGTCCCGCGATCATATTTGTAGCCCTCCACATATACACATATATATGGGCATGCATATACATGCCTGTTGCATGTACAAGCACGCGAGCGGCGGCTGCTCCCTCCCAATGCAGGCTTAGGTGAGCAAGGGGTGCACAGCACCAGTCAGAATTATCATGATATACCTATCTATCACAACAAACTTTCAAATAGTGCACTTATTCAAACGTACAATGTATATTCAGGGCAGCGTGAAAACCCAGACTAGTTTCTGTAAACTCTAGTGGAACGAGAGGATTTGATCACTGGTATTTTTATTATAATGCCCCCCTCTCCTTTTCCATGATACTCTATGAATTGCTGAAATATTGACACAGCACATTATCTATAAAAAAAAAGGGAAAAGAAAACTTACAATTTAAACTGGAGGGGAGAACACTGTGATGAACAGTTTGTTCTGTTGCCTGGTAGTAGATTTCTGAGTTGGAAAGTATTTGCAATAGCTTGTTGACAAGACACACATGTTTATTAGGAGCAAAAATGATACCGAGTAGCTTAATCTTGCTCTCTGCAGAAACAACAAAAGGCCCTCAAACCGACAGCAATGCAGCAGCAGAGGGCATCAGCAGCCTACGTTTAAAGGCTGTGACGATGGGAGCAGTTGCTAGCAGAGCTTGATAGGACAATGCTGTTTTAACTAGTGGATGGAAACCCTTAAAGCATCCTTGTAACGGTGACAAGTCACTGTGGTGAAGCATTTCATGTTGCTGTATTTTCAAAAATAAAATGTAAATACAGCAAACAATGGCCTGGCACCGGAATACAGTGGGCAATATCTAACGGCAGCGATAAACTAGGCAGGTCACTTTGCTGTGACTGCCTCTCCAGCTGAAGCCGAGGGGTTCGCTCTGGATTAAACAAAGCCATGTGCTATTTACAATGTGGTTTGAGTTTGTGCTCGCAGAGGTTTGCAGTGCCCCTATGGAACAATAGCTCACTGAACGGGGCAAATGGAGAACAGCTTACGAACAATGAACAAACAGTGAGAGGGAGCTGGGTTGTTTTAGTTCTCATCCAAAATCCGAGGCAATTGGTTTCTTAACGGAAAATAAAAAGCTTATGAAGCTGCTGGTACATTGTCACCAGGCGAGCAACCATTCAGCATCCTGGAAATTGAATTCAGATTTTTGGGAAGCTTCTTGAACTAGTGGACGGAGCAACACTGGATGGTGCCAATCTTCCCTCATACCGTGGCCTTCGATATTTCCTTTAAAGGATTTTGTCAGAAATGGAGGGCTCTAAAATGGCTGCAGGCCGAGCCATTTACAAGTCTGCCCCACGTATCTAGCTCTGAGTAGGGAATCTGGGGAAAACAGAAACAAAGAGGACTGGTTCATTCCTGTGCTGGGAATGCTTTTTCTTGCATTTCATATCCTCTAAATTAGGATAAAGCCTGACCATTTCAGAATCCCCAGTTCCCCCAGTGTGAATTGCAGTGCTCCTGCAGCCTGAGGGCAGGTTTTGTCATCACTACAGAGATGAAGAACCTCGGCTTGCATGCGAAAGGCAGCGAAATTCTTCTTGAAAGCGGTGACCTTGGCCCTTTGTTGCGATAGATTTACCGTACTCAGTATGGATAGGAGGCAATTGCTTCTTTGCCTTTCTTTTTCCTCGCATTTCAGTGAGCAGAGAAAGAGGGGGATGGCAAGAATATTGACCCCCGTGTAAAAAGATACAAGGCTTAAGATTTTTTTTTTTTGAGGGGTGCTTGTATTTCCTCTGATTGTAAATCTCCCAGAAACTGATACTTTAACTGCAAGGGTGATGCTCAGTGAGGAAAAGCAAATGAAGACAAGATCACAGATGCAAGTTAAATAAATGGTGCCTCAAATGCTAACTAAATATCTTCACAGTTCAAAGGAGCTCGCAGAGGCACGCGCATTGCCCTTACATTTCCTGTCCCAGAATCTCATTTGTCACCAGCTTCGTTTCCACCGAGGCTGAGGGCTGGTTTTCTCAAGAACTGTGGGTGCCCAGGGAGGACAGTGAAGGCAGTAAGGTGTGGGAAGCTGAGTTAACCTTGCTGGTTTGTGCACCTACTGCCTTGTTTTCTCATGTACATTGGCAAACAGAGAACCACAGCTCCAGTAACAACCTCTTCATGGGACCAGTGTAGAGGCTAGCTATGGCAGCTTGGGATCATGCCAAGCAATCCTTTCAGTCCAGGCGGTACTGTTTCATTCCCCAAAGACCTCTTATGCCAAGTGGAGCTTAATTTCATGCTCTCTACAAGTGTCTTGCATCAAGGCTTCAACCCGACTAGCAGAAACAGCTCTCTTCCAAGCCATTAGATGACCATCAGCATTGTCTCCACGTGAATGAGCTTCTCTCATAATTTTTGGGCTGCCACCCCTACTCTACCTACTCCTGCTCTTTGGTTCCTTGACATAGCTCCAGGCTACAGTTGTGAGGAGACAGTCTGAGGTGCTTCACATGTGCAAGGGCTGCTGCATTGGCACTTGGATAGTGCACGTGATTTTTGGGGTGTTTCATCACGAAGAAATAAAGGCAGATGTATAATCAGTGGCTCAAAAAGCATGCCAAGAATTGCTCCTAAATTCCAGTAGATCTTCCTTAGACACAAATTGACTTTACATCTTCAGGGCATGTGTGTGCTTGATTACTCTCCAGATACAAAGAGACCTTCATTTTTTGAACACATGGGAAAGATTACGTCAGGGTGAAAATGTGGGCCTCACCGAAGCCGGGAAGGAAGTAGGGCCCAACATATTTTACAGAGGTGTGGAGAAGAGAGAAGATTTCACACAGTTCATGTCAGTCATTACCTTTTACCTATGCTGGAACACAAAGCACCAGTAAAGTGGATGTACTAAGTTTAAACACTTTTCCAGAAAGCCAAATTTATCCAGGGGGGATTTTTTTCCTGGAAGCAATGATCAGTAATAACTTTTGGAAGAATTCTCCAACTCCTATTACTGTAGCTGAGCCTTCTTCCTTCCTTTCACCATTATCTTCTCCCAAAGACTTTCTTTGAAGACTCTCTTTGAAAGGTTTTCCCCAATGGAGCACAAAAGAGGCTTCCCATAGATAACTCTTGCTAGCTCATGGGTACATTTTCATAATGGATTGATTAGTTGGATTTGTTCCTTCTGTGTAAATTAAGGTACTGAGTAGAAGAGGACAGTTTTTGATGAGGGTAAAGTGAAGTAAAATCACGTCCTCCATTATCCAGGTGCATTTGACCGCAGGGTCTAGCAGAGGAACTCAGGTGGTGGGGTTGTATTGCAGTGCTTCTGAAGGGTGCTGCACGTCAAGGTCCAGCTGACTGATGTTTCCTCTTTCTCTAGCAGTGCACAGAGAACAACACTCAACTTGAGTGTGCAGCAGCCCATAGTTGGGAAAGAAATCTTCATTGACAGCTCATTTACTTGTGGGCCCCTCTGCTAAGAAGGCCCAGAGCAAGCCCATGCAGGGGCATATTTGCATGATGTGCTTTCATGTTTTAATGTAACCAGTCAGCCAGAAGAAAATTGGAGGATAGGGATACTTCCTAAACTTTGGGGAAATAAATCTGTCTCCTGGACTTAAGCTCCAGAGCAGTAACTGGAAGGTGATAACAGTCTGGAATACAGTAGAAAAGGATAAGCTGAACAAGGCTCACATCCATAGCTCTGCTGAAACAGCTTTCCTCCCAGAAGAAGGATAGTGCCTTGGTTTTGAACTATGGATATTCTCTTTGTTTATTCTGACCTCCCATCTTGAGAAGCAAATTGGTCTCTTTTCTGAATTATCAAGACTGACACAGGGTGTGCCCTGGAATACTTTTAACAAAAAAAAAAAACCAAAGAAACAAAAAAAAAAAGAAAAAAAGGAGGAAAAATAGAAAGAAAAATAAATCAAAGTATCCTTTGCATTATGCTGTCCTACTATTTTTTTTCTAGAAACAACATTGTGGATACAAATGGATTAGCACATAATGTTGAAATATTGTGAATATGCTGACATCTCATTGTTTTGCTCAGGAAGTAGTTTGTCATTGTTACAAAAATGTAACATGACTGTTTCAAAGTTAATTGAGTATGTTGCAAGAATTTTTAAAATCTCAAGTAAACCCACTGGTCAATAAACGACCATGTCTCTTTGGATGGAAAGGACTTTCCATATGAGAGTGGGAAAACCTCCAAATAACCAGTAGGTATTTATTCGGAGTGTGAGATTAATGGCACGGTCATGCTCAAAAGAGCCAGCAAGGCAGCCAGGGCAGTGAGAGATTGGCCTGAGCACTTTTTGCAAGGAAGGAAGCTGATATAAACCACCACCACCCCCTCTTCCCCTCTTTCCAGACCTCATTATCTCAAAGAGCAGTTCTGGATGGGATTCAGGAGGCCAATTTCAGTATTAAGGCAGTCACTGAATCTGAGCGAGAAGGACTTTTTCAATGTGATGCCATCTCTTAAAACCCGATGACCTCACTACTGTGGCAGTGGTGGGGGGCAGTCAGCCCCTACCCCAAAAGGTAGATCTCTTTCGCAGGCAATGGAAGAGATGGTCCTCAACCTGGCTTAGGACAAGTCTCAGTGGAGCGAGTTGACCACTGTGTTTTCTGTTTTCTGCAGCTCTGAGAGCAAAGCCATGGGCCCTGAAGGCACGGAAAGACCTCTTTTGTGAACCGGCTTCAGGCTGACAGGAGACAGGTGTAAACAATTGAGTGTTGTGAAAACTGAGGCTCTGGGACATGCCTAGGAAGCAAATCTTTAGAGAAGTTAGACAGTTAAGGACTTGGGGTTAAATGGCAGCTCTGTGAATTCCAGCGACTTTCAACAATGGCAGTAGTTGCCCGAAAACTCCCGGAGGCATCTGTATCTCTGCTGGGAATCTTGCCATGTGATTTTAAGTCACTGAAAAAAAGAGGTGGCTTGAAGTATTGGTTGATAGATTTATCCTTTGTGATGAAATTCTCAGATGAATGCATTACTTCTTTCGGTTTGTGAACAGCTCAGAGCTGATCCTGTTTCCGCCTGTGCAAGGGTTATCGGAAATATTTGCTGAAAAGGTTCAGTGTGTGTGGTTAGGTTCACGGAGTTGAGGATCCCTAGGTCATGATTTCCCATCGTCTGCAGCAGGTTTCTACAAGCACTGCTGCACAGGCTCAGCCTGATCCCCCAAGCCCTGCCAAGTGACCTGGGGCACATGTGTCTCTGGGAGAGGGCAGCGAGCAAAGCTGGTCCCCATGAACTACCACTCAAACCGGTCCCTGCTTGGTGGGGGGAATATTGTCTGGTGGGCAGATGTGAGTCCTGCCTCAGTAAGGGTCTCACTGGATTCATACTGCCTCTCCAGAGCTCTGCTGGGTCTGTGCAGAGGGCAAGCGGCTTCCAACTACATCCTGGGATGGAGCTGAGCCCCATTTCCAGCCCTTCCTGGTTTAGCTTGGAGCTCTTTTCCCTCCCTGATTTAACTTGTGTGTTGTCATCCTTTAAAAGTACTAGAAAATTCTTATCCTGTATGGTATGGTTGTGCATTTTCAGGCATCCAAATCTACCCATGTTGAACCACAGGCATCCCTGTGTCAATGTGTCAAGCGTCAATGCAATGCTACTTAGCCCCGTAAACACCCTGGTTTCTATTACACATTTACTCAAGGCGAAGCAGCAGTCACTTTGACACAAGATGCTTTAAGTAGTTTTTCCTCCCTCTTTCACGAATAAGGTGTAACTCTCCACTTGTATTCAAAGCATGTTTAAACCACCAAGGTAGGACTGTGTGTCTTCTCCTGGAAAATCCCAATGCTTAGACATCAATATAAGTGACCAGGTTCTAGTCCCTTCTTTTCTTCATTTGCAGGGAGCATTTGTATGCGTTCCTGCATCCCTGGTGAATGCTCTAATGGCTGGACTATTGGTTGTTCAAAGTGGGTTTCTCTCATTGTCTTCTGGCAGACACAGTCAGCTCTGCATAAAAAAAAAATTAAATCCCATGACAAAGCATGTAAGCTTATGGCTATAACCCAACACATTGTTTTTTAGGCAGAGTTGAACAGCTCCAACAGACAGAGAAAACAAAAAATAAACCCAAACCAAGAAACAGCTGGGTACTCACCTGGTATATGAATTCAAGACACGTCTTTCCAGCACTGGTTCAGTGTGCCTCTCTCACATACCTTTGGATTGCTCTAACCCCAGAGGGTTTGAGACTTCATATTCTGGGCTTTTTGCAGGCAAAACCCACCTCCAAAATAGTTCTCTGGCTTCATGATCCTGAAGAAAGGGAACACCTTTCTGGCCAAAGAGACTGCAAGACTTTCTCATTGAATCTTCTTACCGTGGTCTGTACATAAAATGGAGGCTGTTTCTAGACAGAAGATGGTCATCTCTGGAGAGGATCAAATGGAGGTCACCTCATCACTGGAGGTTTTCAAGATGCGACTGAACAGGGTGCTAGATTATTTCATTGAGGCTTCCTTTCCCACAAAACATTGGATTAGAAGATCTTTTGGGGTTCCTTCCAACTTGGACTGTTCTGTGATTCTATAATAAAATGCACCCAGAGAGATGGGAACCTAACTCCTTGGAGTTTCTTCACTTTTTCTGCAAACAAATGGAGAACTTGGATATCTTAATTGAGCCTGCAGTTAATTATACCATGCTAAAGAACTGGGGCTGCTGTAATACCTCGTAAGGTAAAGCTCTGAGGCCTCCTGGATGTACAAGCTGAACTAATTCAACTACCTCACTTGGAATGTACTGATCATAATTCAACTGCCTTTTGTGGACTCTCCTTAATTGGCTTACAATTGCTGTCTTTTGGCACACATTAAATCAGAAATAAATGTTAAGTCAATAAATAGGCCTTCCTCGACTGGGGTAATACAGCTTTTAGGAGGAAGACTGTTATATGCTTTTTCAGTGCCTAAGAAAACAGAGCTCTTATCTCTATTTAAGTAATAATTATAACCTTAAATTGTTTATTTGACCACATTTAGCCAGTCGTTTCCAAGCTGATGTATATAGATCTCTACAGCTTCTGTGTACATATGGATCCTGGATCACAGGGCACCAGTGCCTGCTTCAAACAACAGAATAATTATAGAAAAGGAAGGATAGCATACAGTAAACGATGGACATACAAATTAATGAATTCCTTTACTTCATGTAATTGTGTGTATCAGTGTGGTTATCGGCCACTTTTGTGAACAAAAGTCCATTTATGGGTATCAATAATAACAAATAACTAGAATGTGTTCCAAAGAAATGGCTACTAAAATAACAACACGGGTTTTGTCTCATGACACAGCCGCTGTAGTTCTCCTACTCTTTTGTTCTATGCCCGTCTGAATTAATTAGATTGAAGTCAGAGGTTTGAAGTGAAGCAAAATGATATAATTGAACTGTGATAATATTACTTAACACATTATTCTGGGGGAGTTTCTGCTCCTGCTTGTGCTGAGGCTGAAATAGACAACAGTAGTTTCACTGACTCTGATCTCAAAAATTGTAACTGACAGCGAAATCTGCTTTCATATTCTATTTCTATTCAAAATGTGTTAGAAATAGTAATGAATTCCTGTCCTTATGATTAATAAGTAGCAACATTTCTGTTTTACAGAAGCTAAATGGCTACAGCAGACATCAGTGTGAGGACTATCAGACCATGGACTAAAAGTGTCTGTGGTAAAGGTGGTGGAATAGCTGTACTGAAAACCTCATCTATCTGAGTGAGCTTGGTATTTTTCATCTGCTTTAAAAATAGTTGGAATGTGACAATAAGTTCTTCAATAAGAAATATTGTACTTCCAATCCTTTGAGCTTTTCCTAGTACTCTTTTTTTGTGCTCCTGGATGTAACTCTTGACTTCTAAGTTAAATTGTAAACAATGCTGCAATGGAGTCACGCAGATGAAAAATATACATGAATCAGAAGCAGGCATTTTGCTCTTCTTTGGTGGCTAGGAGTGGCAGTTTCTTTAATAACACATTTAAAACCTTGCTTCTGCAGTTGACTTTCATGCTAAAACAATAAAAAAGAGATTGAGTAAGGAAGAGGACAGCAATCTTTCCTTAAGTGGAGTGTTATTTTGTTGATGAGGTAAACTTAACCGACATCAAGAGTAGCTTAAGTCTGCCAGCTACATGCTGACATTGGCTGGCTGTGCCTATCCTTCAGCCACAGCTATAACGGAGTCATATAATTGCAGTCATCTTCCATGCTTTCCATATTGCATATGGGGATGTAAGTAAGAGCAAAAGGCTGAAAAGAGGAAAGTGGAGGTCATTGTCATGGTGGAATGGACTTGTAAGGAAAGTATTGAAATTCGTGGCATTTGGGACATTTAAAACTGGATGTTACATCAAATTAATACAAGAACAACACACCACAACTGTCAGGAAGTAAGGGAAACATTTGTCCCTGTGTACAGCTCTGTGGCGTCGCTGAAACTCTCGAAACAGGACCACATACCTGAGAAGATCAGTGGTCTCCCTAAGCCACAGACAGCAACTGACATGGTTAGGTGGTCATTGGTGGCTTTGGAGATCAGTGCCACAGCACAGTTATGCGCCTCGTTGGACTAGACACATTTTACTGAGCCAAACACATGAGACCGTGGTTTTGTTTCCCTTTAGAAAGATGGAGGTTATTACAAAGTGGGGGTTTAGGAGGTGCAGGAGCATAAAACAGCAAAAGGCAGATCAGAAATCGGTCATTTATGCATCTGCTGTGAAGCCAAGAGGGCTGGCAAAACAGACAGATCTGTCACACTAATCTAAATACAGGGAGCAAGAGATGTATGAACACTGTTCCTTCTAGGCTCCAGGAATGAAAGGCATTTTTTTTTCTATTAGGAGCTGATTTGGCCACTAAGTGAAACCTAGTAATGGCTACCCATTGAGTATTAAGAGTTTTTGTTTTCTTGCTCTTTTTTCCTTTTTTTTTTTTTTTCTTTCTTTTTTTTTTTTTTTTTTTTTTTTTTTTTTTTTTTTTTTTTTTCCCCTAATGCTTCAGGGACTATTCTATTTGAGGAGCTTGCCTAGAGACTTTTCACATGGCTGAATCCTGTGGAAAATTTATTGTCATCAAAAAAAGGGGTGGGGGGCAGGGGGAGAAGAAAAAAAAAATAAGAATCACATGAGTTTTCTTCCAAACCCTTTTCCAGATTTATTTTTCTGCTTCAGTTTTCATGGGAAAATCCCTCTATGTGGTTATACATCTATTTTAGTGCTTTTACTTGTCAGTATTTTGTTTTTGTAGCTGCTCTGAATCTTTTAGCTTAGAAGCTGTTACGCTGTTTGTTGGTGGAGAAAGAAATGGTATTGGAAATTACAGTGATGTAACATTTGGAGACACTGCAATTAAGAGCCCATTGCTAGTAGCCACAGCAAATACTAGGGCTATCAAGGCAGCAGTTGTGACTCCACAGCCTGTTGCTGGCTTTATGTCAGTTCCAACCAAGAGATGATCACTCATCTATCATCTGGCAAGAGGTGTCCGGCTCCCCCTGGGAGAGCTGGCATGAAAATGCTATTTCTGCAGTGACCCAAGACATCTGTAGCTCCCTCTTTTGCTGGTAGCTACCTGATGCAGCCCCAGAAGTTGATGTAAGGAGAGGAACTGGGGAGCATGCAGGAGGGTGATTGCTCCTGAGGCATCTGAAAAGTCCATGTGGTGATTTAAAGGTGTTTTCTAAGTGTCTCCCCAAAGGTGTAGCCCTAGTAGAGCAGAGGGAAAGCACCACACGTTGCAGCTTGATCCAGGCTTCAGGAAGGCTTTCTTCTCCAGGAGGGTATTGCAGCATTGTATGGGGTTACCCAGAGAAGCTGTGAAATCTCTGTCCATGGAGATTGCCAAGAAGTGGGTGGTCAAAGCCACTTTTGACCTGGTCTAGCAGTGGTGACAGTCCCTCTTGGAGCAGGAGGTTGGGCTTGAAACTCCAGCGGTCCCTTCCAGCCAATAGTGCTGTGATTGTATGGAGAGGCTTTACAACACTGTAATGCAACAGGGCTGAATCAAGTACTTTTTCTTCTGCCTGGAGATGCTTTGCCTTTTGATCATGCATTTTGGGCTCAGGAGAAAAGGTGTCAGGCAATCTGCAGTGGGAAACTCAGACCATGACCTTAATTCAACAAAGAAAGGGAGGATATAGGAGATACTCCTCTTACAAGGATATATAACATGTGCTTAGTCTTTTTCAGCTGGACTCCACCTACTAAGCAACCTGTTAAAATGGACAATTATATTTCACACTCTGGCATATTTTTAACCCCACATGAATAATTGAGATTAATGCCTCAATTTTTCTCCCCCCAAGATTAATATTATATAATTATGCAACTGTATTGATGTAAAAAGGTGAGCACAACTCTTTCCATGGTATCAGATACCCAAATTTAACAGTAAGAAATACTGGAGCTCTACATTTCTGTATTTCATCATGGTGGAAAAACTTATGCTGACAAAGACAACAACTGAAATTTTCTGGAGTACAAATAAATTCACTGGAGGAGGTGCAAGCAAACCTGGGCAGTAGTGAGAGAAGAATAGTGATTCATGGATTCTGTCAATAATTTTTACTGTGTCTCAGGATCTGGTCACAGCTATGGGACAAAACTGACTACATTTTATGGATTACAACTGGTTGAGGAGAAAGTGACAAGAATGTTTGGGGATTTGGAAAAATGTCTCTCTGATGGAAGACTGAAGAGGTTGAGACAGTTTGTGTTAGAAGGAGATGAATAAAAATGGAAATGGTGAAAGGTCATAATAGGACCAGCAGTTTGGAGAAGGATGTTCAAAAGAGATGAGAACCACCATTCTCTCATTCTCATAACACAGAAAAGGGAAGGCATTACATTTTGAAGCTGCCAGTTTTTAATTTCACACACAAAAAATACTTTGTCCAGAAGCATGTCTTACCTGTGGACTCCCTGCACTGGATGCTCCTAAGTTGAGATCACAGAACAATTCAAAGGTCACTTCTGTAAAAAGAATATTTGGAGTGAGATGCTTCTGACAAGACAACAAAGTCTCTGGAGGCTTTACATTAATCTCTAATGTCTTGTAATTAATAAGACACTTGTACTCAGCAAATCACCCATCCCAGCCCTGTATAACAGATTGTGAATCTTCTTTTTAAGCATTTGGTACTTGTCAAATCCTTTATAGCAAGAACATTTCTGGTCTTTTATATATTACTGTGTGCTTCTGGCTTCATTGCACTCTTTGGAAAATCAGTGGGATTTTTACTTCAATGGAAAAATAGATTAATTGGATTCTAGTTCATTTAATAATGATTTTTAAAAGCAACAGCTTGAGTATTGTCTCCTGATTTGTTTTGAAGTCTTTTATGGATTATATTCACTGAGCAGATGTGTTTATACTGCAGTTCTATCTGTTGTGCGTATTCATTTACTGATTCGTACTGGAATGAGTTTACGTATGGCTACAGATGATGGGTTGTCTTTATGTCTCCACTTCCCTGTTCCCCCCCGACACCCTCTTTATGTTTTAAGTTGTGTAATTGACTTACTGAAGTGTGGGCTGAGTTCCATAAGCTGTTGGTAGCTATGGTTTGATTATATCACGAGGGCCGGTTGGCTGTGAGTGAGTTATAGAGGTTTCCTTGCTTCATCTGCAAGTAAAAGAGGAAAACACAATGCATTCACCCAACATGCAGCCCTCCAAGGCACACAAAAATGTGGTTTATGTTGTGGAAGGTAACTAATAATTTCACTCTCTGATTACCTTGGTCCGCGTCTCCAGTTTGGCTGCAGTGAAGTGGTGACGTTCTTAGCAGTGTCAACTGGTTGTATAAGAGAACGAATGGATTGGGATTGGAGCCACACAGAGGTTCACTCTCTTCTCCCTCCTTCCCTTTCCCTTTGCAGACTTGCAAAAACCTGCTCAATAGTAGACTGGTTTGCAGGCTGAATTTTCCACAGCCAGCCACTGTTGACAGGGATAGACATTGGGGAACAGAGCCGGGGCTGACAGTTTTATAATCCCGTTGTGTTGAAACGTATCATTGTCAGTTCTGTTATTTAGAAGCAAATCCTCAGTTCGACTCGTAAGATGAAGATTTATTGTGTAAAAAAGATGAAATGTCAATGTCTGAGAAGACAATATGTGTAAGTAACACACCAGGCTCACTGTCTGTTCCTGCACAAATGAACTATCATGAGGGTATGTCTTCAGCTGAGCTCCACAACAAAGCAATATTTCAGTGTGCTCCACAGATAGGCAGTTGCCCCCCTTTTCAGAAAGAAGACAGAAAGATTCTGGGGCCATTTCTGGAAAATTTTGTTCGTGTAACCAGTCCTTTGGTATCCAAAATGGAATTGGTGGGACTAAGCAAAGACATAAAGGTTTGTCATGGTGTGCTGTGGACCAGCCTTGCAGTGTGACATCAGGTTTACCTGTTTGTCCTCCAGAAGCATTCAAGCAGAGTCTTTTCATGCCATCTCATCTGTGGTGGATGCAGCAGGTAAAACTACCTGACTGATAACAGGGGGTGGAAATCTCTGAAGCAGATTCAGATCTGGGGCTGTATTTTCATTTCAGTTTTTCACACTCATGGCGCTTTCCCTGACTTCTGCAAATGCACCAACATGACAAGAGGAGGACTTGGCCTGTTTCAATAGCGGTGAGCAGTTGTTCAACAGGTTTTAGCTCCTGCAAGGGAGAAGGGAAGAAAAAGAAATTTCTTTCCTAAGTCTATTTGCCTTTTGCATATATATCTGTATGAATACGTTTGTACATATCTATCTGTCTATCTATTCATTTACCTGTCTATCTGTACGCCTATGTACACTTGGAGACTGACAGTCGCTCCTCACTGCCTAATGGTCAGGCATTATGACTGTTGCATCCCAGTAATGAGGGTACTGGCAATTATACTAAAAGATATTATAGGAGAGCTCTGAAATCCAGTAGTCCCTGAAGAATTTCTTGAAACCACAGTGTATCTGGAATGTCAGAATGGTCCTTGGAGATATGCAGACTAATAAACCAGGCAGGACGGTCCTATCATGTTTATGATTATACATATTCCCCCATGAAATAAAACTGTACAATTGTGATTGGAGGCAGAGAGTTATCAGCTGGAAACAGCTGTGCTGCTGAAACAGCCGGTGGCAGTCTATATAAATATTAACAAAGATACCCCAAACTCAACTGTGTCTGTATTTATATATGTTTTGTTGCCAGCTGAGGCAGCTGTCAAGAGGGTTGACTTTGGGGAAATGGATGTGAGTTAGGAATTGCAGAGTTTGAAGCCTTTTTATTCATTTTGCTTGTCCATTAGCATTTAAAAATGTGTACTGAAAGGATCCACCAGACATTTAAAGCTGTGTACTGCGGAAAGCCACTTTGAGTGACACAAGTTCATTTTTGAAGCAGTCTTATAAAAAAGTAGGAACCATCTACTTAGGGCAGAGTGATTCTGAACAGGTTTTGTTGTAAGGAAACTCCTCACTTGAAATGCTTCAAGGACTTTGTATATCACAGAAATACACTTCTCTTTGCAAAGACCAGCCCAGGGATTGCCTCTTTCTTTGCACTGGTACAAATCAGCAGCACACCCCCTGAAATTAATGGAGCCATGCTAGATAAAAATGGCACGGGATGGGGACCCAAGCTCCCGGTATTCCTGTTCCTCAGCGTTTCCTATAGTGATGGGAAAGATCTGCAGCCCCCAAGAGCTGTGCCTGCACCTGCCCATGCTCCAGCTGGGCGCGATGCACCAGTGGCAAGGCATGCAGTGTGCTCAGCCAGTCTAGGGTTGGACCAGCCTTGCAGGATTGTGTGTAGAAACAACTTTCGTCTGTC
>NW_009648822.1:4996803-5015530 GCF_000708025.1 Charadrius vociferus | reverse complement strand
GTCATAAAATCTCTGTCCCTACTATAGGTACCCAGGGCATGTTCGTTCCACCTCAAAAAAGACTTTAGTGTTTCAGTGTTTCCTTTTATTGTGAGTTAGACAAACACACTGAAGATTTTCTGTACAGGACAATGCTAGAAAAAATATCTTGGACTGTTTAAATCAATTAATTTTGCCTAGCTGATTTTCTCTTAGCTAATTGCACTCTGATAATTTGGAAGTGTGGCCAGAGACATTCTATGGGTGTTCTTCCACTCCAGGTCCCCCTATCTCAGCCTGGGTTTGTGAGGAATTCAGACCCCGCTTCTGCTGAAGTTCCCTCAACAACAACGCTGCGTACTCAGGGAGAACAAAAGCCCACAATGAATTCCACTGATGTGCATCGGGATAATTATACCCCTGTCTCAATAGAAAAAAAAAAAAAAAAAAAAGAAAAAAAGAAAAAAAGAAAAGAGCCCAGCTGCCTTCTTATTTCCACTCTCATGCCAGACAGCTTTGCTGACAGGTTGTTTAGCGGTGGGAGTGGTGACGGGTGAGGTGCGCACCTGAGCATCGTGCCTGAGCGTTGTCAGACTGGATGCTGACAGACTGCGTGAACCGTGGTCTTACATACTTCAGATTTAATCTGAATACTCCTCTGACACGCGTTTGCTTTCCATGCTGTTCTCCACTAAGATATCACACTGTGGGTACTGTACAGTGAGCTGAATATAGCTGAAGCAGGAAGGAGAAAAGCTCCTAACCCTATTGTTTTAAATAAAAATAACAGTTACCTTGTGACTTGGGATTACTCTTAGGTCCTGTAGGATCTTAAATGTTTCGAAAACACCATCGAAAGGTATCAGCCGGTAAGCTTCTGCAGAAATCAATACTGTAATACAAAATGAAATGCTCAAATACTTCTTGAGATGATGGACTGAATTATTTGGCAACTGCTTTTCTTTTTTTCTGCACTGTGTATGGGGTATCAGCTTGTGCCTGATTTTCCATTCACTTTGAGGGAGTTTGAGACCCCTCTGTGTTGAAATGTAGACTCAAACATTATATGTAGCCTGAGTTTAGGTTTTGGTGTTTCCCCCCCCTCTCCCCCCCCTTTATTTTTCTTAAAAAAAACCCACCGCAAAACAACAAAACAGCTTTTGCTTCTCCGTGTGGGTTTATCCTGCAGTTAGAGGGAAAAATCAGACCCCAAAGCAATACGCTGCTGAACTGCTAGGATTTTTTTCTCACTTGAATACGTAAAGTTGTCATCCAGCAAAAGGCCCAGGAGAATGCTTAACCTTCACTAGCCACACATGCTTCAAATTAATCACATGCTTAAATGCTTTGCATATTTAAAAGAGGATAACTGTGATTCAGGAGATTAATTCTGATCTGGGAATTAACACCATATGGAAGTACATTGTCAACTGTATGTGAGTGACTGTGTTTATATGGCGAAGTGGTAACAATACAAGCGTCCCAGATGTGTACTCCTGTCTCTGTTCAAAACAGTACGTACTTCAGGGTTACACCTGCATTATTTAAATGATTTAGTGAAGTTGATTGAATGAAAAACAAAGACAAGAAAATCAGACAAATACCTCTGACAAACAAAGAAAGGTGTACTCAGGGAAATTTAAGCAGCATATATTAGGCAGTGTGGGTGGAAGAGCTGGCAGTGTTTCAAGTGTTTGCAAGATGTGTTTGTTTTCTCAAATCTCCAATTTAGTCTAATAGGCATATTAAGTTCAGGCATGAACAACTAAATCCCATGTGAAATGAATGAAAATGCTCGAAATACGTGGTACAGTGAGCCTGTATACGTTTAAGCATATGAAGATTTGGTTTCTGTCTAAGCTGGTAGTAAAGCAAAGGTTCACACAGAGCAGGGCTTTTTCTGTTTAAGCACGGATGTCTAGTGTCTGAAGTTTAGCCATCTTAAAAGGAAGGTAGGAACCTCATCTACTTATCTAGACTCCTTGATTGCCACTGGAGACAGGGGCGAGTCACCCCTTGGAAGACAGGTAGGAGGAATTGCTTATGGGGCAACAGTGTACCTTTTTTTCTGTTGACTAATGAGGCGATTCAGGTTAGCAAACACACTGGCTTCTATACAGCTTTAATGGCACGAGGTGAATACTACCTGGGATATCAGTTATGGCTTTGATTCAGCTTCTTTCCCACAGTTCTTCACTTGCCATTGTCTTTATTGACCATTTAAATTAAGTCCATTACAGCTGTGATGATCTTGTCCATGTTTTTTGCTCAAAGCACAGTTTGTTCATGCAATACAAAATGCCAGTAATAACAAGAGTGGTGCAAGGACTAATTCCATGTAGGAGAAGGAGGAGTTGTGAGTTGAGCACATGAAGATTATAGACAGTAGAATTACCAAGCCAATTGCTAGAGGTGCTAGTGCATCATTTCATGTCATCCTGTCATTACTTTTGCTCTGGATTTTTGCAAAAATAAAAATCAGTAATGAAAGTGTTATCAGAAGTATAATTTCATGCAAGTGTAAAGAGAGTCACAGTGAAAATGCTAATTCATGGGCATACTTCTTGTGGAGGATTTCAGGAGAACAAGGAGGGGAAAGGCAAGGCAGTGTTTGTGTATGTTGCTGTTTAAGTCTAGTACTGGTATTGCCGAGGCTAAGAGAATAGTCTATGTCTGTGGCAATATGCTGCACTTGTCTATGATGATGTCTGACCCTCTGTGGTTCAAAGCATGTGCCATGACTAGGATTTTAAGGTTGTATCTTTATAACAACAAAGCAAAATTTTCTACAAGGTTTTGGGGGTTGTTTATGCTTTGAATGTCCCTGACACCAAAATCTCGGCTGCATGATAAAGGATGCAGATCATGGCTGACCAAACAGCAACCATAGTGGTACCACAAAGTGGTAGCTGACTTTGCTAACCTACATGGATTTACTAGTTACTACCTTATTCCACTTTCAAATACTGTAATAATTAATTTGATTTTTCTCTGGTGATATCACCTCTCTGATAATCACTTCTCTCTCTGCCTAATTGTCGAGTTGGCATAAATGCCACCAATTTTTCCCATCTGGTCCACAGTCAAAAGCCCTTGCCTGCTACCGTTCAGTAATTGCTGTTTCGTGCATCTACCTTGACAGTAACTGATGGGAATGGTTTTAGTGTGAATTCAAACAACTGTTCCAGCTCTACTAGTCCTAAGCTTCAGGTTTTACCTAATTGTGGAAAAGAGAGTAGGCACTTCTGGGTCTGTCTAGACATGGCTCTGTTAAGTGCATGTCTGATCATATGAGTTACTCACTCCGGTAATATTAATAAATGGGACCAAGCCAAATAAAAGACAGTTCCATTAAATTCTCTGAGCTCATAGGGTGGTTATAAAGTCAACATGCTGTGCTATGTTAACATCTGACCAGTGAAATAGTTGTTTCCTGATCCCAGCTTTGGCTTTCAGCCACAAAAAACACAAGACAGATGTTATGCTTTAGTAGGGTCAGGGTTATCAAAGAGATGTGATTAATAGTCGGTTACTTTGCTTTTTTGACACTTTTGTTCTGTTGATTACAAAGGACTCCTAGCCGTGACTTTTCATTGATTTGGTGAGCTATATGATAGATGAGAAGAAAGGAAGGACCATTCAGAATCTGAGCTCTTCCTGGAGAAATACAGGCATGGGTGCAGTTTGGACTGCTGGTTTACTTTGAGCTTGTTTGATGTGGATGCTACTGATACTGTTATCTTAGGGGGGCAAAGGGGCTAATGCCTTCTCGCAGAGGTAACAGTTGTAAATGCAAACAAGGTGTTCTTCGTTATTTAATGATTTCCCATCAGACAAAAATGCTGGAGAATCGGAAACACTGACTTTAAAAGTGCATCAAAGTAATTTGTTAGTCTTTGAAGTAGGACGTTATTTATAATGGAGGGTGTTTGCTGATGGAGTGATAGGCTTGCAGTATGCGTGAGTGATCCTAGTCAGAAAGCGGTTTGTAAAAGGATATCAGAGTGTTACAACCGAAATTTGTGAGCGCTTTTTTCCCTGAAACATGGACATTCTATGCCATTACTTTGATTCTTGTTCATTTTCTATTCTTTCCCAAGCACTGCCCCCTAAGCATCAATACAAGCAACTTCCCTGATTTGACAGTGACATGTGAAAATTAAAATCCTAAGCAGGGCAACACTCTCAATCCCAAGTCATTGATAAACAGAGATGTTAACCCTGCAGGCAGAGCATTGGTGAGTCAATTGAAAACATATACTTAAAACCTCTGTGCATATGACTTAGATGGGATATGTCACTTATGGGCTGTCACTGTAGGAGGCTCTTTTAAAACTTTCCCAACAACTGGATGAGGTAGAATTTGACACTGATCTGCCAAGTCCTGTTGGCTACAGAAAACTGCTGATTCTTTTCTGATACCTATCACATGTCAGAATACTTTTTTTTCCCTCCTTTTCCCCACTTTTACTGCTCTCCCCTCTATGTTTTAATATCAGAAAATGTTTTGATCATTATTATGTTTTGGCAGCCCTTCAGGTGGAGTGATGATAGAGCTATACTCAAGGTCAGGAAACGCTGCTTCTGATACACCTCCTTCCCTCAACTGCCATGAGTGGTTGGATGGTAGGTGCAAAGCCAGGGAGCGAGAAACACAATATCCTGTGCTGGGCATTACTGGCCATTTCCATATTTATCTTCTGCCTAACCTGTGGCGCTGCAGTATGTGCAGTGACCCTTAAGCTCAGGTTTCTCCGTCAAATTTATCACTGTCTTCCCAAATGTTTTTGTTACCTATACTTTCTAGTAATACCATGATCCCATGTTAAATGCAACAAGGTACTTACTTGGCCTAGGAAATACTGTGGTAGGAATATTGTAGTAATAATTGTTTGCAAATGATACACATGGATTGTTGTTGTCTTCCTGGCTTGGTATTTTAAAAAAATGAATTCAGTGATGTTTGTGTACCTAATTAATTCTGTCTGCTTAGTGAATTTCAGCTTAGCATTTAAGCATGTTTTCTGTCACTTGGACTGTTACTTCCTGTGTTTGTTTGCTTTTATTTTTGTTAAATGAGATTATAAATGGGGAGAACTTTTGCTTCTAAGTAAAAATATGCCTTCCTAAGTAATTGCCTGAATTGCAATATGTTTGTTATTGTTTCTAATTGCCTATTCTCTTGATGCAGGTCAGCACCTTTTTGGTTCAAATGTCCCAAGAATGAGTCACAAGAACAACAGAAGATAACTTCATTGTAATACTGCTTGGAAAGAATAGTCGACATAATTACTCTGCCCTCTTGCTCTTTTCCCTGGCTTAAATAAGATAAAATCCTGTTTTGTCACAAGGAAAGTTGAGTAACAGGTTCATTTGGATGTCAAGAGGGGCAGTTCATAAGCCTTCAGATTTGAACCTTGAACTACTGTCTAATCTGCTGATCCTTGTAGTTCCACAAGTGACAGTCAATAAAATCTTGTTTCAGGAGGTAGGTAGAAACTTCACTTTATTCCCCATAAATGAAGCCTTATTTTCTTTTTTCTTTTAAATGTAAAAGAAAGGTAAATATAAGGAGAGATCCCTTTTACATAACAGTGGGAAAAATGGTAAAGAAAAGAGAAAAAAAGAGAAAGCTAAAATGTAAATGTAGCATATAAAATGTAAATGGTAAAAAAAATAGATGAGCTTCAGGAGATTTTAGCATGTATTGCTTAAAGAGAACAGTCTCTTGTGGAGTTAAGATTAAATATTTACAAAAAGCAATGAAAGGAACCATCAGATACCTGAGGAAAAAAGTTGCATATATCAGTAGGACAGTGCAGGGAGACAAAACAGCTATTCTGTTAACAAGGATGTTCAAAATAGGTTTCAGAGAAAACAGGCTGGAGAAAGCTGGGAAGGAAAGCAGTGATTTCTGGTGCCATCAAGAGATTTCAGCTTGGCTTGACCAAAGATGGAAATAAAATTTTATGGGATTAAACATTATTGTGAGAACGGAGTTCAAGTAAGGTGATATCTCTGCATCTTAAGCTTGTGTCTGGAGCAGCAGTAGAACTACTCCCTGCATCTCATGCAGAATATTTTTTTAAAAAAACGGTAGAAGCTGCTGAAGGACAAGACCGTGAGATGAAGCCTGGGCTGCAAAAAGGGAGGCTGAGGAAGACAGCAAGATGGTCAAAGGTGCAAGTACATCAAGGACAAGTGCAGGAAAGGACTTGGCTGTGCAAGCGGTTGTCCCCTCCCTGGTGGAGAACCTCTGTGGACATCTGCATGCGAGTAAGAGCTCTGTCACTGGCAGTCAGCTGTTGTCCATGAGGCTTTCCAATTAAGCACGAGTCTGCAGAGCAGAGCGATGGTGTCCAAAAGGCGAGACAGCGTGCTGGGCCATGCCCCACAGAGCAACACATCGCTGGCAGAGCAATAAGAAACCACAGCTCCCTGCAAGGCTTGCTGCTTCTCTGACCTTAACCAGAGGTAGCTTTCTGCAACTCATACAATGGGATTGCACACTGGTGCAGGCAGAATTTGGCAGCCATGGAGAGAGATCATGCACACGAAGGAGTGAGAGCATGCAAACGTATGTGTCCTCACAGACTAAGAAATGCCTGCTAAGACCATGGCACGGGTTTCCACGGCAAGGTGTACTGAAGTGGCTGTTCCTCAGGACAGATTAGCTGCTGTGTGTTGTACACTGAGAAGGCATTTCTCACCATCAGTGATGCCGACAGATGGGATATGGGGACAGGACAGAAAGCGACATGGTGAAATGGAAGAATGTGTTGTTGCCTGCACCGTTTTCCGTGAGCTCCACAGCAGTGCTGGAGGCAGCTCAGAGCAGTCCATCAGGTCTGCAGAGCTTGCAGACCATTGGAAGGCAGCTCGTCCAGCGCTTGCCTGGCTTGCAGAATTGCTCACCAGAGCCGTGCCGCTCCTCTGACAGAATGAAAGAACAGGGAATAAAGCAAACGTCTCACCATCATTTTGACCTACTATCCAAGGCCAGATGCTTTTAGTTGCATGGCAACAAAGACCGTGGTGCAGATGTGATGCTACCAGTGCAAACATGAGCAGTCTCATAATGGCGCAGGGGTCATGGGGCCAAGCTACCAGCAGATCTACTGCTGTCTGCAGGCTGGGACTTTGCCCCTGCCTTGCCATGGGCTGGTACACCCTGGGTGTGGGGCAGCAGCAGCTTTGTGAGCTCTTAGGGATGCTGCGGAGATGGATGTGTAGGGTATCTCCTTGCCCTGGGGTGAAGGGGGATGGAGGTCTGGTGAGAGGAGTAGGACGGGGCTGTGCTACTGGCCTGGGGCCATGGAGGTGGCTTGTGGGAAGCTAGGACTGTGCTTATGGGGCACTAATTTAGGAAGTTATTGTGGGAGGACGGGAGATGTTCGCCTCTTAGCACTGCCCTGTTATCTTTTTTCCTAATGGGGCCTCCTCTCAAGAGGGTTGTTCACCTCTGCTGTAGGCTGTATGAATGCAGAGTACCATAGGTGTCTTTACATGTACAAGCCCTTAGACAGGGACAGAGAAGAGAAGTGTCCACTCCCAGGCTTTGCGTTTGCTCTTCCAGAGCAAATATCTTTTGCTTTTCATGGATGTTTTGAAAAGTTTTTATTTCTGCCCAACGCAGAATGAAAAACATTTCCAAGATCTGCTTGCTATTTTGTGTGCTGTCACCATTATGATTCTGTAGTTACAGCAACCAGAAGCCCTAGCGAAAAGGGAATCAATATTTCTTTTGGTAGAATAAGGGGAAAGAGCAACCTCGAGGAGTGGAGAGCACACTCTTGTCTGGTATCTTTAGGTTTGATTTTAGCTTTGCAACACCTTGATGTACCTAAGTTAAAACGCAGGACTATTTTGAGGTGCAGGAATATTGCACAGATGAGCGGTCACCCCAGTCAAACAAGGTTTGGGTGTGTGAGTCAAGATGAGAGGGGAATGGATCCTTCCAGAAGGGTCCCTCCACGGGCAAGGAACCCCTCTGGGGTTCTGCCTGCTGCCATCCTGCCTCTGAGGATGGGGTAATGTGCCGGCGGCTTGGAGGTAACATGCAGAATAAAGCTATCTGGACGAACTTTGAAACTGGGGACTGAACAAGTGCTAGAAGGCGTTATCTTATTATTCTCCACAGGGGCAGGAGGAGGATGAGCACTAGGACTATTATGAGTATGCTCTGGGGCATGAGAGTCTTGCTTAATAGATGTTGCTGTTTGTTTGTTGTTGGCTTTTGCAACATATTCTTTTGCCTTCTTTTCTCACTCAATAAAGTTCTCTTAAGTTCAGATTTTGGGAATGGTGAAGTTGGCTTTGGACTGGTGTTTATGAAATGGGTTTAGTTTTGTTTGGCTGGCTTCTAGGCAGGGACATTGACTTCCTACCTGCTCTTTGTGAAGATGTAAATAATAGCCCTCAAATCTAACCTTTTTTCTTGAAAACAGCACCCAGAAAAAGAATACTTGGATTCTGCTTTTTCAGAAGTAAGGTACAAGTATTTTTTTCCCTTTTAAATTAAATGGTTAGATGGTATTTGGAAACTTGCAGGTTGCTTCAATGAAGAAAGCCAGCAGTCAGGTAATCCTGTTTGTCTCCAAATCCTAACTCCCTAACCAAGTAGAAACAGATAATTTATTTGCTCAGAGATCCAAACCTGTGTTCTTTAGCTCTGGATTTTGGCTCCCACTCAAGCCTACACACAATCATTTGTTTTGCTCTCCGATGGCTCTTTCCTTGGTCTTAGGTTCCCCTTTGTCTTGCTCTCTCTGCCCTACTGGCAGAACTTCATGTAGGCATGGTGCTGGCCTCTACGGAAGCCCCTGCCTTTTCTAACAGCACTCTGGACTACCATGTAGTGGGCAAATAATTTTGCAGTTATCATTAAGTGGTCAAATAGTTTTCCCCTTCTTAATAGAAAGTTCATATCCCATTAATGTAACAATTAAAATATGTGTATAATATACCCTGAGCTTCTTGACTTCATTTCTAGGGGCAGTCCAGTATAGGTACATAGTGGTAACATAATCCTGCTGCAATCTAAAGAAGACTTTTTAGCTGGGTGCTTGAAGTAAGAAACGAGAGACACCTATGAAACCGTTGATTTCACAGAAGAAAAACAGGGAGCAGGAGCAATGTCTCCTCATTTTTCTGTGGGCTGCTTGGTGGACACCAGGTGAAGAAGGTTGCACTGTGTCCACGCACTATGGTAGTCACTGCTGGGAGGTGCAGAACCTGAAAAAAAGTATAAGTGACTTAAAAATTACCCAAATCTTGCAAAATTACGCTCTTTGGTGCAGTGGATGCAGTTTTCATCTTTGGATATCCCCAAAGAATGAGTTTGTGGAAAGAAGAAGGATTTGCTAATGGAAAGAGGGTTCTGTTCATGCTTCCCTAAGCATACGCTGTTGACGCTGCTGGTATGGGAGACTGGACCAGGAAGTCCCTCCTATGTGGCAGCTCCCGTGCCCTCTGCCTCATTCCCTGATGACAATTACAGCCCTGTCCCTGCTGCTGCTGCTGCCAGAATTTGCTTTCAGCCTTCCCATCTCTTCGCCCTGCTGCCTCCAGTACCTTTTCATCAGCAGCTTGCTGACCTGTGTCATTTTCTTCTTCCCTTGATGTGGAGAGTATGGGGATCTCTGGTGTTTGGATATTGGAAGGGGCTAATCAGGTCTGTCAATTGAACACTTTTTAAGATAAATTGACAAGGAATTGGGAGAGAAGATGTTGTAATTAAGCTCAGCATTAGATATCAAGTGGAATGTAATGAACCTGTAAATGGCGATTCAGCCCATGAACTTCCTTAAAGGAAAGAGTAATCTGTGGGGTTTTCAATTTAACTGGCAAATACTGATTAGCATATGCTACAAGACAAATTATCTGCACTATGGACAACAGCCTATCACCACTGCCAGCCTGAGTTTTGTGACTTCTCTGAGGAACATTGAACCTATGTGCTTTTCCTCTTCCCATTAATCTTTGCTAGTGCTGGCTTTACATTTGGTGATTGTTCTTTGGGAAACGTAACAAACAACAGATAAACTGAAGTCAACAGATCTGTTTCTCTCTAACAAGCAATGACAGAGTTTCATTTAGGTTTTTTACACCTAGCTAGAGCTGCTAGGACACTCTCCAAAGAGCACTGCACTGGGAAAATTATGATGTCATTGTAAATGTCTTGCTTATTTCCCCAGAATAAATGAACATCATCATGAAACTCCAGGAGGAAAACTTGGCTGTGCTGGAGTTATGGAGCTATTAAAGCAGCTGAGACTAAGGTTTGCATTTAAGTCAGGGGTTATTTGGAGGTCACCATCATACACTTTTATTTGGAGTCCTAAATATGGGTTTAAGGCCCCCACTTAAATAATTTTGTCCATAATGAGGTTGGTTTGGCTTGTCGTCTTTGAAATACTGTAGAAGAAATGTGTTACTGAATCACTGCAATTTTTTTTTTTTTAAATTCTAAAGCTATAAAAAGAATAATTTATTTCCTAATTCTTCAGGTGTCTATTTTATAGAGTGCTTTAAATGAGAGCTGTAACACAGAATCACAAAGATTAGCAGTGTGCTGAAACTAGCTGTCTCTTCTTTCAAAGAACTAGCTGTCATGTCTTCCTTAAGATGATTTACCCTCCTAGGTTCAGCAATTGTGCATTCTTTGAAGCACAGTGGGAGACGGTCTGTATCAAAAGGAAGATAATTTCCAAAATGCTCTTCATAATTATTGTAATAATGGTCTATTGCTGCAATTTTCAGGCTCTACAGCTAAGAGAATGATGAGCTTACATGCACTGATTGTTTACAGCAGAGAGTCAAACAAAGGCAAAGACGTAGCAGGAGTGTAGGATTTGCCATAGTGTACAGGATTGTGACTGTGGAGCTGTGTATGTTGCTTTTAGCAGCATCGCCGATGGTTTAAAACCAGGGTCTAGCTGAGGAGTTGCACGATGTTGTGTACTAGGGAAATATTTCTAGCCTGTACCCTTTGCAGAAAGTAAATATTTTCATTTTCTGCTGACTGAATAGATAGAAATTATCTAATACCTGTAAAAATGAGATCAATGACTGTATCATGTAGTTCTATCACACTGTAGAAACTGACGTTTTCAAATTTTCATCAGATGCACTGTAGTTTCATGAAGTATCATCTTCTGTCTTTTAATAACTTGAGAAGTTGTGTTGTGTCATTCATATTTTTTAATATCTGAAGTGTCCTCTGTTCCTTGTTTGTGACCTTCCCAAGTGAGTATGTCAATCTTTAGCCTTCAGTACCTATGTTAAGTTTATCACTACCCTTTCTATAAAGAGATGTTCTAGGAAAGTCCTATTTTCTTTTATAGAAAGAGTTGAATCTGAGGTGGTTCTGTGGATTCTATTTCTCATGTCATATTCAATATTTTCCTGATGCATTCTTTGGGGCTAGTTTAGCTTTCCTCACAGTAAAAAACATTATTTGTGTTTATGTTGATACTCAGTGTTTCATTTTCTTAACTCAAAATATTAACACCCCTTTTCATTTCTGTCTGCTCTGTCCCATTTGTTTTGATGAAGGACCATGGCTCCTAGCAGCTGACCATCTGCAGAAGGCTAGTGATTGTGCATTTTTTTTGCCAGCAAGGAACATTATTCTTCATGGTGCTTTTGTTTTCTTCATTATATTTTGGCCTGACTTCTTTTTTCTTTCACGACTTCCATCTGGTTTCTTTCTGATCTGAAGAGCCGTTGAAGTTGTACTGTATTTTAAATGATAGTATCATTGATCAAGACTCTTTCTTGTTTCATGGCTGGACTGAAACTTCACATTAAATTTTTACAGGTCACGAAATCTTAATTCTGAAGACAGGATTATTTCATGAACATGTGTGATTTCAACTACTTTCTTCCCTCAAGAAACTGATTTTCTAGTTCTTTTCAACTATTTCTTTCCTCATTAATTAGCAGGCAAAATCTCAGTGCTTTATTCTGCTTTTTGCTTTTCATGTTAGTATGCTGAAAAACAAAGTTTTAGTTCTCTTTTTGACAATAAATACAAGTACAATACCTGTTTCAGCTCTGAGGTGGTGTAAGCTACAGACTTTTTTTTCCGATAATGAACCACAACTTCTTTCAACTTCCTGAGTTGGCAATGTAGAAAGAACAGAATGAATCCATGATCTTCAAGGTCTCTTTCAACCTAAACCATTCCATGATTCTATGATTTCAGTGAACGTAGGGCTTTTGACTTCTTGGCCGTTGGGCCAACTCTATGTGCTGGGTTTTGCAGCTGCCTAGGTGGATGTTACATGCTGATTAGGTAAATGTTGGATGCTTTGTCTGTCCCCATATGAGGAAAAGCCAAAAAACTTCAGTCTGGGTTCATAAATCTGGAAGCATTCATAAGCATTAAATTCACCTTAAAAAAAAAGGCAAAAAAGGGGGAAAAAAGGGCTTACATGATGATAGATTATATTTGTACATCTCTCAGTATTTTGTTCAGCATTATTAGAATGTAGACTTTGATTGCATCCCTGCTTATTATTTTACTTGGTTGGAATCCAATTTGCAGTGAGTCAGTTACTCACTGCCAAGGTTAACAATTCATAGGATGGAGAAGGGGACTTACAGACTCTGTGTCTTGCATGGCTTTTGCACTTTCTTTTTTAAAAGTGTGTTTTTCTTGTTGTTCATCTTTCTACTCCTAAAGCATAATTCACAGAATTTCCAGCTATCCTGCTTTTCTTTTTCCTTGATGTCTCTTGCAACCTTGATTTTACTTTTACTAAAAAATACCTCCGAAAGGTTTAGTTTAGATGTGTTTTAGAAAATGAGTGTAGGTGTACAAATATAGAAGAATAAGTGTAATAATGTATAAAAGAGGTGTTTTGTGATTATTGTTCTGTTTGGTATTCTCCCTCCCCCCTCCTTGTTCATTAAATATCAAAATGACCATTGCAAGAGCAACTCGGAATGACTACAAGTGTCATATTTGTCACTGAAAAACTTTAGGGAACAGCTTCTCCTCTAACTTAACGACACCTCTGCTCCAACCCCAACACCTCACCCAACCCCAAAAACTTGGTACTTGAAGCCTTAGAGTTGTCTGCTGTTTTTGTAAATCTCAGAAAGTTTGTCAGAGTTAGCTGGTGGGGGATGCACTGTGATTTCTCAGGAGCAGCTGAATCTTAACTGGAAGGGACAAAATGCCACCAGATGAACTGGATGGCACGAGTTGCATGGCACAAGCCTCATCAATGTAAAAACTAAGCTTCTTATCTTTGCTGCTCTTTGGTCAGAGAAATGCGTGGTTAGAAGAGAACTGAAGATGGCCCTTAGCCCATTCCTCTGCGTGGGGGCACCAGCCTGCGCTGATCTCCTCAAGCTTGGTAATGAGGTTTGCATAATTTCTGTGTACATGCGCTGCTTCCCTGGTGTTAGAAAAATGTACCTAACATTTCAACCACATTTTCTTCACTTCAAATCAAGACAGTTATCCTGTTCTGCACCTTCTGGCATAAAGACCCCAAGCATCAAATACTTGTGTATGATATTTTTTTTTAGCAGGTTTACAATCCCATATGACCTTCTGGTTCCTCTGCTGCCTCAGTGATTATTCCCCATTTCCTGACTGTGTAATTCTTTCCTCTTAGCTGCTTATTGCGGTTACCATGAAGTGTTTTATTACAGAGGTGACTATTTGATAACTACAACAGTGAAAATAGTAGATCCACAGTTCAAATGTATCTGCTGTTAGGTAAAGAGTGCCATGCGGTTCCTAAATTTTTGCAATCCCTACTATACCCTTTGTTATAATAAGATGGGAATTGTGGTTGTGCTGTGAAATGTTGGAAGGTTTAGTACCTAATGGGTACGGTGAGAGAAATTGCAGACACAGTCTATTTTCCAATATCTTGACAGTTTTATTACTTAGCGGTTACCATAGACTATTTTTTTCTTGTTATTCTTAAAATGGACTCTCTCTTACTTTTTGTCTCTGTGGCACCCAATGTCACCTACTATGTAGAAATTTGGATTCTGTTTTCAACTCCTCTACCATGTCACGTCACTAGGCAGCGGAAACTTGGGTAGTCCTCAGCTTAGGGAGGGTGGGCTCTGACCGAGGGTTTGACGTGAGTGAATCACTTTGCCTTGTGAACACCTTGATACAACCAAACCTCAAGTACACAAAGTAGTCTGTTAGCTCGAGAGCTCTTCATTTGGTGCAAGTTGCTTTGAAAACAAGCAAGCAAACAAACTGCAGCCTTTGAAGGAGCTTGTTGTTCATTTGTCCCAGCCTGTCATTCCCACAGGCTCGGCTATGAGTGGGCTGTGGTCTTACGAGCTCCATGTTTAGCTGTTGCATCTTTTTTCTTGAACATTGGGCTATTATGACAAGAAGTCTTACACAGAACAAGCTAAGCTACTCCAGCTTTTTTTTTTTTTTTTGCCTTTTTTTTCTTTTCTTTTTTTCCTGCTGCTGGGTTGCAGGGAGCATTGTACTGAAGGACTGCGGGCTTCCTTGGTTATATGATGTGGGTTGGACACTGAAATAAGCCCTTGGACCACACAGAGCCTTAGGTCCCTCTGACTTCCCTGGCAACTTCTGCCAAGGCTCCCCAGCCCTGCTGTCCCTGCTCCCTTAGCCCAGGTCCAGCAATCCCTCTTCCACACCACATACTTTATACATCAGTTTTATATTTCCTAGGTTTTGATGTCTTCCAGGGTTGACCTTGCATTGCTTTCATATTCACATGTGGAAGGCAGGCAGAAGAGGAGTTTGGCTGTAAGGACACATGAAGGCTGGAGGGGTTTGTGGAGCTGATGTAGCACTTACCTGATGGTGGAAAATTGAGTCCGTGAACTTCAAGGGTCCTTGCTTCTCCCTCATCTACCTCTATGCCACCTATGAATGCTTAGGTCACTGATCATGGGTTTGTTCTTTCTTTTTCTCAGTGGGATTATGTGTTTTTGGAACATGCAGTTTAAACAACTCAGATTTGGTGTCTTATTTTATTGTTTAGTGTTGCAAATCCTGCTCTAAGGCAGTCTAAGTAAGTATATGGTCTGTGACCATTAGAGTCTGTAACAAGTTATCAGGCAAAACTATATAACACCTGGCAGACCCCTGCAATATGAAGAAGAAAATCTGTATTTTCATCTTCTGGTAGTGTGTCAGTCCCACAAAATACCTAAGATGTGCTTGCAGCCACTAATTGTCTCCCATGGGGAACAGGGGAAGATATTGTTCTTTTGCACAGATAAGCTGCTCTATAGCACTAAGTACTCAATATTGTGTACGATGAGAGCACTAGAAGATTTCTGATAGTCATTATATTATTTCTTATGTTCACATATGTAAGTAATCTGCATATATTAATGTACATACAATATGTACATTAATCTGCGTATATTATTGTACATACAGTATGTACATCCAGCTCCTTCAGGGAACTCTTCAAGGGATCTTCCAGAAATTGGGAGTGTGCAAAGCTCAGCATGGGCCAGCCATGCTCTTGGTGTATACTATTTTACTGGATCACCAGGAGTGTTTTTCTTAAGAAAGTTGCTTCTGCTAAAGGGCAATCAGAAACTGTCCATTTCGGATGTCTTAACAATGCTTTATATCGCTATAGTTGCAAAGAAAAAGTATATGGGGCATATATTTGGAAAAAACATGCTCCACATATTGGTTATATGTGTATATACATATTGTGTACAGCATATTGGTTATAAAAATAACTTTCAGTATGTGTCCATTATGGGTTCACATTAGAAATACTCATACAGTGTACGTTATCGTAGTTAAAACCTTTTTTACATTTTTGGTCATATTAGGTAACTAAAGTAACCATTTGAATAAATCAGCCACTGAACTCCTTTTACATATAATAGTTGGTATTTCTTGCCAGCAGAGTAATGTGATTTAACAGTTGTGTTTCATATTATACATCTCTGCAAGCTGGAAATCTGGATGATAAATGGTGTGATAAACATTGAGGAGGCACCAAATTCCAAGGAGATTATTATTGCCTCTGTTATATAAAGCTAAATGAGAAAAAACTATTTTACGTTAAGTTTTCTTTTAAACTGACAGTGAAGGAAATAGTAAAATGTGTTTGGATGGCAATCAGACTTTCCCTTTAATTATTTCACCACGTCCTTTGTCACAGCCGCTCCGATTATATTTCCTTTACAGAAATCCTTGTAAAATCATAGCTGGGTGTGGGATGCCCTGTTCACACTGAGCATTTGTTTCAGAGAAGTTGGTCAGTGGCTTCTTTTCCAGACATGCGCTCACACTGACCTCCACCCGTTAAAACAATGTTGTCATTAATTTTCCCCTCTTTCCAAAGGTGATGGCTTCAAAGTTCACAGTTGCAGTTGCCTTTCTGCTGCTGGCAGTGGATCCGTAGTTTTTATATCAGTCTGGCTTGTTCGGTTTCTAGCCTGGAATAATTTTTTTTTTTTTTTATAATGAAGAGTAAATACTTATTCATGAGAACCAGGGTCCAGCAGTGAGGTATTGTTACTTTAAGCGATGCTGACTTTTCCTGGAGGGTTTCAACACCAGGATGCTCATTGGCTACCAGACTAATTGCTTTACACTGCAAACGATGCCCAGGGGTGAAATAACACAAATACTGAGGCAAATTTTCCAACATGTGTTCTTTAAAATTCCCCCCTGAGCTGGAAGAGTGACCTTTGGTGAACAAATGTTCTTTCACCTTCAGTGTTCAAAACTATTAATGTTTTAGTATGCTTACATGATTAATTCACAGGCTTTCTTTTCAACAGAGTAATTTCTGGACTCTGCCTTTCTTGTGGCCTCAGATTGGAGGCGATTTGTTCCCTAAGTCTGTCAATGGTTTATTCAGTACAACTATGTTTGATTATATCTTTAATAATTACTGAGTAAGAGTTGCTCTCAGTTACCTTGGCTTTGGCCTTTCAGAAGAGGAGCCTTTAGCCACGTTATTCTATAATGCTGATCTTTGCAGCTGAGATGGCTTGCTGAAGATTTTTAGGATGGGAAGATCCATTAGTAACATATTGAATTTCCCAGCAGTGTTGCTTGTTTATGGTTTTGCGTGGTGATGAGTGATGAGTCCTTTCTACTCCGAAGCTTTCTCTTACCTTACAAGTATTAAAAACCGTGTAGGAAGAAACTTGCAGAAGATTTTTTTTTTAAGCAAAAAACTATTAAAGATGATATGCACCCCTGAGTCTGAGCTGTAGGGGTAAAAGGCTTGCCTGATGGTGCTCTTTAGGTCCTGTTGTAGCCCCGATTCCTGCTTTCATCTACCAGCATGAGTATAATTTAAAGTCTGCCATAGGTGATGTGACAACTACCTTCCGGTGGTGAACCCCATTTACTCTTTGTTAATTGCTCCATCATTTACCTCCCAATATTACAGCTGGAAGACGGGGAACCATACATGTATTTCTGCCTCCTGTTACTTCTGAGTGACTCTAGACTCTCTGATAAAAGGTTTCCACTTGCTCAGATTTCATTAGAGCCTTTGCTCGGGAGTCGTGGGATCCCTCTTTGAAGATCCTAAAGCACAGCTCAAAAAATCACAGCCTTGGCCAAGACTTTTTCCTGGCTGACTTTTATGTTGCTAATAATTCACTCCTGCTCTTTCACCAAGATGGTGCTGTCTCTAAGGTTTATTTCCTGAACAATTATCTTTTTATTTTTTTCCCTGTTCTGTCCTCACGTTCTGTCATCAGCAGGGTATATTATCTTTGTTCACTCAGCGTGTGTTAATGAGGAATCCTGCTATCCTGCTAGGTTAGTCTTTGACTTTACAGGTCCTTGTGTATTTCCCCCTAGCCCTCTTCTGTGTTTTACAGGACACTTGGACCCATCGGTAAATGTGATGTAATTTGCCTCTTATAAATCTAATTTATGTATCTCCTCCAACCCAAAATCAGTAATGACTGTATCTGGTAGTGACTTGCTGTATTGGCATTTAAGGTGTTGCTCTGTGGGAAATTAAAAAAAAAAAAAAAGAAAAAAAAAAGAGCTCTATGTTGGAACAAACCTTTAAAATGCCTCATGGACGGAACATTTCCTTCCACGTGTTTTCAAAACAAAATTGATGCTGTGCCTCTGGTCAGCACAGGGATCATCAGCCCTGGCCCCAGGCAGCTACATGCTTTTTGCTGTGCAAACAGGAGATTAGGCTGCAAATCTCCTGAGTCTCAGTGTCGTTGTGAGAAGAGCGGAGAACTCCTGAATGTTGTGGCTTGTGCCTCTTGGGTCCTGGCTCTATGGCCATCTGCAAGGTGGGCTGCTGGGCAAGCAGGCAAACTGGCAGGGAACCAGGCAGCTGGTTTCCTTCTAAGTATTTGATGAAATCAAAATGTAGCGTGGGAGCGTGTTGATTTCATGGAATCGGCATTTTTCTAATGGAAAAGAAATTAGGTTGGAAAATATCTATCTGACTCTAATTGTAACATTTTTCTCCAGACCACGGCTTTTGACTTTTCCTATGGGAAATTATGGAAGCTCCATCATTGACAATGAGGATTTTATTAAAAGAAGAAGAGGTAAAATCTTTGCTTGTGCATTGTGCGCTACCTATCAACCTCTGTCCTTCTTAGAGTATGGTGAATAAACCTTTTCTATTCAAGTTGCTTAGAATTTACTGAAATTAACACTTTTTTTGTGTCTGTGTGAGTGTAAAATACATTTCCCTCTCCATTTAAACATTTTCAGTTATTCAACAGCTATCCTAATCCTGACGGCCACATCTCACTCATC
>NW_009648822.1:4987186-4996753 GCF_000708025.1 Charadrius vociferus | reverse complement strand
TCTGACAGGCTATTTTGAGATTTGGGATGCATATGGTGTGAGTGAGGAGAGGGAAACACAAATTCTCTTGACAGCTGTGTTCACTCGTCCGGCTTCCTCTTCATACAGATGGTTCACAAATGCTGCTGCAGGATTAGGACGGGGTAGAGCCTGACCTGTTCGTTAGTCTGCATTGATGAGTAGGGTGGAGTGTCGTCTACTCCTGCAATAAAGCAGCGGTAGATTTAGGAAACTTCATTGACATATGGAAACTGAGATTTTCTGTTGAGAGTGGTTCAGCTCAGATGAATCCCACTGCATAAAATGTTTTAGGGGAGAGAAAATTTAAAATTGATGAGACATTCTGTTTTGAGACTTAAAACTGGCTTTCCAGGTCAATGTGTTTGTTTAAAAATGTAACATAGGGGGGAAAACACCGTTGAAGTTAAAAGGGTGGTGAAAAATACATATGTTTCTAGTTACCTGGAAAACATATTTTTTTTTCAGCTTTTTTTTGACTGTGAAATTCTACCTTTCCTCCCTGAATAAAGAAGCTAAAAACATCCAAAATGCTAATGTTGTTAGAGGAGAAAAAGTTTTTTCTATGTCTAGTCTGCTATACATTATTACGTCTTCTTCTAATGATGTGCATCAGGAAAGGCCATGTGATTTAAGATTATAGCTACCTGCTAAAACAGCTTTTGGAGTAGGGCAACTTTAGCATAAATTCTGAACAAGAAGTGGTACTTAAAGATGCATTTCAGAGCAAGTCTTTCTCTGAGCAGATGTTCTTTTTGTGCATTTGCTAATGAAATAAAAAAGCAAAAAATTATGATAAAATAAACGGGAGCAATAAGTAAAAATAAAAGGCAGTAAGTTACATTTTTTTCATTTGCTAGCAAGCAATAACTGTTTTCCATTGATTGTTTTTCCCTGCTTTGGTTTAGGAGTCACATAGTCTGTGTTGAGAGAATGCAGGTGTGCTCCAGAAAACAAAAGGAGCTCAAGTTTGAAGAGGGGAAGGGATTTCTTTTTCTTCTTGGCTGGCAGTCCTTCGCCTGGCTTGAAGGTAAGCTGCGGATGCCTCTCCTCCTTGCACCTGCACCCTGAGCAGGGCTGCTGGGAGGGACAGAATCCAGAAAGAGCAGTAAAGTTTGCTCTCTTGTGGCCATCCTTCATCGTTTGGGGCTGTTAGGTTGCAAAGATGGTGATTGACTCTCAGGTGGCTGGGGGACATCGTTAGGGGGAAAGAAAAATGCAGCTTGCAAAACCGCAACCCACAAAAGAATTCAGATGAGTTCTGTACAGTTCCTGTGCTCAGAGGTTTAGCTAAATAATGTAAAAAAGTGACTTCTACTTGCTATAACCTCCCACTTGAATAGACCCATGGGCCATCTAGACGCACTTTTTTTCTGAAAAGCAATCAGTACTACACATAACTAAAGAAGTGAGGAATTTGCACATGCACAATGCTGGAACGTAACAGTGTTATATGGAATATATACTTTGGTAAGTTCAGTCCTTGTTTTTTCTTAACTGTATCCTCTGTGTGGTCAGTCCTTGCATACAAAAGGTACACATACACGTGTATGATCCTTGCTCCTCAGTAAGTAAAGGAGTGCATTGAATAAGCCCGGGAATGTTGCTGGGCTCTGAGAATAAGTGCAATGGAAAGGTCCCGATGTGAACTGCTCCTCGGGGCTGTGCATGGGAATGGCCCCTGGAATGATCCATCTCATAAGCACTGCCTCCTAGAGGAGTTCGTGAGCATCGTGGCTGGGACAGAGGCATGCCAGGTACCCTGGTCTGAGGGTCTGAGACTGCTGATGGTGAAATTCCAGTGTCTGGGAATATTCCTGAGCACTGTTTTATTTACTAGTGTAGGCACAGCTCTAGAGATTTTTCAGTCTCCCCCTGCAAGTGGAGGAAGGATCAGTATAGCCCTAGAGATTTATTCTCCTGAACCTTCCTTGCTTTACTTCAAATCCATTACTTCTTGTCACATCCACCAGAAAATAGAGACAATCTGATTCTTTTACTCTTCCCATTTGTCTGCTTTGTATTTGAAAACTATTACCATGTCTCCCACCAGTCTCCTCTAGACTGAACAACTTCAGTTTTTTTCATTCTTTCCTTGCAGGTCATGTTTTCTAGACCTCTACTTATTTTCATTGCTTCCTGCTTTTCCTAAACAGACATATAACAAAAAACCACGTTCTGCCCAGGAGAGCTTAGCTAAGTGTTGAGGACAATATTGATAAGAGTAATTAACGTAATGTATGATTATCTTTCCCTTTCCATGCAAGAAGTGAGTGGTAGAACTGTTATTGGTAACATTATCTAAACCTTGACTTGACTAGACAGGATATTCTCCTGATATTTGATCTCTCCCCTCTTAATGGAGATGCAGTAGGGATGAATCTGAGCTCTGGAACTTGTACAGTTCACATTATAAATACAATGAGACTCAAGTTTTGAGGGTTATTTTTCCTGTAGCTTTTAATCTTGATGGTATATAAAAAATTAACTTTATATAGAAGTATTTAATGTACTTAATGTTTTTAATTGGTTTGGGGATAGTTTCAGGTTTCCTCTCACAGGTGCAAGAGAGGAATTCTTGCATGGAGAATCCTCGTAAGTTGTCATCTCAGCCAGGGCACATCGAGCCCAGAGTCAACGGGGTAAAGGAGCCCAGCCCCGTGATTTGACACATGTGAGGTAGACCTGAAGGGTTGTGGAAACAACATGTAGCTCTGGGACCTTCCTGAATTCTCTCATTCTGCATGCCAGGTGAGAAAATTGAGTACTATGCTGAGTTCGCAATGCAGGGGCAGGAACCATGAGTTAAGGTGGAGACAAGCTCCCTGGGTCCTTTTAGAAAACACCACAGCAGTAACAGGGTTAGATTTTCTGGCTGTGCTTACTTAACCTCTTGTGTCCCTGCCTTCCCCCTGGATACCTTCCTCATGAGTAACTGGAGAAAGAGACATCTCAAATGCTTCCATTCCTTCATGGCAAAGAGAAGAAATGCCCTTAATGTTCCCCCATCACTGTTCCTGGGAGCACTCTGCTAATACAACCTGGAAGACTAACATTTCTGTCACAGAAGCCAGGCTACAACTTGAAATGTTTTTGTAGCTATTGTGAGCTCCCTAGCAGTATCCAGGGCATCTAGACAAATTTCTAGTTTACATAGGAAGATGTTTGCAGAGGACAAGTTTTTAAAAACAAGCATTTTCCAAAGCAGCAATAGATCTTCAGTAAAAAAGTTCTCTTTGAGAATATCTTAAGTTTTTTTCTTTTTTTTTTTTTTTCTTGGAGACAGCTAGATATAGAAAAAAAATATTTTTCATGTGATAACTCATGATTTTCAGAAAGGATAAACTTGATTTGTCTTCTTGAGAAAACACCAGGTATGAAAATGATTGTAATAATATATAGAAGTTGATATATATTCACACAGAACTTTATTCATATTTTCATACATTGACAGAAAACAAATGCAGCCCCGTAATGCTGAATATCAGGATACATCTCTAACACAAGTCCTATTTAAACCACTTATACTTGTCTTGTCATCTTTCTGTATAGCAGCTATTCTTATTTCCTCTGGCTTTCATATTGTTGAGGAAAAGGGGAAACAGTCTACATCTATTGCCTTATGCATTTTAAGTTGTTTTGTTGACAGAGTCCATATCTAGAAGCCAGAGTCCCCGATTCCAAGTGCAGAAAATGTTATTTGAGCGTAAAGGGTGTCTGTGGAGTTCCGACATGAGCTTAAGAGAACAAAACACTAAAACCCATTACTAGACATTTCAGTCTCAGGCATCTGGGAAGATGGATCTGTTCCATAACTGTTACATGTTCCAGGGACACAGGAGATCCATGAGTATAAGCTTGGAGGAGTGTTAAAAAAAAAAAAAAATAAAATCCCACAGTGTCTTAGCAGCAGCTGAAACAGGGCAAAAGTGGAGATGGGATGCATTCCTGAAAGACCTTCTTTCTTCTCGTGGAACAGTTCACGTTTCAGAAGGTCTGGTGCTGCTCTGGGCTTCTGACATGACTTTTGAAGTTTAAAAGGCCACTTTTCTCTTTCATATCTGTTTCTAAAGGCTTTAGAAAGGCAAAGGGCTTCGTTTCACCTATTACTTCTTACTGGGAAAATGTCTTTATAATGCTTCAAGGAGCTGAATATGGATATCTATGCCAGGTGGAAGATCAGCAACTCCAACATTTTGCTAAAACTGGGGGATAAAGACAGCTGTCATCTCTGCCAACATAGATCACTCTCTCCACAGCTGCAGGTTTTGTGTCATTCTTTCTTTCCACCTGGTTGTCAACAGCAGTTCAAACCTGTTTGGAGATTTGAATTCAAATTCTTGAACTTGACTGTGCAATCTCTTCTCATGAGCAAATATCACCCATTGCACCTGTACAGCACAATCCCTGCAGTTTCGAAGAATGATCTGCAAAGAAGACAGCTGGTCCAGCACGCTTTATAGTGCAATTCAAAAATGGGAACTGTTCACAGAGGAAGTGCTCAGAGCAGCCCTGAAGAAACATTTATGAGACAATGCATTGGTATTCTATTACTTAATGGAAGTGCTTTAGTTATATGGGGGTTTACTTTTTGCTGGAAAAAATAGCAAGAATTAAGAAAGTTACACAACGGCCATGCCCTTTTGGACTGAGTCTGGTTCTTAAAGGATGTTTGGATTTCAGCTCAGTGTATTGTCTATTGTGTAGTCAATGCAAGCTCTGCTAGTCCTTACCTTACATGGTAAATTGCTGAGCCAGAGTATTGTAAAGTCTAAGTGTCCCTCAGGGTGTAGATTTCATAAAAAACTATATATTTCATAAAACATTATATGCTGCTTTCTTCAAATTCACTAGTGTGAAGTGCCAGGTGTTGAGGCTGAGATTGAGACGAGCTCAGGACTAAGGATGAGGAAGTGACCTTGCTCTCCCATCATCCCACCATTACTGCCTAGTGAAGAAGAGCCCCTGGCATTGCTTAGACCGGCCTCCCCACAATATGTTGGGAATACCTGCAGTTTAGGGCAAAGGATGTTTCAACAGCCAGGCATGTGCAAAGGTCTTCACTCTTTGTGCTGCCCGTCTTCTGCTGGCCATGGGGAAGGAGTGGCACAGATGAAAAGATCAATCTGTTATCTCTATAGCATCTCAAAATTCACCTGCTTCAATCGTGTTGTCTGTGCAGGCAATGCATCTAAGTCTGTCATATAGCAACACCAGGGCAGTACTCTGTGCTCTTTACGACTTACAAAGTAACAAGGAATAAAATTTGCTCTGTAAATGACTTAATCTAATTAATGTGTTGGAGTAACTGCCTTATTAAGTAGTTCACTAAAACAAATAAACCTTAAGTGACTCAACTGTATGCAGAAGAAAATGCTTTAAACAGATTTCTGAGAAGTTATATCTGGGATTTGCCTATAGGGCAAAAATATATTCAGTATTTCCCTATAGAGCTCTTACATGGTTGGCTTTACATCTGTGTGTAGAAAATGTGGAATTGTGATAATTGTTCACCTTCTTCCCGACAGTATAGTTGCTTAATGTCATGATGGTTAATCTAAAAATAGAAGCATGTGTGAAAAAGCAGTACTTTGAAAAAATAATTTCTAGGAGTGTCTAAGCTTATTGCAAAAGACACATATAACCTTTGTCTCTAGTGTGGAATTGAGACCTTGAATATTGGTTCTTCCTTATATTTTGCTTTAGAGATACAAATCCACCATAAATTGAGTGGAAAAGTGATGATCTACAAGCATTTTAAAGCTGCTCTGTATTGTAACGGCTGTTGTGACGCCCTCATCAAAAGTGGGGATCTGGCCCAACATCATGCTTTTTGTGGTTCCGTTTATTTCTGAGCACAGGAGAGCTATTCGGGCAATGTAGGTGGCAAAGGATGATGTGCTGGAGTAGCCGAGCATGTGGCCTCAGGATGGCCCAATGGACCTCTTGCTTCGATTGCTCTGGTGCCACTGACATCCGCTTGCCTTTTCCTGGATACGCAGAGAGACCAAAGCTAGTGTTAAGCCACTACGGCAGATTAACCACAGGGACACAGAGCTCAGAGCAAAACTTGTTTGGGAAAGTGGCTGGGGCTGGGCGTGGGGAACCTTGGCATGGGCTCATTGCATCTTCCCAAGGGCAGAAATTTCCCCCCTGTCACAATCTTCGTCTGTTGTACCTCGTGATTTTGGTACTGGTAACACTGCTCTGGTTGCATTTTCCTGCGGCAGCTTGATTGCTTTAGTATGGTATCCCCTGGAATTAGCAACACTCCTAGCTGTCTAATCCTGTTCAGAAAACTTGCAATGCATGTGCAAAATAAAGTAAATACTTCTGCTGTTTTTACAAAACTTATTCTAAGTTTTTCTTTTTACTTCATTGCTTAATTCTATATTAATCTTTGTTTCAATGCTCATAGATGAGAGGCAGACTGGGTTGCTAGATTTGCTCTAAGCTGTCTTAAAAAAGACTTTGAGTGAATGTGTCCCACAGGGTGTGATAAAATAAAATTCAGTACGCTTTAGGCCAATATAAACTCAGCAAAATTGAAACCTTTCATATTGTTGGAATCATCACCGGAGAAGCTTTCCAAAAGTGCCAGGAAATAGTTTTATGTATGTCTGATTAACCCTGTTCGAGCAGGAAAAGCATTAGCAGCTGATTAGATAAAATGCTGGTCTACACTTGCGACTTACCTTTTTTTATATTTTTTTTTTTTAAAAAAAAACAGTTTTATAGCAGTATTACAACGCACTGAAGTTCATTCCTGTAAGCATCAGTGTTTCTGACCGAACCGCAGGACCCAAGAGTTTTAGATCCAGCTTCTCCGTGAGTAAGAACATGTCTTGCGATGTTTGCAATTACCCCACGTTTGCAGCTACGGCTTTTGTTTCCCTCCAGAGTATCTCTGTGCCTGAGCGAGCGAGAGGGCTGTGCACGAGTGGAATATTGGCTGCTCCCGGGGAAGCGAACTGCTGTGAAGTTTCAGTCTGGGTCCAGATCAGTGCTTTTCCAATACACGATGTGACAATTTGGGGATACTCACTTGGGCTTGCTTTCCAGTTCATATGTTCATTACTAAATATATCTTCGAAACTTAAAACATGATTGCATTCGTCTGTAGTGAAAGTGATGTATATTGTAATGAAATCAAGAGCCCTGGACTTCTCCCCCACCCCCCAATATCTCAAGTGCTGTGGAATCAATTGTGATTCAGTGAAATGAGAACACATTTTACTCATTGTGTTTAAAATAATGATTCATATTCTTTCCTGTGGTTATGTTAGTGAAGTAGACTATTGTTACACCAAAGATGAATTTGGCCTATTCTTCACACATCTGCCAAAATTTTCATTTATTTGGCCTCTCCTTTTATCAGAGGGGTTGGATTTTTTCTTTTTTGAAGAGTTAACCTTCTGGCACATATTGCAGCTCCTCAGAGCCAGTCGTTGTTTCAGCTTAAATTACTCAGGAGAAAAAAAATGAAATAGAAACGACATAAAATGGGATCATAACTGAACACTATTGATGATTTCTTCCCCAAAAGGACAGATTCTATCAACTCTGGACTGTACATTCTCATGTTTTAGGAGCAGCATTGCCTCTCCCAAATTAATTTTAACACCGGCTCTGGACATTTTTTGCTGCAGTTCAGTAGTCTCAGACTATTTCTTGCTGGATAAGATGTAACTTTAGATGGGTTGTGGGTTTTTCTTCTGTTGTGGCTGAAGGACAGACTAATTAAATTTATTGTTCTAACTCCTTCATAGGGAAATAAGATCATAAGTGCCTTCTTTGAGTGGAGATGAGAATAGATATCAGAAGCTAATATTACTGTATTTTGATTTTTCTTTTTGAGTATTTCTGGTTTGGAAGCATTTTGACTAGTGAGCTGAAGCATTTGATTTCTTTGTGGCTGAGAGAGTGGGAGTGGAGGTTTTAATTTGGCAATTATATCTCTTTCCTAAGGGCCTCTTGCTGAGTTTTGAAGTTTTCTCTCACTTGGTAATTTAGTGACTGCACTGACATCACTGTTGGTTTATAAGCCTAAAGCACAAGACATCAATGAGAAGAATGAGCTATTTTAGCTTGAAGATTGTGATTTTTCTCTCCTCCCATGCAATTGGTGTTGCAGTATTTGGTTCTGATTAAAATGTAGCCCGAGGTTTGATATCTGCACGTAGCAATACTCTGTATCTAGCATACTATATAATCTACTGAGTATACCAGCTGACAGGTTTAGTATAGCAGGCTTTGAAACCAAGTTGATTTTTTTTTTTTAATGAGCAAATTCTTCACTATGAGGGAGTAACAACAAAATGTATCAGTTGCTGCCTGAAAGAACTACATGCTCGCTATCAGATTGTTGGTATGTGAATGTCTATAATGACAACATGTAAAAGTAAGTGAGATCTGAGGGAGGAAAGCAATGAAATTTAGAGGCTCTGTAACAATGCTCCAGCCACATCCTTCTTGTCCTGTAAATAACAATCAAACTGCTGTTCTCCAGGGCATTACAACTCTGACTGCACTTTTTTTTCCCTCTTTCTGGCTTGGCAATTTATGAATATATTGAAAATGTTTACTGAAAAGGTCCCTTCTGTTCCTGGCAGTTGGTTGCCAACTCGTGTTTTTACTGCTCTTGCCAAATGGTCCCTCTGCTTTACAGAACATCACCTGGGCTTCTCTGAGCTAAAGGGACAGAAAATGCCAGGAAGTTTGGAAACGGAGTTTCTGTGCTGTTGTTAAGGGTAACAAAACATTGACTGGGACTACAGTAAACAAATTGCTTGTAAAATTTACAAGAAAAAGTATGAAATCTCAACAAATTTATGAACTGACATTATTGAAGGATTATGTTAAGATTGTATTCAATGCAAAACCATTGTGAGATGACACAATTGAACCAACCATAGCATGTTCCTGACTATTACAAAAAAGAAGACAACTGTGCCTTTGTCAGTAAATAATGTTGGCCATGGCCTGTTCTCTGGCTCCGAGGACAAGTTGCATGGCTTGATGTGTGTCCACGTGGTGGACATCTGTGTTGTGGCAGTAGCCAAAGGCTAGTTTGCTAGGGAAGTGGTAAATTTTTGCCACTGTTGCTGGTATTTCTATCAAATCTTGGGATTCTGTGTTCTAGTATGATACAGCTGGGACTTCATCGTCCTCAGCTCAGGAAGGACGCCTAAGCAAATGCATCCTAAAAAAGAGGTGGGTAGTGACCATGTAGTCCCGACAGCCTGCCTTTGTTTGTTCCCTTTCTTCCAAGCCCATACTTGTCTTCTTTCCTGTCCCTGCTTTTGCCTTCTGCTGGTAAGAGTTTTCCTTAATCAGCCCAGATTTACACCATTGCTCAGGTTTCCTGAGCAGAAGACTCTAAGAGCAGCGCTTTGAGGAACACAACAGCCATATAATTTTACCAGCTCTTGAAATGGCTGATGGATGAGTTGTGCCTGTTGTTTTCAAGAAGAGTGCTTGAAAAAAAGAGAACACTATGATCAGATGCTTTCTTTTCTTTTTACAGGTCTGTCCCAACAAGAACAGCAC
>NW_009648822.1:4967336-4987172 GCF_000708025.1 Charadrius vociferus | reverse complement strand
AGATACTCAGTCATCTCTCTGATGAAAAGGAGCAAGAACTGTGTGAATTGTTAAGATGAAAGCCATAATAGTGCTTTACATCTCACCTGCTATAGCTGAGTTGCTTCATTTGAGTAAGATACTAAAGACGTTCTCTTTAATGGTGATTACTGCAAAAATAGGGAATCTAAGTCTCTGCACTTCACTCCCTGAATGACATTTAATGTACAAAGCCAAAGGGTTATTTTACCTTTCTGGGGATATTAATTTCCATCAGATTTCACACCCAAACTCCCTGGATGAAGGAGTCCTATCTCTCTGAGCGGTACTAAGTACGCTGTGAAACATTGATGTAGGAAATCTTTCATGAGGAAGTCTAGCTCGACTGCTAGAAGCAGTCTGGCCATGGTGGCATGGAGCTCAGTATAAAACACATCTTGCTAAATATTTTTATAATTTATTTATTTTATTGTTTATTTTTTTATCATTTATTTATTCCATTAGTCTAGCTTCCCCCACCTCCCCAAATAATTCTCTCTCAGCTTCTCGTTTTGTAGTGATTCCTGTTCACAGTTCTAACACATACCCAATCCAAGCTGTTGCATACTATAATCTGCTAAATTTTCTGGCAAAGCTTGGCACTTTTCTTACATTTTGCTTTTTTTTTTTTTTTTCTTCTTGTATTGACAGCATCAATGCTGTCTCCAAAATGTAGAAAGAAATGGTACAAATTGTGAGGGTCAGATTTTGCTTTGGATGGGAACACACTGTTCCTGTTGAAGTCTGCTGAAGTCAAGGTAAAAGTCTGATGACAGAATTTCCTTCCTAAGCAGGAAGAGGTCACGTAGCAAACACACTTGATACAACCCTGTGGAAGATATTTGATGTGATATAGGCCACAGCCGGAGGGTACAAAAACTTACTTTGTCTGTTGTATGAAGTACGACAATATTTTATTGTGTTTCCATTGCTAAGTCCCTGGTATTAAAAGGAGCTAACACACAACCCCCTAAATTGGTAGATGTTATATATAGAGCTCCACATTTCTCTCAGCACAGCTAGAAGTCCTTACTTAAATGGTGACAATTTTGTGATTTTTTCAGCATTTATGTGTTACTGGATTTACTAGACCAACTGTACCTCTCACTTTAAAGTGTTGTAAATCTGTAGTAATTGCGCTGAGTTTGGAAGACCGCCAGAGGCATTTACAAGTCAAATAGAGGACTTGGCCCCGATTGGCTGTTCACTGCTGTACAATCTTCGTTATGCACAAGACATTGAAAGCGATGTCTTGTCAGTTTTGAAGCACGTTGAAAACAGGAATAATTTTCCTGGAGATGAGAGAAGCAGCCCAGGCCATAATATCTGTTTTATGAAGTCTGTTGCTGAAAATTTAGGCAGATCATGTTGGAGTCATAGTAAGCAGAGATGGGCACCTGGGCAGCTGTGGGAAGGGCTTTAATGAAGGTGTGGAAACTTCTGACAACATCCCGGAGATGACAAAACTAGTAAATTTATAAGTGCAGATGATGTGGGGAAAAAACAGAGGTAAAGAACAGCCCAGGAAAAAAGACAAGTGAAAATTTCTTGACTGGGATTCAATTGTCATCGTCTTGGGCAGAATAATGATCTATTAAAAAGACAAAGGGTGAAGAGAGATGCTAACAAAGCAGGAATATTTATTCTTAAAATCCTGTGATTTAAGAGTCAAGGAACGATGGGGAGCTGGACAGGATCTGGAGGAGTGTGTTGGCACACAGATTCAGGGTAAACGGAGAGAAAAGAAAATCTGTTTAGGCTGGTGCTCTGTGTACTGAATTGTAGAAGTTTGTGTCTTTCTTCTGTAATATTGAGAAGAGCCCAGGAATTTGATGGAACGTGGTCAATACCTATCCTCACAAGCCTCTTTTTCTCTAAAAGTTTCAGACTGATTGTTCACAGTTTTTTTTCTCCTCTATCTCTGTCCAGATCTTGCTTGTAATGACCTAGTACCCCAAAGATCTGACTGAGAACAGTCTCTCCCTTCCCTGGCAGTGTTGTACGAGACTTTGGAAGTTACTTGCACTTTATTTTTTCCCTAAGTTTAGATGATTTCAAATAGTAGAATTGTATATATTTTTATAGCTAGTCTTTTACACTTTGCAATCCCTCTATTAATGAACAACTAGAATGCAAAAATATCCTTACAAAGTGCATGGAGCACAATAAAGAATGCATTTATTCTTTGTTGATGACCCTTTCCTTTCCATTATCACAATGAGCTTTCTGCCCTTACACTGGCATGTCTACTGGCTCTTTTCATGGGGCCTCCATTACCTGGTAACCCAAATAATTCACAACACTATGCATTTGCTAAGTCTGCATTACATTTATGGTTCACTTTGTAGTGTGGCAAATACTGTTTCTCTATATGAAAGCTAAAGCCTTTTCATATTTCCTTTAGTGCTTCTTTCTTCTTTGCTAGGAAGTGTGTTTACTTAAGACTAAATTATTGCATTTGGAAATGGAGGTTAGTGAAGAGCACTGGGTTTGCTATCTAAGCTTACATTCAAAGCTTCTTGTAACTCAGTTTCTTGTCTCTGGTCCCCGTTTAGATAAGCAATTCTAATACCCCAAAACTCACTCCCTTAAAGCCACAGGTGAAGTTGAGTGTATGCTGTGTAAAGTACTTTCTTAAAAAGGGAACTTAGAAAATGATGGATAGCATGTGCATCAAAGGAAGATTAACAGCTCCCTACGCCTACAAAAAGATTAAAGTTCCTGTCCCCCACCTCAAACAAACTGGCAAGTAATTTTGTAATAACTTGTGCAGAAGAAAAGTTCCCTTTTCACTACAAAAAGCAGATATGCAGTTCACGCCTAGGGTTGGAGGTTTTATATCACTTTATTATTAAACAGAAAATATCTTGTCTTAGATAAGTGAGAATGATTTTTATTGCCCATTCCTTTTGTATATTTGTAATTGCAGGGGTATCTTGTATTGATGATTTCACAATATACTGTTTAAATGTATTTCTTATGATCAATCTGAAACAACATCTACTTTTTTTTTTTTAGTAGATTGGATAATACCTTGCTGTGTTCTTTATTGTCAGTTTTACGCAGGTTGTCACTGTTCAGATGCCCAAAAATTGCTGGCTGTTAAGAGTAGGATGTGCAGTGTCCAAAATATAAAGTTGTGACTAATGTTTGTCACCTGCATTTCAGAACATAAATCCTTTCACTTCTCAGAGTGCCCTGGCACCTTACAGTCCAAAATCAACAGGCTACTTGGCCCTTCAATGTGTAGTCTGAAAGCCAATGCTGTAAGTTTGTTAAGATCTGGGGACCTGCAGTGAGTCACAAAAATAAACAGTACCTGGAATTTGTGAAATAGACATTAAAAGTTAATTAATATGAATATTAATATATTATTGAGTTATTAAATATGAAAATTTGTAGTCATGACAATATCAACCTAAAGTAAACACAACACTGAATGCTATTTATTCTTCCAATAATGTAAAAATCTCCTGGTAAGGTATGTCTAGGGACCAGAGGCTTGACGTGAGATAGATGCTAAAAACCAGAAACTAAATTATTTGCTTTCTTTGGGTTTATCCCTATGTCTGTTGAATACAATGACAGTAGGGTTAGGTGCATTCTGTTTTAAGTGAGCCTTCAGCACTGCTGAAGTGCCAGGTGGGCAATGCTTTTTCTCCTTTAATGAAAGAAAAGAAAAGGTAGATTTTGCTGTAGAAGCAAAATGATAAATAACTGTAACTCAAAAGAATGTGGGAAAACATTTTATAATCTTCAGGACATTAGTAAGACATTTTCAAAATAGTTTTCACCTTTTTCAGAGGTGCCAAGAGACTTTCTTCTGTCTTTTTTTTTTTTTTGAAAGAAAAGCTCTTATTGCTTACTTTTAGAAAGGGCATCTGTATTGCCCAGTGTTATGTTTAAAAGCAGAAGTAAAGAGAACATAGAAATTGTTGAACATCCTGGAAAACAAAACATTTCATATCCAGTCAAATTAAAATTATCGAGTTTACCTTAAAATGAAATTTTGCTCTTCCACATCAAAAAAACCCCAATCTTAAGTCCACCTCTACATGTAAACCGAGGCTTTTAGTTGCTTGCACTTTAATGTCTTTTGAAGAGAGCCCGATGATGACAAAGCCCAATGAACTCAGGAAGTCACAACTGGGCTTTTAGTCAGTATGATTGATTTAAACCACCACAATAATGGTTGGTGATGAAAACTTTTACGCAGCAAATTACACATCTTGCCAGATTATGAATAAAAGCAACTGTGGTAGGTAACCACAGAGTAATTCCATCCTAATGGAGCAAATGGATTCATAAATGAAAGAAAAGACAATGAAAAAAACCTGATTACAAGACAACTTATATTTTCATTTGGTTTCATTTTAGTGAGACCAATTTACTTCTAATATGACCTTTTCAGTAATGAATGCCACTTCCTACACTTTCCTTTCCATGTCACAGTGCCCATCTGCATTGTGTTAGAAAGAACACCATCTAGATTTGGCAGCGTGCTTAGAAAAATTTTCAACTAAAAGTGGAGAATGCACCAACACATCATAAACAAAGATAATCCTTTTCCCTGCACATGTTCTCTCTCCAGTATAAAAGTGACATTTTTCTTTACCATCATTTTTATGGATGGGAAGATTCTGAATTAAAGTGGGATGTGCTACTTTAATAAAACCATCCATACTTCAAAAAGATAGTATTTATGTTTTAGACAGGTTTGTGATGATAAATTCATTCATGTCTACACAGCACTTTAAGATTCTTGGGAAAGAGAATGATAGAAATACAGAAAAAAAACCCAAAGAATGTGTGGTTTTTATGCCAAGGTGAAAAAGAACTGTAGAGGTGACTTAAAAAAGAGCCTTTTTATATAACGGAGTGGTATTTGCTGACATTGAATCAATTATTCTAATTACTTTTGCAAGTCAGTCTCTGGAATAGGATGGTGGGATAGAGTATCCCAAGGTTCAGTTTTCATTATCAAAGCATATATCAATTACAGTTTAGGAAAGTGCTTGGGCTCAGATATTTATCTCTAAAGTAGATCATCTTGGCCAGGATACTTTAAAGTTTTTACTGGCCTTCCAATGTGGGAAAAAGAAATGGAGACTGAAATGAAAAGAGACAGACCTTACGCAACTGGACACTGCAGGACCTCACCAGCTGCCAGTGCACCACGGGCCAAAAAATGTTGTCATCTGAAACTCCTTCCTGAAAATTTGAGGACCGTGAAAGTCTGGATCATTTTCATTTTCATATCCTCCCATCTTGTCCCAACACTACCAGTTTTGCAAATGAAATGCTGGACCATTTGTGGAGAAACTATTCTGAGGAAAAACCTAACCTGACTGGGCACCATGGGGGTTGGTCATGTGAGACAGAGCAATGTTTACAGGAAGTCACCTGCTCTGTTTATAGAGCTCCAAGTGAGGTGTGTCATACGTCCTGTTTCCTCATTGAAAGCTTTTTAGGCTGATTCAAAAAAGTTTACAGCAGGCTGGTGGGTTTCTGGACCTCACTCATATCTGGAGGCAGGTTCTCATGAAGGGTCTCAGCATCGCCTGGCGCTGCATACTCTCCTTTTGGTTTGAACATGACAGTACTAGTAGTTTTCCCTTCATGACTGTGTGTGAGACCTAGTGCATTTTTGAGTGCTGTATTCTGGAATGAGATCAGGAAAACCTGAGCGGAACAGGACACATTCTGCTTGGCTGCACGGGGTCCTTGAATAAGCTCCTCCTAGTTTCCAATATCATCATTTTGGAGGACGCATCTACAGTCAGTGACTATGCTATGTTCTCCATTCTTTCCCCTTAGGCAGGCTGGACTCAGTACCTGATTATTAAGCATTATTAGGATTATTCTTTTGTTATGTTGTTCACAACGTGCAAATACCTTGTCCTTTTTTTTTTTTTTTCATGTTTGAAAAGGCCAGTGCACATGACAGCACGAAGGATGTCCCTGCTACAAGACAATGCAGGTGGGAGCTAGTTTAAGGCTCAGCAAAAGATGACAGAACATCCCATTTTACTGCAAACTCCAGAAAACGATTTCAATTTCTGTTTTCGGGGGGAGAAAACAATACATTGCCTGAGGCTAGAAAGCAATGTGGTGACAGAAATGGTGTACTACAGCAATACTTCTGCAACCTTAGTCTAAAAAAAAAAAAAAAAAAAAAAAGAAACTGGTAATGTTTTGTGTGTAGCAAAACAAATTATATTAATATTGGTTAAGACTTCTTTCCTCCTGCCTGCAACGAGAACAGTCTTAAGAAAGCCTGAGAACACTTATTTATTATTTAATAAACTTCCCTGTTTCCTCTTCTCTACTGATTTAATACAATTATATAATTCTGTTCCAGAACCTTTACTCCTGATTTATACTCGGCTAAGCAAGAAATAACGAAGTCCAGATCTTGGTGGAAGATATGAAATGTAAATTGCTGCCAGTTTTCTGCTGAAGCAAGCCTGAGAGGTCTGGAGGTTATCAAAGAAATGGCTTGACCGCATAGAAGACAAGATTGGACAAGTCGGGCTTGACCCGAACCTTACCTGGAACTTGCTGACCTGACAGACCCACCGGCAACAGTTTGGGTAAGGTTTGTGGGAAGGTCGGCACTTAGAAAGGGCAGAGACTTCTGACTCCCAAGTAGGTGAACGGGATGGCTGCTCTCCCTCTCCTAGTGCTTGGGCAACACTCTTTTCCTCCTCCTGGTGATATCCCAGTAGTCTAGAGGAAAGCTCATTGCCTTGGTTACTTACATGCATGTGTGCCCTGGTGGGGAAAAACACAAAGAAATATAAATCTTTAGAAGTTAGGAGCAACAGGGTTTTGCCCTACTTCAACCAGTGTCTTTTTTCTTCTCTTTTTTTAAAATATACAATAAAATTAAGTCTTTCAAGTTCATTTCCTCTTTTGGATGGGCAAGACTCTTGCTGTCCAACTCACCTATGAGAAGCTGCTTTCTGCAGATTGGCAGGTTTTACAGAGATAATTAGCATGTGCACCATGAAAGGTGTAAATGTCAAGGACTCTTCCTGCCAGGTGCCTGCAGCCTCATCAGCCCTGTGTTTACCTGAAAATGCTTTTCACTGCGTATATGGTTCCAGGTTGTCATTTAAAAAGAATATCTGACTGCAATCTACTACCCTAATTTTGTAATAAGACTATATTAAAATTACTTCCTTAATTGAGAAGCTATCTCTTGATCATAATTATCTAATTGGTGCTGATCATGAAAGAGAGAGAAAAATGACAACCTATCTTAAAATACATAAAGCATCTGTTACAAGTTTTGCCATCAGTTTATTCATCTGCAGCTTGATTTTTTGTCTCTTTCTGAAGGCTCAGAAGAAGTGTTTTATTCTCCTTAGGCAGACTTACCTGTTTCAAAATTGAAAACTAATACGTTTTTATAGTTTGTTCATCAGTAACGGGAATGATGTGTCTGTGCTTTGCAGTGCAACCCCTTTGACATCTTGCAATCCCAATTCTGTAATGATGTATCTGTTATGAGGATGAAAAGCAGAAGTGTGCTACAGGGAGTGAGAAAGATCTGCTGACCTGGAACCAGTCAAATCTGTAGAGGCATTTAGGCTGAGAACTTCATAAGCCAGGAGCACTACTTAACAAAGCATAAATTAAAACTTGGGAGAGATCAATTTATTAAATGTGTAGAGCATGTGTGATTCCTACTTTAAAAAGCACTTTAACACTCATAAAAATGGGGCACATCTCAGAGCAGTATCTGATGGCTTTTGAAGATTCATAAATTTCAGTAACAATGCACCTTTGAGCACCTGATGAAATTAAGCTGTACAAGTATAGTATAAGAAATTCTATTAAAAATTCAGCGCCCGTGTAGGTTGCAAAAGAGAACTAATTTTTTACAGGTCCTAATTTGAATGTGCAAATTCAAATTTCCTTGATTATGATTACAGTTCATTTTTTACTAACAATTTGCAATACATGGGAAGAGAGAAACTGACATTTATCATCATCTGGAGGGCAGAGTTTGACAGTGTGATGCTTCATGAGTTATAGGGCAAAGACTTTATTCTGGGCTGCATCGTCCTGGGACCATAAACTTGGATCTAACACAGAGGCAAACCCTGGGTTTGCTATTAGCAATAGTATTGTTTTAATTGACCGTCATCTAAGATCTTAGGCAGAAAGACATGTTTCCTACCTAGTAGCATGTAAGTGTGGCAAAGATCTTCTAAGACTGCTATATCACTCTAACAAGAGCTTCTGATAATCTATATTGTCATGTTAGCTTGCAGGTGAATCTCATACAATCATTCTAAAAATAGTTGGTGCAACCATTTGGGCTGTGATTTGCTCTGCAGTCCCATGAAATCAGCATGATCTGTTTTCTTCTCATCAGTTTTGGTGATGTGAAACTGTTACACTGATATTGCTTGAATTAAAGTGGTATAAAATTGGCCACATATGAAAAGAACCAGGATTTGTGTATTATCAGTACCATTTAGCACTCTTTGCTGCAAATAAGTACGGTCTGAAAAGGCAGAGCGTGATCTATTACCTAAAGCTAAGATATTTGAGGTATTGGCCCTGCAGCAATACCTCTGGACAGCTTACCTTACATGAGGTAATTACAAAAATTCCTGTTGTACTTGGGGGGGAAATGACTTTTCCATTCTTTTTATATAGTTACACATGCACATATGCCATGTGTGTAAATACATGTAGAACACACACACATTTTATCTGCAGATGGACAAGAATTACATGATATTCTTTTTGAGCAAAGCCAGCAGTAGTCTACCTTTTCTGTAAGGACTTTGCTTTATGTATCTCAAGGAGACAGATAACAGGCATGTCTTCTTTTGAGAGATTAGGAAAGGATTATTCCTGATAGAGCTAGAGGAGTGGGACAATAAATATTTTTCTTCAGACAGCCATTCCCATCTATCTGCTTATTTTGTTTATAACACAGCCACAGAAATAATAATGAGAGCACCTGGGCTGAAAAAATAACAGGTTTAAAACAAAACATAATCCATTCTTTATTAACTGATACGCAGTTTTCTTTGTTCAGTCTATCAGCTTTGTAACTCAGTAGCGCAAACAAACCAGTGTGGGTATGAATTTCCTTTCTCCTGCAGTCATTGGACTCACCTCTACCAACTTTCCTCATATGTTGGAAAAGAAAATTGTTTTACTGCATTGTTCCTGCTTTCTTTAAGATTTCCCTCTAAGACATACAAAGTCCTGCAAAAATTCCAGGTGTTAATCTAGTTGCACTCCGCGGATTGTGGTGTCTCACAGCAAAAATTCATTTGTCTCCAAAAATGTAGTGCCTCCTTGCAGAGTGGTACCTAAAGTGAGTCCCTCTCCCCTCCTCAGCCTTGACCTGGTGCTTATCCAGAAATAGAAACACACATGACAAGCCCAGATCTTCCAGGATAAGTGCAATCTTTAACTGTTAATGTCAAGCATTTTCACTGAGCAGGGAGATGCTGATTGTCTCCAACTGTTGGGAGTTGACCAGTTCTTGCAGCAGGGAGATGGAGCAGCTTGAGGGGCGAAGCTGCTGCTGGCTAAGGGACTGCAGGAGAAAAACACCGGTTAAAGAATAACGGAGGAAGAGTTTGGATAAAACGTTCATGTTTGCATTTGTAACTGAATAATGGTTGGTGATGCTGGTTGCTGGTCATTGCTGGGGATTCCTCTGGATGTTAGGAGTAAATCCTCACTAGACTTTATCACCTATCTAAGATTAATTAGACTGTAACATAATTTGCAGTTGCATTGTATGTACAAATGCTGCTGGTGTGCAACCGATTCCTTCAGAAGGAACGTGTTGAGTATGCCAGAATCAGTCCAACTGCAGTGATCCTGCCCAGCTGGGGTTCACATTTTCTGGCTGCACGAACCCATTAAGACTGGAATGCCTTGGAACGGAGGAAGGTGAGCCTTCCTTCTGCCCAGCTGCACAAGGGGTAACGACTTCACAGGGATGTGGCAAGAGTTAAATCATCACGTTTGCAAAATGTTTTAAAATTTTTGGACGGGAGTTGCTGTAGGAGTGAAAACGAAGTCAGTGTCACGCTAACGCTGTCCAAGTCCGACAGCTCAGAAAGAGCTGGAGATGAAAAGAGTCTTTGGAGTTGGTCATTGTAAGTGTGCGTTGGACCCGGCAGATCCTGTTCCTGGTGCTTAACATTAATGTGTTTACTTTATGGTAGTTTATATCTTGGGTACCAATGAAAAATTAGCAAAGAGGAAAAGCAATGTGCTTGTACCTTCTCTAATACGTACACACATAATTAATCATTTTATGCAAACTGAGGATATCGTGCAGAGAAGGTGCAGTTACAGCAACAGGAAATGGGCCATTTTAAGAGGTCTTTGTTGTGCTATTTCAGCGCGTGGGGGGTGACTTTAAATGGGGAAGGCTTATTATATTAATAACTCAGGAAACAGTAAATAAATAAAACGTGAGACAGTTAATCTAAATTTAAGTGCCAGGGCTTGGATCCAACTTTGTAGGATAACACAGGAAACTCCAAAACATGTAGTGCTTTTTGCAGAGAAAGTTTATCTCGGCATTGCCGTCTGGCAGTGAAGGATGGGGGGCCCCGGGGGCTGATAGTTTATGCAGCCACAGCAGTGCAGATGAATTGGATTGGCGGCTGAGGTGGGTCTCGGCTGCTCCACTCACCAAAGCTCATGGCATGAGCTGTGCAGCTGAGGAGGTGGCACAAAAGGCTAAAGGTTTTGCAAGAGTTTCCGAGCTGGTTGTCCATTATGGGTTATTTCACTTTCCAGGGAGAGAAGACCAAAGGGAAAAGAAATCTGCTTGAGTGACGTGGTCTCTGCTTCTTCTGGATTGTGGCTTGGACCGTCCTCTCTTGCACACTATTGCAGAGAGGTTCATGTAATTAGTCAGTCATAACAGTCATCAGGTGTGTTAAGGTCTGCCGTAACAACACGTACTGACAACTGCTTTTGTTCATGAGCTTAGAACAAGAATGATGAATGTTTAATGTAGTATCTCAGAAATACATGTTTATGACACTACATTTCCAATGAGCACACTGCTTTTAATGAGACATTTTGTTATGTATAACAAAACAAAAGATGAAACTTGCTATAAAAGACCCACCTGTAAAGTCCAACATGAATGAATGTTAGCTAGAGCTAGTAATTTCTGAAAGCTACTCGCAAGTGTAATTAAACACTTTAAAGTAATGACTCCCAAAGGAATAAGCTCCTTTAAAGAGGAAAGTGATTTTACGCTCCCTCTTCTTACTTAAGAAATCTCAGGTGTATTTTGTAACCCTTCCTGGCTATTCTTTATCCAATGGTTCTTGTGTAACCTGGTCCTCTTCAACTGACCAACATCTTTGCACTGAAACTTGTGTAGTAATTTGTTTGCAGACTCCAGGGTGATCTCTAGTTATTGACCGAGTGAAGAGGTTCAGATGTTTTATTATTTGGGGATGTCCAGCTGGCATGTTCCAAATATCAGGATAGTAATGGGGTTCCTGAAAATAATAGGAATGATGTAGTACATAAGAGTAGTAGAAAGACCAGTGGAGGCCAATATGGCTCCTTTAATAAAATTGTATGACATGGATTTTGTAAAATATTTAATAGTTTGCAATAACCTCATTGAAATATGTGTGTTTAAATGAGGGGAAAGGTAGTAAAGTTCAAAGATTTAGCTTTTAGTATGAAATTTCTGCAGTTTCATCAATTTTTTCAACTGGTGGTTTTGTCAATCTGTCAATTTGTCAATATTTGTCTTTCTGCCCTGAATTTTTTTAATCACCTGTCCTTACTCCCAGCTTGGGGATTTTTTTTGGTTTGATGTTTTCCAAGAGCAAAAATTAAGTTTACCTTCTGTTGCGTTGAAGGGGCAAAGTATTTTTGTCAGAAAATGAACCCCCTTGCGTTCTAACACTCCTCACCAAGGTGGGAGGCAAGGTGCGGCTAGTTTTAATTCTGAGTGATGCCCAATCCACCACTATCAGTCCAGGCACGTTTAATATATTAAACTGTTACAGTTCTGCATACACTCATAGCAGACTGCACCTTCAGCCCAGTCGTGCCCATGAACTAACACGGCCATGCTTCGGTCACCTTCAATGAGAAAACCCAAACGACTCACTGCCTACACAGTACAGTTTATTTGAACAACAGATACACAAATTCTTTTGGATTGCCGGTGATAGTGACTGTTCGCAAAGCACGTGCGAATACTAAAGATGCTAGTAATATAGCTCGGTTACAAATGCCCTAAGTTATAAAACTACTTTATATAGAGATTTCTAAGTTTCCTGGGGAAGCACTTGGTATAGCCAAGTGTTCGAATCTTACCCACAAGTGTGCTTATAGAGGGGGAAGAGAGGCTCAGCCCGTCGACTGGTCCCAGCAGTCCACGATGGTGTCTTCCCTCACATGCCCCTTTTCTCGGGCTATTTTTATACTATTTGTTATCTTCAAAGTGGAGTTTGAGTGACTCTAGTCATAAATACTTTTATTATGATTGGTGTAAAATTTTCTTGCCTCGTATTTAAATTCAGGGCGCAGACTCAAGGAGGAGTGGTCGCACCTTGGAGGCAGGTAGCCTTTGGGATGGAGGAGTGTTTTGGTATTGTAATGACATTATAATAAGCAAAGTTCACTAAAGGACAGCATTTTGTCAAAAGAAGTGACAGATTGTTGGCTCAGGGTAACAAGTAGGCAGTTTATCAGTTCTATCAGACCTTTGAGGGCTCTATTTGGTCCCCAAGTCCCCAGTTTACCACAGGGTTTTAGCCGCAGTGTCTCCACTCTGTCCCATCCTTTGCACTGTTTTCCTTCTGTGGTGCCATCTTGTTCCCATGTCTGCTGGATTATCACAGCCTTGGAGTCTCCACTCCACTCCACTTCCCGTGTTGCTTTGCAAGCAATAGCGTACAGGGAATCACAGATGTAGCAGATTCTTCACATACCAGCTGCGGCTGTGCCTTACCCTAGAAGCCTTTTGATTTTATACCTTTCCTTAATGTGTGACCAATGCTGTATTATCAATCATTTTTAGTAATCATTCCACACCTTCTCTCCCTCTTTGAAATTCTCAGTGAGCTCAAATTCCTTGTGTCTCCACTTCAGACACAGGCAACAAAGTGCTGCAAAAAGAGTGGTGGAAATGTGAGTCAGTGGATTTTCTAAAGAAATATTTCCAATATGGTGCCATAAAGATACCTTTTTGGCTCTTTTTCTGATGCTATTTCCAGCTCTTAGGGAGCTGACCTACATTTCCTTCCCTCTGCCCCTCGTATTTATGTCGGTGTATGAGAATATGCAGATATACATATAAACGTATACATATTTGTTTATACACACCCATACAGGCACAATGTAAGCACACATGGTATGAAGATATTATAAACGGTGCCATTTGTAGCATGTTACATGCATTGTCCATAACTGTGATTCCGCTTTACCTTTTGGCCACTTTCCATGTTGTACCTGCTTTGCACAGACATTCTTTTACTATTGTTCTTGGATCTGAGGTTGCTTTGGATGATGGTTCATTCCTTTCCATACCAAGATTGAAAATTTCTTGGTCTTTTAGTGATTATATTCTCAAGCCACAGTAGTCACCAGGAGAAAAATATATTGTTTTGCTTTACAGATTTGGAACTTATTTTTATGTAACATCTGCCAACACTTAATTTAAAAATATTTCAAACATCATATATTGAATTTCTGGCAGTTTTCCAGCTGATGTGAATGCTTTTTCAGAAGCATTGCTTAAAATTTGGGAAAGCTACTATTTCATTGGCCTCTCTTCTAGCAAGATAAATCAGAGTTGTAATCATGAGTGAGAATTAAATACCTTTCTGACATATCTTTTTTGATAACAGGTGTGTAACATTAAGACAAACTTTTCTGTTGTGATTCCCTTCCTGCTTTTCCCATAATATTGCTGAGTCTTGATTCACCAAGCTTTGATTCACCCACATGAAAAAATTAGATGTATTTTCTTGTCTCCAGTATTGCTGCTTCAAATACATTTCAGAGGAACGGAAGCCATTAAATGTGTTTTGTGCTCGTGTTAGGCAGACAAATGTTTTTGATTTCCTTTCCTGTTATGTGATATAGTCCCAAAATAAAGGGAAAGACTCAGCTTATTAGACTCACTTCATTATTTTCTTAAACTAGAAAAGAATTTAACAGTGCTGCTTGATATTGAGTCCACTTTTCTGCAGTTACTCTGACCCTGTCTCCAGCTCTGAGATTTTACCTTTTTCTTCCTTCAATTTTCCAGAGAAGAATAAGGCTGCAATACATGAGAGTGACCCTTCACTACCGGAGCTCTTTGGTTCTTGATTTTGCAGAATTCCCAAGTCTGCTGCCGTAATTTGATGTCAGGCATATTGTTCATTATGAACTCTGGAGGTGTATTCAGACACAAAATGAAGCACTGAGACTACATGCTGAATAACAACTTTTTTTTGGGTGACAATACCAGGTCTTTCCAGAAGTACATATTCTCCCCTTTTTTTCTGAAAGTAAACTGAAACAAAGAAAAACAATCGTCTTGGAAGAGGAGGCTTAATCCCCACCCTCAGGATTTCAACAGTATCTTTGCAAAATCTGTGACTTGAACATGCGAAGTGCTGTTAAAGCTTCATTCCTGTTTGATTGTGGGATGTCTGCAGTAAAAACAATTTCCATGTGTGAACAGTCTAAGCTTATAATTTAGACTCTTATGCATTATCATTTAGCTCAAATGAATTTATAAGTTTAATTTATATAGGTTTTGCTCTGCTACTTACTGAGAACTGCTAATGTAGGTTTTCATTTGTTGTACAAAATTACTGCTTTTGAAGAATAGTAACTATAAGTAGTCAAAAAAAAAAAGCTAGTGGTTACACGTACCATAGTATTTTTTAAACCAAAGATTTCTCAGTGCAGTATATTTGTTTAATGGATACATGATGGTTTCATATAATACTATGGCTTTAAAGATTCTACAAAATGCTTTCTCACAAGGAGTACACTCAACCATGAGAAAGTTACCACTTCTCTCTATTATTGTCATGATTCCCATTTCACTGATGACATGACCAAGAGCACACAGTGAGTCGGCGGCAGAGTCAGGGGAAAAGAATTTGGGACTCCAGATTCTCAATGTCCATTTCTAGTTGTTTTTTAATTTATTCCCAGGCAAAATAAATAAACAAAAATGTAAACCAAACCAGAAGAACAACTATAAGAACATTAAAATAGGGGAACATGACTAAAATCTCATGTGAAGTGAGATAAAGATGAAAGGGAGTTTAAGCGTGTTGTAGTCTTCTCCTGATCCAGTATTTACAATTTGGACAAAATGGTCCTGAACAGGACTGAATTTATCTTTTAGTGCAAGATTATTAACTTCTGTACAGACAAGTTTAAGGCAACCTTGACCTTGAGAGAAACTGAAAGGGAAAATGGGTGTGCTGATTGACCAGAAGCTCAGCATGAGCCAGCAATGTGCAATCGCAGCCCAGAAGGCCAACCGTATGCTGGGCTGCATCAAAAGAAGTGTGGCCAGCAGGGCGAAGGAGGTGATTCTGCCCCTCTACTCCACTCTCATGAGACCCCACCTGGAGTACTGCATCCAACTCTGGAGTCCCCAACAGAAGAAGGACATGGACCTGCTGGAGCGTGTCCAGAGGAGAGCCATGAGGATGATCCGAGGGCTGGAGCACCTCTCCTATGAGGAGAGGCTGAGAGTTGGGGCTGCTCAGCCTGGAGAAGAGAAGGCTCCGAGGAGATCTTATTGCTTCCTTCCAGTACCTAAAAGGGGCTTACAGGAGAGCTGGGGAAGGACTTTTTACTAGGGCATGTAGTGACAGGATGAGGGGGAATGGCTTTAAACTGGAAGAGGGCAGGTTTAGATTAAACATTAGGAAGAAGTTTTTCACTTTGAGGGTTGTAAGGCACTGGAACAGGTTGCCCAGAGAAGTTGTGGAGGCCCCATCCCTGGGGGTGTTCAAGGCCAGGCTGGACGTGGCCTTGGGCAACCTGGTCTAGTGGGAGGTGTCCCTGCCCATGGCAGGGGGGTTGGAACTTGATGATCTTCAAGGTCCTTTCCAACCTAAACCATTCTATGATTCTACGCATTCTCCTGTTAAGTGAAAACAGATCTTTTAACAAAATTTAATCTCATCTGGTACCACAAACTTATACTGTTGCAAGAGCTATGAAACTTGAGTTTTGTAATTAAGTTTGTCCTAATGGTGGTGTAGCTGGGTATTTGGACTGTGCCCTCAGGCACGTCTGATGCACTTGAAGCATTAGTACTCCATCTGGTCCACGACCCTAGCTAATCATCTACATAGCTGAGACTACAGACAGTTTGAAACAATGGACTAAACCTGACCCAAGGTGCGTGACTGACCTCCTGGGCATCTTCCAAATTCAGTATATGGCTAATTGGTACAGTAGCTTTCCCAGTTTGGGTGTTGGATGGCCCAAAGGTACTCTGGCACCTCCTGCTGCATCCAGAACTATTTGTGTACCTAAATATGTCTAATAGCCACCCAGGTGGACAGTCCACTCTAGAGACTCCCCAAGCAGTTTCTGCTGCAGAGCTAAGCAAATTGTCAGTAGATATGGCACTCTTAAAGGGTTGGTAGAAACTGTTCGAAGGAGTACAGAAATGATCCCATAGGACAGTATTTTGTGTATGTAGTTAAGGTGTTTAGGGTTATTTTGAATGTAGTTCAAGAAAACTCAATGGTGATGGATCATTCATATGTGTCCTAACCACGACAATATGCTATAGTGGTGATGCAGGACCACTGCCAGGTGAATTTTCAGGAATTCAGCAGAGGAGAAGCTTCAGCAAATCTCATCTGATCCAGCTGACGAAGCTATCATGAGGACCCTTGAAACAGACTCCTGTTACCTTTCCAACCAAGCACTCTGTATGAGAGACTATGCCGAGATCCCAATAATTTAGGCTTATTTTTTAAACATATGCAGTTCACAAGTGTCTGTACAACAACAGAAATCATTCTGTAGTCTTTTTAGTGTCATTGTAGGGCAGAGTTAAGGTTCATTGTGCCAAACGGACAGCCATGCACAAGATGCAAATCTTGATGCTAAGATTTGTTTCCCTTTTAATATGTAGTTCAGTTAGTAAGGGGGGATACAATACCTGGATAAGAGACTAGGAGACTGTTTAACTTACTAAAGGCAGGGAGGAATTCACTAACAGCGAAAACTGTAATGTTTCCAGCTGGTTCTGCACAATATGTACTAACTAGTGGACTAGCTTTTTGGGAGTCAGTAATAAGCTGACTTCTTCCTCTGTGGATACTTTTGCTCCATTGATATTACTCAGTCAAAGAAAGAGCACAGCTAATATTTATGTACTTGTCCTAGCTCCTTTTAATACTTATATTTCACAGTCTGGGAAGAAATGTGATTGCATAATGAAGATACAGGTACGTATTTCTTTTCAGAGCTATATACTGTAAGATACTTTTGAAAATATAAGGTGCCTCTATATAAAAATATGAGACCAAATTAATTATGTATCTGTGTTGAACAAGTCATCTAGAACTGGATTCAAAGACGCATAGAGAAATATGCCATTGATTTCAGTTCATATATGGTCTTATGAATGTACATCGTTATAAACCCAGACCAGTGTCTTCACTGCCGTGTACCAGGGCTAACCATGACTCTGAAACCTGGTATTTTGTTTATCTTTCCAAAATTATTGCTATTAACTCAAGGAATATCCTCTCAGAGAGGACAGTTGCCTTGAGGCCCTCCACAGCAGCCTTTTGGTTACCTTGAAAATAGTGCAGATGGTGGGACTTTGACTATATCCATGGTATTTTGCTGGCTGGAGGGAGAATAAGGGAAGATGCTCAGAGCTCCTGCATGGACGAAGAATGTCACATCATTCCTTTACATTTTGTAACACGAGAACTAATACTTCTTGTTGTATGTCATGTTAGATTTTTTAAATGAAACTATAACCTGCAGAAGGTTTCTTTGCATGTGTCCCTGATGAAAGGAAAGGTAAATAGATGATGTGGTTGAAAATGTAGCCAAGGAGATGAACTCTGGGAATAGTCTCTCTTTCAGTGATCTACAATCATTTAATCTCTGTGGTGTTTCCACAGAGTGCTGACTACATATTGGCTTTTTCAGGATCTTTGTCTCCAGATTTTCATTTGGTTTATGGAGGTTTATTTGTTGGCTCAGAAATAAGTTGTGGCTCGTTGCAATGTGGTGGCACCGTATGTCCCGTCTGCAGATGATGTGGAAGAAGGAGCCAACTCCCACTGTATTCAAAAATTTTAATACAACCTATTCTAACAGTGGGAGTATTATCTTTGTAATACATAAGCTATCGGCAGTCCTGAGTCGTGAATCCAGAAATTTGTTATCAAAGCTTTTAAAGAAGAAAAATTTATGTATTCCTTTTACTTGATTAAAGTCTTGTGTGTGTCAGTTACAATTAAAATGTCTTATGTTTCGGTCATACTTCATAAAAATCTTGTCCAAGTGTGTGTTGCATGTTCTTCATGTAAATGGTCATGTTGTTAGCACAGGGCTGTCAAATACTGAGAATTGCCAGCCACAATATGCATATGGTGAAAACTTGTGCTGTGTTCTGCATCAAGGGTGTTTGCTTTTGTTGTAATGGGGATTTTAATGTCTGTCCTAAGTTGTTTGGTTTTTGTTTGTTTTTTTTTTTTGTTTTGGGTTTTTTTTTGTTTTTTAAATTTAAATTAAATATGTTCAGGAATTTTTAATTAGAAATGCATGTATTCAGTTTGCCTAATTTCTAACGTACCTGAGCATAAGGTGTTTAAAAGTTCAGTTAGAACACAAATGTTCTTGAGCTTATGTTTTTCATGTGAGTGATTAAGTAAAAAAAAAAGAGAAAAAAAGCTTTATGGACAATCCAATACACAAATAAAAAAGTGAATTAGAAAGAAGGTGGGGCAGCAAAATGGTGGATGATTCTCTCCTTTCCCATAAAACTGGGTAGAAATAGAGAAGAAAAGAAATTCACGTCTTTAATTAGATACATGTAGCATTCACTTTTGTGGTAGTGTAGCCATTTTGAAGGAATACATACAGGATTGTCTACATTATTTACACATAAAGGCCTTTTCTTAGTTAGAAAAAGCCTCTGTTTTTAAATTGAACTGCTCTTGGGAGAGAAAAATGGTTTAAATTAAAGGAATGAAATTTTATAGACTCATGCTAGTTTGAAAACCCAAACAATTGTCTAAGAGGATTGCAAGCTCTGGACTTTGCAGCATTCATCCATCCTGGCTGTTAATGATTATCCTAAGCCCTGTGGAATTCAGGGATGATCAGAAATGCTCAAGAAACTGGAGGTTTAGCTGTATGGCTGCTAGAAAAAAACAGACAATGGTACTATGGTTTGAATGTGGTTTATTCATTCTGAAAGTATTTGGTCTTTTTTTTTTTTTTTTTCCTTTGGCTGTTGACTCATCGCTTGGTGTGCAACTGATATTTTCATATTCTGCTGGAAGTGTTGTCTGTTACAGGCGTACTCAGCAGGGAATCTTAAGGATAAATGTACTTACCTTTCGGTGGTGCACGCTCAACGTTACACACTGTGAGAGTGCAGTGTTTTTGCTTCCATACCCTCTTGTTCTCCTGAGGAGAAATTCCACAATCAGCACCTTATTGTTTAGTTGGTGCATTCTTCACATGCAGATAGATGGGACAAGAACTGTGCCTAGCTTCAACCTCCTCCTCCCTAAACAAGTTTTAAGAAGACTTTTGTTACCTTCTTTAGATGGAAAGAGT
>NW_009648822.1:4953187-4967310 GCF_000708025.1 Charadrius vociferus | reverse complement strand
CTACTATAATTCTACCCCCTAAGTTTGGGACAGGGCCTGTGCAGGGCAAGTTAGCCAAAACCAATGTCTCCTGTGAGCATGGTGTGCATCTATGGGGAATGAATTGGAAGGGCAGCAGTTGTAGCCTTGGTGAAGTAGTGGAGGAAGAGCCCATGGGACTATTGGGTGGTTTTATTTTGCGTGGATGTAATTCCATGTTCAGATTCTATCTGGAGCTGTTTGCATATGGAGGCATTAGTTTTTCTAGAAAATCCAGAAGGAAGTCTTTTTCATCAACATGGTAGAAGCTGTAAGCTATCCTATGTTCAACTCGAATTCTGTCTTTAAACACCTGCAGCTTATAGTTTTCATAGTAAATTTGTTTTCTGTAGTAGATGTGCCAGAAAGAAAGCCAGTTCAACTGAGCAATGATGTCTGTACGCAGCTGATAATTGTAAATTATTTATGAAAGGAGGTATCCGAAAGCATTATAACATCCCTCATAAAAAACTTCGCTTATCCACATTTAAATACCCTCTAAGTTTAACAACACAACAAACCAATTTCTTTAAGTAAATACATTTCTATACAATAGGCTAATTTAGAAGCCCTTGTCACTTTCTGGATGATGACCCCTCAACTTTTGGATGGAGATTACTTTCTCAGTTGTCCAATATATCCAGAAGTCCTTCCTGAGGTGTTTGTTCACTGGGGGAGTGGAGCATGGTGGGTATAATCTATGCTAGCTAGGTTTAAAATGCCAGCTGAGAAGTCACTGCAACAGTGAAAGGTCAGATTTTCTTTCCAGGCGGTAGGTTGTTTACGTTACATACAGATCTGGGAATGCTTCGCCAAGCATTAAGCTCAGTGGTCCACTCACTACTTCTACATAATAGTATTTGGAAGTTAAAATACCTTGATGTTTGGCCATGAAATGCACTTTGGAGAAGCTGCGCTTTCTAATCTTCCTCCTAGAGTCCTATCTGTCTCTGCTCAGCAACCACGTGGTTTCACATTTGAAGTAAACTGCAAAATTACCTTTGAAATGGTCCAGTTGGTGTACTGAATGTCAGGCCAGAAGAGCTGCTGCTATGACACAGGTTTTGCCAAAACTAAGTACCTAGCTACAAGTGATTTTGAGTCATGGAAAACAGTAACAGGATTTTAAATTGGTAGTCCGTGGGCAAATTGTTGTTTTCAGTAGTCTTTGTGATGTCATAAAACCAAAAAACAAAAACAGAAAAACCCATACCTCTGCCATTATTTGTTGTCATTGTTCATGGGAGACAAACTTGGCACACAACCAGTAGCAGGCGAAAACACAAGATGACCCAGCTCAAGGACCTTCTGGCAGCTGCTTGGTGTGCTGTTTTGTGATTTGCACCCAGTTCAGCTGAATTGCAGAGTCCAGTTTTACTGGACTGGTAAATAACTAGGGAATACCGGCAGAAAAGACTTTTTCTTCTCCTAATAAGGGATTAAAAACTAAAGGTGGATCCTGTCCGTCCTTCTCTTTTGTTGGTTTTTTTTTTTTTTTTTGGCTTTTTTTGAGGAGAAAAGATTATGAGTTCAGGTCAGAAATGAAGAGAGGGAGACAGACATTTCCCAAGATTTTACCTTATTCTCTCTGCCTAATTTCAGTTGAATTCCTGATACTCTTCTTGATTTAACTACATTTTTCTCTGACTGGAGTTCAATTTGGTAAGATAATCAGCATCATATGTATTTCCAGAGTTATGAATACTATTTGCAACCTCGAGAGACAGTTAATTAAACTATTGAATAAATAAAATGAGATTACCAGGTGAGCAAAAAAGAGTATTTTCTTCTAAATGTTTTCTGTGAAGGTGAAGACAGGTGCAGAATAGAGCCACATGATGTTCAAGGAAAATAATTTCCAGGTTCAAACAAGGATCAGCAGATTTTCAAGAAAATCTATAATGCAAATTCATCTTGACCGTGAATAAAGACCGTAACGATATGCCAGTAAACAAATAACAATTACTATGGTAACTCCCTGTATTTTTTCAACAAGATTATTGATTCTTGCACAGTTCCATCTAAAAATTATACTTGATAAAAGTATTTGTCCAAAAGTCTAACAGTTCTGTAAAATTAAAAATAAAAAATATAAATGTATGCTTTCAATAAATATTTACATATTCAGTATTTCATTTCCCCGTAATAAATTCATAGAAATTCAGAGCCACTTAGTGACTAGTGAGAGTCCATGAAGTGTGAGTGCAATACAGTTCATACAATAGAAATAAAGCCATATACCTCATGCTGCATGAACTGGATGCTGTGGTATGCCTGGAAATTAAGAGTGCTGTAGGGATATTTAGAGAAAAACACATTTTGCTTTGTGGAATGCAAGAATTATTAATTAGTCATCTCTTTCTAAATTGCATTTCCAAACCACATAGACTAGAGCTATATTTATGGTATCTTGGTTCATCATAGTGCAGTTGATTTTTCCAGGCTGTACTTACCAATTTTGGAAGAATCCTTCCTATTGGTGAAGTTTCACAGGGGAAAAAAGAAAATAAGATTTAGACCATGAAAATTCTTAACAAGGCTGCAAACCTTTCCCCCACTTTTTAAATTATTTTGACATGCTTACTACTTACTGAGAGATGTACTGTGGTTTGTGGCTTGGATTTCTATGCATTTTTATGCTTCATTATTTTCTTTCTTAGTGGCCTTTCGTGATTCCATAAAATTATATATGGGTCTTTAATTTTGGGGTAGGTTGCAATGGTGGACAGGGGTGAGGAAGTCCATTGCATGATAAGATAAATGTACGAGTTTGCTTCTGATTACAGAGTTCCACCAGATACATCATGTATGCATATATGTTTTAAGGAGAATTTTATTTTAGTGTTTTCTCTTCGTGGATTTCCAAACCTCCTCTGTTAAGATATGGATCATTTCACTGAAGCATTCTTCAAATACAAAAGTTATTGTTTTTCCTCTCTCAGAGATAATGATGCTCCAGCTAAAAATAGTTCATACAGAAGAGATGCAAACTGTGTTCAAGAATTTAAGAATTTTTGCTCGTAGCCCTATGAGAAAGAAACATTAGGCTTAAGTTCCAGCTAAAGAGTGTTAAAATCAATAACAGTGAAATATAACCACTTTATGGTTCTCTTTGATGTGAAGATATGGTTCTCTTTGTGCTACTTTGGTAATATAGTAGGTTTTAGAGTGGGTATAAATTACACAGGAGGAGTTCAGAAGGGTCTGAGAATTTTATTTGTCACAAGTCTTTGCCATCAGAAATGCTGAGTGATGAATTCTGCAACGTGCTTTTGTGGAACGGAGAAAAATGGTAAATCATGGGATGAAGGAAAGATACCTAGCTGCTGAGAGAAAAGCACCAGAACTACTTGAAAACTATTGGCGTGTCTGCTGCAAAGTTGTGGCTACTACAAAACAAACCCCTGCACATAACAGGTTTCCATGCTCTGGGTATGGGGCAGCACGCCAACTGCTGTAGTGCGTCTGTTTCTATAATGCGAATATATTTACCTTTATCAGTCATATTTATAATCTCTCCTTTTTTTTTTCTGGCAAGACACATTTCCCATAAAATCAAACAGATTGACATTGACATTAGCTACGCTGCTGCTTTCTAAGGGAATACCTCCCACATCAGCCTTTCAAATATTTTGTTTAGATCAAAATCATGCTAACTGGGCTATGATTTCCCATGGTATGTTGTGTATGCTTATTAAATTCTAGCACAATATTCCTTTTTTTCCTAGACCTTTGAAATTTCATCATCATTCAGAACTTTGTTAAAAGTAATTTTCTCTGTAGATGAAGAACTCATTTATTCTCTCAATTATATTATTAAGGTTTTGTTTTAAAAGTAACAATTGTTCGTTAACATCCTCCGTAGTTGATGGTGGAATATCTATTAGATATTCTGCAACATCTAATTTTTCAATTAGATGACATGAAATCTTTTCCCCCTGCACTGTGATAGACAAGGCGTCATCCTTATTTGGGATTGGACATAGTCATAAGGCAAGATTTTATTTAAAGTATCTCTTCCTTAATCCTACTGACTATCTGCTTTTCATTCATTTGTTACTTTTTCCCATCATCCACCGCTATTACCTGGTGATCTCTTTTTAGCCATTGCTGTCAGTGTCCTTGTTTGGTATCATTACTTGTTTCACTCTCATCTCCTTTATTAACCAGGATAGGTTAATAAGGATGGGAGAAACCTTCACTCATGAATGTGAAGTTCTTGAGGAATATCCTGTTACCCTTTGGGTTTTACTGGTCTTTCTCCCATGCTGCTGACAGCAGTCCAAGTGACTGCTCTGAAGATGTGCATCATGCTTACTGGCGAAGCTGAAGAAGGAGGTAAGTGGTGCAGAGAGATGAATGGAGTCAAAAGCTGAGGAGAGTCCAAATATAATGAGATCGCTTCATAGCCCTATGAGAGGCTGTTCCTTGCTATGGTCTGCTTTGAAGGATGGAGGCTTCAGTGCATCCTTCCATCTGCGGTACTTTTCTGTGTTAAAGTTGAAGGCAGAGTTGAATGACAGGGATTTACAGTGATGACTACCAAACCAATGCTAGAGAACTTTAAAGTCAGTCTTGACTTCTGCAATTAAAAACTGTATACCACACATTTTTTTCATTAGAGTGAGAGTTATCACAAACAAGATTTGTTGACCAAAATGGAAGAAACTTTTCTTTGTTCAGTTCTTGTCAAAAAATATTTCATAGTGTTAAAAAGGCATGGATGCCCTAAGTCACCTTTACTTTCTGTTATCTGCAGTGGCCTCGAACTTTGACTTTCTGAGAGGTCTTCCCTAACACAGCAGGTTTTAAATTTTTTCTAAGTTGCATTTGTTCTAGCAGGAGATATTGCTCTCTTTCTTTCCTTTGTTCTGTATCCAACCCTTAATGATAATCTTCCTGCCTAGTCACGGCTGGATGAACTAAGCTGTTTGAGGCTCTATTTAGAACTATTTGGACTCAAATAAAAAAATGTGATGATAACTGCTGAAAGTCCTATATAAGTCATTGGAGCTGCAAATTACTTGAGAACCCAGTACCGTAGTAGGATTCTTCTCTGCTTTTCTATTTCTGTTGTGTCGGGATGCTGTGACAATTCAGCACATGACAGATGCTGAGCAGCTGGGAGTGAGACTTCGTACCAGCTGCTGTGCCATGATCAGTAACTTGGTTAAATTTCTTTACACTGTGTGAAAGTTGCTCGTAGTGTTTTATTTTATTTTTAACCAGAAATTTATTTACTAAAAGTGCTGAGCTGCTTAAAACTGAACACAAAACAAAAAGTATTGCTGGTAACACAGCTGCCTCCATAGGCCCAGGCAAACCCATCTATGTCTCTTTACTGTAGTCATCTCTTCCAGTAGAAGCCAATTCTGTGAGTAAACACCAAGTCAGCTTTGAAAATGTGTAAGGTGTGGTGATCTGAAAGGAAATACTGTTGCATATACTTCATAAAACTCATCTACTTTTTACAGCTTTATGCCACTAATTCTGGAGATTTGGGCAGGGTGGAAGCTCTGGCAGTTTGGAAACTGAAATGCAGAGAAATAAAGTTAAAAAGTGTTGTGATGATATCTGTCTATTTTTTTCCACAGAAATGCAACATCATTGTGTTATCAGATAATGGTTATATCTGAATGTCTGCTGCTTTATCAATACAAATTTTTATTCCTTACTCCCATTTGAAATACAACCGGGAACAAGTGGGGAAAAAAACGGACACCTTTGTGTACCATATCTGTACAAAGTGCATTTTAACTTAGGAGAAAGTATATAACAGGTTATTAATAGCAGTACTTGGCAGTTTTGCTAACGAAGTCTGCTTAGACATACTTCACCAACTTCTAAAAAACCTTTCATGATCAGAAACCACAGCAGTGTTGTGGCTCCAGATTTTCTCTTTCCTATCTGTCCAAAGAGCTTTGACTTTCTCTCTGTTACAGGCAGTCATTTGATTGCTTTATTTTCATGCAATCCTTTCAAATTATAGGGGGGGGGTAGGGGGGAAGACTACTCCCAGGGCAGAGGTGATTTTATATCTTTTAGGCTGAACCTTCTGTCAGGACTGTGATTCTTAGCACCAACTGGTTGCACAATATTAGCGATGAATTACAGCGTCCCCTTAACCAGGAACCGTAGTGGGGGGCAAGATCATGTAGGTGCTAGTCCCTCCTCTAGAGACATGCGCTGCATTAAGATGGTTTTAGAAGGAAGCTGTTGTGCTCCTCTGCTCCCCTCTGCGTTGATTTTGGGTCAGCTCTGCTTTCTGAGGATGCCCACCTCCTCCTTTCTGCACCTAGCCTCCACTGAGCAGGAGCAGACTTGGGAGCTCGGTGTGCGCTTTGCCCGGGTGGGAATGGGCAAACCCTGCTGTGCACGCTGCAGGAAAAAATAGCGATGTGTAAGTTTTCAGAACAGTTATCAACCCAGATTGTGATACTGCTTTTGTGAAGAAAATGTGAAGTAGAGTGAAAAAAAAGTATAGCGGGAGGTGAATAAAGACTTCAAGAACTGATCAGAAAAATCTCCAGAGTTTAGCAGCATAAAGGCAGCCCAGTGTTTTAACATAAGAAAGAAAAGCCTTCCAAATCAGAAACAAAGAAGATTTTTCAAAACCTTACAGCTCTTCTAACTTCAGTTTTGAAAATCGGTTACCAGAGGTGACTGTATTTCTAATATGGTTTTATTTAAAAGCTTTTAAACAATTTTGAGGAAAAAAACCTGCTACTCGGCTTGACCTTAGCTCGGTGTGTTCGCAGTACACATGGTAGGAGGCCTTTTTGGTAACGAGAAGCAGCTGTTACTGCCCTCAGCACATAATCTACAAAGCTATTCAGTGGAAGTGAATAACTATTTATTATCCCTTTTCTTGCAAAACTTTTAGGACTAAACAGTAGGTTCATAAGCATGCCAGAAATAGCACCTCATTTTCCATTGAATAAGGTCAAAACAAGCCATTGAAAACTGATGATCACCTACTTTAGGAAATAAGAAATGCATGAAATATCCAATGCAAAGCAACCACACGTGGACATCTCTCTGTCCGGCACTGCAAACATAGCTGCCAGTTGCTGTTTGGATTTTTCCTGAGTGACATCACTACTGAATTTACTGTTTGGTAAGCAATACATAAATGGTCTCCTGGTCTCAAAAGAGATTTTCAAAAGAAAGGGAAAAGATCCTTGGGAAGAGTAGATCGAAGACAAAATTCACTCTCAGGACATGGTCTCTTTTCCCTTTTTCTTGACAGTGGCATTGAGAGTTAAAGATTAGGCAGATATTAAAAATTGGGCTGCTGTTTTATCCACAAAAGCTTATACCTTTTATAGGTCTGTGTGAAAATCCAAAAGACTTGTTAAACTTTCCCCTTAATAGGGTGTAGCCCCTTCTCAGGGGAGTCTGAAGTCCAAATTTTCCTCGCTCTGAGAGACAAAACCAAGAAGAGGCTTCCTAAACCCATGTATATGAAAATGCTGAAAGCTGGTATAATAACTGCTGATCCTGTTGCATAAGGATTACAGTAACCTGAATTACAGACACTAAGTCACACAGATCCCTGTAACTATGAACTACAATAGCTTCCAGAATTCTTTAGCACGGCAAATTAAAAGTAAGAAATTTCTGTAAAAGAGCAAAGAGGCTCGTATGGATTTGTTGCTGAGTACTAAATTCTCAAAAAGACACAAACATAAAGTTTTCAACATAAGTTCACAAATTCCGTCTGATTTAATGGATACATTTGTAAAAATGAAACAGGAAAGATCCTTAATAACTAGCTTTAATTGTAGTCAGATTCTCCCTGCTCTGTTGTCACCGATATTTCTGGTATTCATTAGAGTGCCATCCAAAGAATTACATCAGGCTTAAATTTATCATCCAGCACTGACTGTTTTAAAAGTGGAGATATGGACAGTGTGACTTTGTAACCAGGTGACTAGACAGCAGAAGTAGCTGGGGAATCAGCTGAGAGGTGTTTTACGTCCCCTGGAAATCGAGCCACCAGTTAAAAGGCATAAAATGTTCGAGATGTTGGATAAAGCACAGTGAATTTGCATTGTTGCATGTCATTTTCATTTGTTTCAAGAAAGAAAAAAACCCTTAAACCAACAAGCCAAAATAAAACGGACTCCTTAACAGCAGTTCTGATTTCTCTAAAGGAAAGGAGAACAGATTTGTGAATACATTGTTATAAATTAATTTCTTTACCTAACAAATGGTAAGCTTGAAGCCTTGCACGGCATGTCTTGGATATCCATTGTGGTTAGTAACATTGAAGTTTTAAATACAAAAGAGTCTTCTAATTCATTTTTCTCATCTAATGGGGAGACTAAGAAAGGTAACTTGCTTTGAGGGACTCTTTATTTATCTTTCTCTTGCTTTGCAGATTACAGTTGATTTGGACGACTGACTCAATTCTGAATCTGAAGTAAATACCTAAAAATGTATTTAAACAGTTGTTCAGGGTTTTTTTTAATGTTGTGTATTTTAATTAACATAAGACTACAGCACAATGAATTTTTGTTTCCACAGTAGTTGCCACAGAAACGTGACCCACCTCTAACCTTAAATACTGCAGAATAAGTATGAAAATGACAGAGCAGTATTTTCCATTTACTAGTTCTGAGGAAATTGGAAGCATATGTTTAAGCTGTGTGTCATTTTTTTTCCCTTTCTGTTTATCTGATAAAATTCAAATGAGAGCAGGTTCAGGCCTCATTAGCTTCTTCAGTACCTAAAGGATTCCTACTTATACCCAACTGCTTTTCTTTTCATATTTCCCTGGTTGCCTAATTATGTACCAAAAAGAAACACCCGAGTTAGGGTGTAAATAAGTGTTAGCTCCCCTGGCACAGCTGAAGCTCCGTTGGTTTCAGCAGAGATGCTCGAGCTTTACCTCCATGTAGGCAGGAGGAGACCCAGCTGCTCCTCAGGGTCTCTGGGGTCTCAGAAAGCTCTTGGGTGAGCGTTAGCCACTGACATCGCAACAGCGATAGCAACAGCCTGTGAGGTCCTTTGAGGAAAACACACATCACATTGCAGAAAGCACAGGGAAGTTTGGATACTACTGGTGCAAAGACTGAGGTAGCTTTACCACCTTGTGTCTGCATCAGATGGTGCTAATGGGAGATCACCATCCCCTCTGCTCAACCTCGGCCCGAGTCATTAATATTGAGTGAAACACACCTGGGCTGTGAGGAGCACTGGGTTGCTATTAGAGATGTGTGGAAAAGGGATTGATTTTAATGAGTCCTTGTTATCCTGACAGAAGCACAAGAAGGAACAAAGCCACATGGATAAACGTTAGATGTGGGCTGGTATTTTAATGGTTAATCTCCAGCTGTATGTGCCATCAGAAGGGTTTCACTTGATTATTGCAGCTACAGTGTGCGGTCTGAGGGTTTGTCTTAGCAAAAACAACAGTGTGCCCCTCACTGGGAGATAACAGCACCTCTCCGCTAGCTCTGGTCGCAGAAAGTTCATCTTGCACATGTACGCACACACACACACTAATAAAAGTGTGAAATGTAAAATCCGTGCTGTGGTGAAAGGTTTTGCATCTACTGCTTGTTTCCAAGTCCTGGCTTGCAGTGCTGGAGCCTCTGGTGATGGTACACCATTCCCATGACTTCTAAATGTATTTGTTTTTCCCAGGCTGGTTTAGAGAATATACAGCTAAAAGTACCATCTTCATACTTGCTTTATGCATTTCTGGGGCGGCAGATTGGCTGAATGAGATAAAAGAACAGAATAAGTTAAAAGGTTACAGCTTTTGAGGTTATCTGTTTTTAGAAAATGCTCTTTAGATGACAAAATTTATTTATTAAGAACTGGAAGGAATGGCATTTTAGAAATTAAGAGTCCTGAGTTTTGGGCATGATCTCGCATGTTTGCCTGTGAGGACCCTGGTATCTCTCTGTATCTATTTATGTGTGCGTGTGAGGCAGAGGAACAAATCAATTAATCCATCCACCAGAAGCACGCAAGTGAAAGACCAGATTTTGCAAATCCTGAGTACTATTGCTGACATTTTCTTTGGAGGTGTAATCCGGATCCATTCTTTGTAGGACTTCTAGCTGTTGTCGCGCTGCTGAACAAAGCACACAGACTCACAGTGGGCTGGGAGAAGTGCACTACGTGGAGTAGCACACACATGTGGTGGGCACACCAATTTCAAAGACTTGTCCACATGACTGTTCAAAGACCTGTAGTGCTCTATGCAGTATTTGGTTTTTTTCTTTCTTTGTGGTTTGTTTTTGGGGTTGGTTTTTTTTTTTTTTTAACTTCCAAGCTTTAAATTTTACTTTATTTGAAATTTGACTGGCGGTACAGGTCATTGAGTTGAGTCACAAATCCCTCACGCTGATGTCTCCTTTTCAGGTATCAAACACATGCATGTTTAATGAACAGAGCCCTTCAGGCTAGAAAAATAAACATTCAGATGAGACCCTTTTCCCACTACTACCACAACCCTAACTCACAGACAAATGAAAACCTGATGAAGGATATATGACAGGACCTATTCCACTCCCCCTCGATGACCTCAATCTATCATGAACGCAACTGGCCTGTATCATGGCAAGCAACTCAGGCAACTGTCAGTGCTGCCAATAAATCACCACAGTCCTAAAGTTATGAGCTCCCCGCAAATGTTGCCATAATTCTTGATGTTCGAGTAGTCACACGCCTTAGGGTTGCAAGAGTTTTGAACGAACTTCGCTCATGTTGGTGTTATGCTCATTAGATCAAAAAGAAACGTGCCCCCTCACAGAGGAAGAAATGGGAGCAAGTTTATTGTTGCTTCATTCTTGGGGCAAAATGCCTCCTTTGTTCTCCTGCCGGTAATAAGCTGAGGCACCCACCATCATGAGAAGCATATGACAGATGCCTTTCGTTCTTAGAAGAACAGAAGGTTTTCTAAAAAGAGTGGGGCTTCTGGTTCCTCTGAAGTAGTTGCCATGTAAATAGTGGCTGGTAGGTAGTGCTGTGCTGAAGACAGCTTTCGGTCTGTTTTGCATAAGCGGCAGTGTATACGTGGGAGTTTGGCTGAGCACTAGTCCTTTTAGTTATTCTATCCCATTTCTGTCTCTTTCATCCTACCCACCATGAAACACTGGCAATTTTCAGTAATGGAGAGACATTCTTTTCCACATTTTGGCCACTGATTCTCTATGCTGATACAATAGTCATAATAATAACATGGTAATAGTTCATTGTCACGTAGGTTTCTCCAGTGCAAATGTGATCCCAGTTGGTCCAGTGTGGTTAAGTTTCAACAGACCTGAGCCCAAAAATATTCAGCGTAGTGATAATAACAGTCTTCCTGATGGATGGCACCGCAGTCAGCCCTTGCATGACACCACAGTGCCTTGCAGCCTCTCTTTCTGCAAAGCAGTGTGGGCAGCAACGTGTTCACTGCTTTGTTCATTCCTAACAGGGTTCTGTTGTTGCATTGTAGTATTTTTAATTTTTGAAGTGGAGCAATGCAACAATTGCTTCTATGCTGAGAAGGGAGATACTTGTGACTGTTTGACGTTTCAGTTCAATCATTTGTTTTTTTTTCTGCTTTTACATTTTATCGGCACTGTGCTCAAGGAAGACAGCAGCTCTTTCGATATCCTCATCCTACATGCTGGCTGTCACTTCTGTCGTATTGCTTCCTTCAGGATGACAGACACATTGCCGCTGAGCAAGCAGAGGCTTCATATCAATCAGTCAAATGCAGTTCTGCTTACACTGAATAAACTACACATTTATTGGCACATACCAGAATAAAAAGGCAAGAGAAAATAAAACTTAATTTTTGAAAAAAAGAGCCTTTCCAGATGCACAGACTGATAAACAAAGCATCCATATTCTGTTAGAAACAGAAACTTAACCTGCATTTTTAAAATCTGCTTTGAAATAGGATAGTAACAATGTTGTTGTGGGTCTGAAGGTCCAGGATTAGAAATAAAAACTTTTCAGGGAGGAGCTATAGCCTTTGTAACAGCAACTGGTAGACTATGAAAAGAAACAAGCTTTAGGGCATGAAAAAACCTTTTCTGGGTCTGAAATGCAAGTATGAAACACCAAACGAAGGAGAAACTAACTCCTCTGTTCTTGCCTTGTTTATAGCAATCAATGATCAATTTGTGAGAAAAGAGGGTAACAACATCTGAGAACTAAGCTAGCAGAAATACTGGTCAAATATTCCTTCTGTGATGCTGGGGTGAAATTGTTATCCAGAGAAATTAGCAAGGAGTAGTATATCTAAAGTACTTAGAAACAAGGTCAAATAAGAAAAAAGTCACCAGGCATAGTCTATTTAAAAGGAAGGAAAAAGCTCTTTTTACATCCTGTTCTGAAACAAAGATATACCACTGAGTCTGAAAAACGTATATAGAGTTATCAAACTGTGATACAGTCTGCTACAAGACTCAAATTCTTCATTTTATTTTTCCTTTTCCTCTCACTTTGGCATTAGTTTAATCATAATAGCCCTCCAACTGTCTTGTCCCCAATCTCCTAGAAGGCCCGTGTGTGGATGTGGACTCTTAACTAGAGCCCCTGAATGTCCGTGAGATCTACTCAAGTGCTTTAACGTTAAACATATCTGTAAAACGTGCAGATCAGGGCATATATTGATAGATTTGGCCTGAACCTCATATTGTTTTGCCAAAAATATCACGCTGCTACTTTTATAGATAGAGGTTTTCACCTTGCCAGAAACGTTTCTGCCCAGCAGCAGTGTTTCGGCAGTCTCTTAGTATTTGGGAGGAGCTAGACAAGGGATGAAAGGACTGGTGGATACACAGTGCCTTACCCATGCAAATGCCCCAGCCACTGGTGGAGCTGTGCCAGTGGGAAAATATTGCCCTTGAATCCTATAGCAGAAAATGCCTTTGCGTAGGTCAAAGAGGGGATTTCCCCCACCCCCTCCTTTGTCCTGCTACAGCTGGATAAACAGGGTTAATTTTAATGTCTCTTGTTACTCAGATCCCATTCCATGTGTCCTAATTAACCCTGTCTTATTCTGGCTAAACGTTTCTGTTAACACCTTCTTTTCAGTATTTCTCACATGCTGAATAAACAGTCTCATGTACAAAGCTCCATTAACATGCAAATGCCTAAGTTGCACTTTGTATTGAACTTCATTAGTATGGAAAGATGCATGTCCTGATGGGAGGTCACTTGGACAAGGCTTAGTGCAATTATACAATTTTTGGTGACAACTCAATATCACGCAGGTGAATGCTGTAACATTTTCTCCAGCATCTTTGCTTTAGTGCAAAATGAATTTTCTTTGAGAATATACGGCACTCATTTGCTGAACTTTTCTGCTGAATAAATACATAGGCAAGTAGTCTTGCCAAACCAGTGAATTTGAAATCAGTTTATGAGAAAGCTCATGGAAAGTAACATTTGAATGTATGAAGAGTTTTCTAGGGCCAAATAGCTGGATTATACTTTAAAAATAATTTTTCAGTAGTAAACACATGTAATATCATGAGATATGCATGTCCAGTAAATGAAATCTGGCTAGGATTTTGATACTGATTTTCCAAAAAGTCAAACGTAATGCTTGCAAACAATCTTCAGTTCAGTATTAAAAAAAAAAAAAAGACTAATTATAATTTATTATATAATTGTAGATCTTAAGATCTGGGTAGTTTCAAATTTATATACACAAAATGAGGATAAATAGATTAATCTAACGATTTTATTACTCAAAGTCCTTTCCACCTATAGCACTCATTATAAATTATTCACTCAGCTGTGGTGAGTGTAGAGCTTCAATACTTATTATCTGTAATTCAAACTCAGAAGACAGATGTTCTCATTACCATATTCATCCTAATGTTTAATAAAAATAATATTTTTCCTGGAAAATTGTAATGAAGACCTGGGTTCAGCTGTGTTCTTAACCATCCATCTAACCTTAAGTGCTTATATTGTTCACGTAGGGATACACATTAGCTGTGTGCTCAATTAAAAGTGGTGTAAAAGTGGTCCTGATTCAGAGCTGTGATTTTTAGCTTCAGAGGTAAGGATGCAGGCAGTGAAAATATTCAAGTTTTAATTCAAAACTTGCAAGCCTTTTTGGAATGGTGGGGCAGGAAATAGAT
>NW_009648822.1:4906457-4953156 GCF_000708025.1 Charadrius vociferus | reverse complement strand
ACTGCTGCTGGGCAGAGCTGGAGAAAGATGCTGTGGACCACCTTTCGCTGGATGGTCTCGCAGGGTACCACTTGACAATTTTTCTTGTAAAAGTGAGAACACCGGGAATGTTCTGAGATGTCAATTAGCAGCTTTGTAGGATTAGCATCATGGGTTCGTCCGTACCATTGAGCCCGAATCAGCAGGGTAGTGGCAGCTGATAAGTTGCTGATGTTGCTGCTGACAGTGGTCACTGTCAAGTGATTCAAAAGAACAGTGAGAAATTTCAGTAATGGTATTCTTTTTTTCAGTTAACTCAAACTGCTTATGATGGTGTGGGGACTTTGTGGAGACAGTGTCTTAACTGCTTATCAGTTGAGATGATCATATTATTTATAGGAAGTCCTTCGCAATTTGGACCCTTGGTGTATTTTGGTCTCTAATGCTACCCTGTGACAATTAATTTCACAGCTTTATTATTATGTCGTACAAAAGAATGTGTTTTAGTCTTCAATTAGTTGCTGTCAGGTCATAGAATAGTCTCTTGGTTTTGTAACTATTTTGAGAAATCACAAAGCAATGACTTTCTCAGTCACTGTAGTCTTGAAATGTGTCTATCATTTCTCTTCTTCTGAGTATTCTCTGTGAAATTAAGTACGCCAGATATTTCCAGTTTCTTTTCTTATGGAAGCCTTTTCATGTTGTTATGCCATTCTTTTGAGACCCTTCTATTGTTACAGCATGTCTTTTACAGTAGCCAGAGTTGTAGACGAGTACCCCACTGATTTACTGAGTGACTCCATAATCCCTTTGGTATTATTTTATGCACATATGCTTTATATATCCTTAAAACCCCACATCTGTCCCTACACATTTCAAAAGATGCTTGCAGAGATCTCTCCATAGTGTCACCATATTTTTTTTATGAATGTTTTTCGTACTGTAGAAGACATTATTTCTTGCAATACGTAACGTTTTGCATGTCTTTCATCTGCCAGGTTGATGTATAGCTCTAGTTTTTCAAATCCTCTGAAATCCTTCATTCTGTTCTCTCATCTCAACAAATTGAAATAGTTTCACCTCTATTTATATTTGTTTTTTTCTCTTCTTCTGACTCTTTCTGCCATTCTTGAGTTCCTGTTTCAAAGATGCTCTTGAAAAGCTCCTTACTACCAAATATAGTGCATTTGCAGAATAGCATCTACTTCTCTCACAGTTATTCCTGGACCTTGTCTGGTATTTCCTTTGAAAAACTATCTATTGAAACTTTAAGTATATATTGCATGGAAAAACTAGGGTAATGATTTTGCTCAAAGTATTTGTTATTTTGGTATATGCCATTGATATTGCGGTCCATCAGAAAGCTGTGGTGTATGCAATATTGTAAGCATTTTCGGAGAGAAAAGGACAGACTGTTTTCCAAATGAAATAGTAACTTTTTATGTAGTGTGAAGACAGGTAGAGTTATTTTGGGTAGACTTAATTCAAAGGTGTGTAATGATGAAACCCATCGTGTCTGAACAGGAATCAATGTGTGGATTTTGTAGTATGTTGGTGGCTTCTAGAAAGCCTGGCTGGTCATGGTGGCCTATAGAAAAGCTGGTTGCAAAGTCTCTGCACATCAGGGTCAGAAGGCATTTGTTTTTGATGGAACGTATGTGTTACTGGCAAAAGATGGTGTTCCTCAACTGTGCATAAAGATTGCAGTGGAATGATTAAGGAAGCAGGGGAAGACTGCAAGAATTTCCAAACTGAACATTTTAAAGTGGAAAACGAAGCAAAAGTTGTAGAATGTTCCAGATTAAATTGTGTTGGAGCATGTGTGTTGTGAAATAAATGATTTGTGTTTGCTGTGGAATTTTATTTTAAGAAAGATCTTTAGGGATCTGTAATGTCTGCAGCTTACTACCGTGCACTGTAAATAGTTTAGTTTAACAGAGAAGTGGTGCCAGAACAACTGCAATTTTAAAGTCTCCAGTTCCACCCTCTTCAGAGAGCTGAAATTGCTTCAGGATCCAGTTGCATTTATTTTACCTTGTGATATATTACAGAAGTCTCCCAACTCCTGGACTGTCTTGCTGTTTTTCTGCTGGAGGTGCATCTCAAATAGCGGTAGTGGAATTTCTCCTGATTTATTTGAGGGTCTGAGTGCAGAGCTCCTCACTTGTGCTCCTAACAGCTAACTGATTTCAGCAGCGCATATCAAATAAAATGGAGAAGGAGCTCTTGCTGTGGAGAAGAAAGCTGGCAGAATCTACATGTTTCAGGAGAGTTAGAAAATGGCCAGCATACCTAAGCTATCTTTTTAATTAAAAGCTTTTAATTTAATCACATAAGATCTTTTAGGTAACTTCAGAATAGACAGATCTGAATTAAAGACTAAATCACAGTTTAGATAATTTAGGTTATCTAAATAATCTGCTTCCAGACAAACAGTTAAAAAAATAATATCCCCCCTCCACCACTTCTCCCTCTATGATAAAACATAACAGCATAGAAGACCAATAAGCTTAGCTCTGATGGAGATCAAAGGCCAGCAGCTTTGCAAAATCTCTCTTCTTTAACCTAGAAGACACTTTTGTTTCCTAATTTGCAAAGTTAGTGAGTTTGTAGCAATTTACTATGCAATGGGATTTTTCCAACGTACACGACTCTACAAACTAAATTTTAATGAAAAAAAACCCAAAATCATACTTACTGTTCAGGAAAGTGACATTAAAATTAAATATGTCTTTATCGTGATCTAACATAGCATTCTGGCATGCCATGTACGACTTTCCATGCGTTTCAGCAGAGCCACGGTTTTATCACTCCTTTTGAGTCTAAATTTCTCCTTTTTTTCCTGTAATGTTTGCTAACAATATCTTCACCTACAAACTATCAATATAGGGATCTGAGGTTTTCTCGATCCACATTTTAGTGCTTTACAATGCAAAATATTTTTTTTTCTATAGGAAATTCCAACAGGGAATTGGCATCTTAGGGAAAGCTCTAAAACTATACCCTTCTGGACACAAAAGAAAGAATGTCTAGACTGGTTTGATCTGGAGGGCACTCATTTGCAGTCATGCCATTTTCTTTAAAAAAAAACCAATTTCAATAATAATTTTTTAATGAGATGGTGATCTGGTACTGAGATAAAGGTGGTATAGAGACAGACCAGCGTTATGGACTCACAGTCAAATATATCTTCCATATTCAGAAATAAAAACATCTGTATTCTTCTGTCCATGTTGCTCAACATCTTTTTGTTCACACCAGGATGTTAACATTTTGAAAGTAAAGTTTAAATATTCGCATATTGTTTTGAATTCCTTGTTGAGGGAATTGTTGGGGTTTTCTTGTGAGCTCCCAGCATATGTAGAAACAACTACAATAGAAATGTCTGCCAAAATCCTCATTTTTGGAGGGAGGAGAACCCCCTCATACCTTTCCAAGTTACAGCAACAGCTCATTTCTAGCATTTAACATCACAGTAAGTGCATATTACATGTGTACTCTACATGAACTGCATTTTGAAGTAACTGAAGTTACACACTCTGTTCTTTAAATTCATTTGACTCCCAGTACAACATATGTAATATCTCATAACAGACTGCAGACAGGATAATATTTCTGCCATTTGAATTACCGACAAATCTTTTTATTTATGAGTTTTACTCCATTTTTAAAAGATTGCTTGGCCAAGTAGTTTTGTTTTCTTGTTAAATATTATGCATAGAGTTTATTCCTTGAAAAGGTACCAAAGGCAGACTAAAAAACCCTTACCTTTTAGCAGATTTATTTCAAATATATGATATGGGAATTCATAAGGTTTTCATGCAGTTTAAACAGAAAAAAAACCCCAACAAGCCTGTTAGAATATAGAGTATTATTAGATATTTATAATGAATTCTGTTTAAGAGAGTCTGATTTCTGCACTGTAGCAGCACCCAAAGCTGCTACAGTCTTTGGCAAATTGGGCACGTTGTGTCTCGCCTTCAGCAGACTCTACAAGTGCGCAAACTGTTGCAATCGGAATCTGGACCATGTATCAAGCTTCGGGCTCAATCTGGGTTTTCCCGTTGTCTACGTTTGTCCGTAGTTGTAGACTTGGAACAGTTCAACCAAACTCTGTTCATTTCTATGATTCAGCACCTACTGTGCTGAGCTACATTTTCCATCTGACGATTTGAAGGGATCAGAGATGGCAAACTTACAATTCTGTGTGTGTCCTGAAGTCTCAACATGGCACATGGCTGTGAGATGGGACTACAATTCAAGCTGAGTTTTGCTGTGAAGAACTGTAAGAATGGTTGACTTTCATCTCTGTAGATAGGTTGAGAAGCTGCAAACAGGTTTGATTTGTGAATATATTTGAATATTTCAAGTAAAACAAAAACTGAAAATTTGTTTTAGCTTAAACAGAAATTTCGTTGGTATTTAATGTAACCCACTGTCCCACCAAAAAGTAAGGAAGCAAGCAAGTATTTAAAGTGAAAAATTCAGGTGTTCTGTTAGGAAAAAAAGTATTCAAAGAATTGAAATTAAAAAGTGATTTTTTTTCTTTTTATTACTTGGCTAAAAACATCAGTCAACAGTTAATCATGGTCTTGAGCCTGATCCTGCATTTTTGATTAGGTGTTTTAACACAAGTCTCTGCCCAGAATTGCAAAAATACACAGTAGGGCACAAGGATGGACTTGGGCCCATGTATTGCATATGATTGACAAAAGGTCCTATGATAAAAGAAGAGAGAGAATTCAGTCCAGAACCTGCCCTTGGTAGCACAGAAATGATGGAAACAACATTAGCAATTTGAATAAATTAAGGTAGCTAGAAATAACTAATCTTATAACCCTGGTACACATATTTATTGGAGGAAGAGGAAGGTCTTGAATCTTTGAGCGTGGGTAATGCTTAGAACCAGTGATGTCAAATACCTTTGAATAATTTTGAACTCTACTGAATAATGAATAATTGGATGTAACCTTTTGCGTTCACAAGGTTTTCATTTACAGTGTGATTTTCACAGAGGTATTCTTTATTTACAGATTGTGGCCACACTGCTGGCACAATGGCCACAGGTTGTTCATAAAATACCACTGTTGATGCAGGTATCAAATCTTTACTAACTCACGTCACACAGGGCTTTTGCTCTTTAACTGACTCTAAATACCTGTGCTGTCCCACAAACTGCAGTAGCACGGCTCAAGCATCATACTGTGCTTTGAAAATGTATCCCTTCCTGTTTAAGCTGTTGCGTTAAAGAAATCTGCCTCAAGATCTTATTTTATGCAGCTGAAGGGGTGAGGAAATAGAGCATATAGCAAAATTTTATTCTTAATTTGTTATCCAAGGATCTTAAAAAATAAATTTATTGTTTTGATGGGATTAGAGAGTAACAGAGTTATAAGTTTTTGCTTTATTGTGCTTTGTGGGCCTTTATTCAGTGTTACAGCCTATACACTTTCTCACAGGCTTTCATCCAAGCATCTGTCTAGGGACAATTAGGCAAGTATTCATTTTGAGTATACATTATGAGGCAATTAAATAAGAGCTGCTCTCCTCAGAGAGGAGATGGAGTGAGATCTGGGACATTAATTACTGAGATGTCATGAGAAACTGTAGTGAAGTAAGTCATCTGGTTCCAGCTTGGACTTTCAGCCAAGCTGCAAACTCACTGCAACTTGATACGGCGAGGCAGACCCAGCGATAGCCCTTTGCTTCTCGCGGTGTGCGCGCGCCTGCTAGAAAAGGAAAGGAGACGGGAGTAAGAAAAAGAAACTCTACTCTTTCTAACCGTTTTGAGAGACATGGGAGCTCTTCATAAGCAAGTAAAGCAGTTGCCATTAATCCTTCGAAAAGAAAAAGAAGGGGCTACTGAAACGTCCCCTTGTTTTTAATTTCCGTGCTTGTTACTGAGATGGTGTAGTGAACTGCTTAACCTAAGGAGCCTCAGAAACTGCAGTTTAACAAGTTTTTAGTGGGTCACGCTGGCTGCTTGTATGTGACATGCATGCGTCGGTGTTATCGTTTATAATATTAAAACAATAAAACAAAAATGCTTCCTAAATTAATCAAAACTTTGTTTTAAGTAGCAAAGCCTTGAATCAGCAATCTGCTGCAAACTCTCCTGCCTGGCACGCTTTAGTGAAAGCGCCTGAATTCTCCATGGTTGCGAGGGCCAAAGGCGGCTGTAAAACTAATGGTTAATTTCATGCTTTCCAAGTTGGTCCCATATTTTCTTCTGACGGCGGTGGGACTGACTGATAATTTCAGTGGCTCCTTCCTGCGTTTTGTGTGACAGGGCAGCAGGCATGACAGCTGCAAGAAGGCTTTCACACCTGATGGAGAGGAGGATGTAGAGGATGATACTGTGGCTGAAAGACCGCACCAGGGTCACCAGCAGCAATATTTTGAGTGGAGGTGAGTAGTGTGAGTTACGGTGATGCAACTGATGTCAAGGCCAGAGAAAAAGCTCTAACAGGGGTCTGGACAGGAGTCAACACGTGTTTCTCAGGCCTCTAAGGAGGCCATGTTAGTTTTGGCATAGCATGCCTCTAATGCCATTACATGGTTTCCAGGCTACAGCTGGCTTGTGCCCATCTGCCTTGGAGAGTCAATGCTGGCCTAACACTACCCCTCTGTGTAGACATTCCCCAAGATGATACAGTCTTAAATAAGACCTAAGCAGGAAGGATTAAATCTTCAAATATTCTGCAACTGGAGGTGACAGGCAGAGGGCATGACCTGCAGAGTGTGAACTGGTGATTGTGCTTAGGCTATGGGCTCGAGCATTTGATAGGAAGGTGGAGGAATCATCCATGACGATGGAGGAAATTGAGCTGATGGGAAGGTTAGCACAGAACAGTCAGAGCTTGTTTTTATGGAGTTTAAGTTGGCAGCTGGATCTGCACCGGGAGAGGCTGATGGGGAGGTAAGAGAGCTGTAACAGGCAGTGGGGAACAGGATTTTATGAAGCGGGTGCAGCTTTGTCAAAGATGGACTTGTGAACCCCCTCTGAACCTATAGCACGGAGCTGTTCTGAGAGAGAAGGTGAGAACCAGACCCAAAGGATGACACTGAAAGAAACCTGCTTGATTTCCATGTATTTTATGATCATGAAATTACTTTCACATGTGTAACTTTCCCTGCGCACTGGGCATGTAGAGAAATTCAACTGGCCAGCACTCTCCCAGTGTGTCCTTTTCCTGGTGCCAGCCCCTCCATGGTGCCAACCCATCTCCCTAAATCATTGTTAGCGGACAAATACCAAAAGAAAACTGACTGTGGCCCAAACTTGAGTGTGAATGTATGATCAGCCAACGTTGCTGGCAGAGCCAAAAAGTGGTATAGGGAAGAATTTAAATGCCCTTTGTTTTAGTGCCTGGAAACTGATTTCTGTAAAAAGCAGCAAAATGTCATGAGGATGGATAAATTTAACAGGCCCCACAAGGAACTAACTGCCTTTTCTGTGAGGTGAGAGTGCTGTGTACATTGCAGCAGGGAGGTCACTGTTAATTGGCGCATAAGAAGTGAGATCTCCTCGCGCGTGCTCCGGTTACACCACTAGGAGCTTTGGAGCAGAGGAGCCGGCAAACACTCTGCTTTAGACTCTTTGCTCTCCTTGCACAACCCCAGCAGAGCCTTTGGACAACTCTTGAGCCCAGTTGAGTTGTGCTTTAAACCACGCCTATGTTTTCCCTTTGGCAAGGCAGGGACAAACCCAGTCTTGGGTGGAAGTCAAAGCTCCCCAGAGCTGTTCTCACTTACATCCAGCTGTTTGTTGACCACTGGGGCTTTCATGATGAGTAAGGATGACCGTGGGCAACAATGATCTGAGAACGATTGCTTTTCTTCTCATTATGCTGGGACAGGGTGAAGGAGACATAAGATCTGCTATGGTGATTCCTAGAGACATGATTATTTACCATAAGAAGGGATGTTCTCATGCAGCTGCAGTGAAGACTTTGGTGGCTCAGAGGAATGTGGAGGGAAGCAGTGAGAAATGGGCTGAAGGAAAATACATTTGGGTGAGAGGACCTGGGTGTTGTGGAACTCAGCTATCTAATTTTGGCATTAGGAGTAGTTTTTCTACATGACTCAGATCTGCTTTTCAGAAACATTAGCTGTGTGTAGATCCTTACAGATGAGTCTTTACATTTTTTGGGGTGGAAAAAAAACAAGGAAAAAAAGAAAATCTTGCAAACTCATTGCTTAGCTTTCTCTCCTGTTACATTCGGGGTAAAAGCAAAGAATCTTGAAAGCCCACAAATATTTGTATTTAGCAATCCAGTGGTTTTATCTCCACATGAGACCAGGCTAGGATAGAGAATGCCTTGGAAACACAGATTAAAACAGCTCTTTAAATAGTGGCTCCCAACCCCCTCCCTGAAATTTCTCATGGCAATTTAATTAAAATCAGAGAAAGAGTCTGACTAACACCTCTGAAACTCAGGGACATAAATACCTCGTCTGAACTTCAGTCCATTTATGCAATATGTCCGTGTACAAATCCTGAGCAAAGTTTTAGCCTGGATCCAATCACTATGTGTCAAACTAATTTAAAATGTGTCTCTTTTTTTTTTTTTTTTAAATTATTATTATTTCTGAATTCTCCATCTAGGAAAGACAGTGGGAAATGTTGCAAAACATATTTGTTTAAAGTAGCACAGAAAGTCCAGTCAGTGAACAAGCTGTCTTCAAACCAAGCTTAAAACCGGTCTGCCGTCTGACAAGTCTTTGAATTAATTGCACTCTGTTTGCTAGCAAATGGGAAGTTTTTAAACTTCCTTTTCTGCTTGCTGAGTGATTTTCTGAAGTTTGCATAGTGTGCTGCTTCAGAATATTGTGATTTGCAAGAGCAGACGATTGCAAAACGTAGTAAGCGATTGTCCAGGTTTGGACAGCAGGAAGGAACAGTGGGCATCAGCCAGGATCGGCTGTACCCAGTTTGCTGGCGTGAACTCCTCAGCTGCGAGCTCTGCGGTGGGGTGAGGCCAGTCAGCAGCTAACACATGCCACGCAGTGGGCCACGGCAGTGGGAGGAGGATACGAAGGGGATAGGCAGGGACATGCTGAGACAGTGTCTAATTAGGATCCCACAATAGAAATTCAATTTGTGCTTTCCTTGCCTGCAGCTGGAACCCAGGACAGGTACCTTCACCCCTGCTACATTTGCAAGGCCATTTTGGAGGATGAGGAGGGTCATGAGAGAAGATACTTCTCCCTGAGCTCTTAGGCATGTGCACTGGTTTGTCCCCTTTCCTTATGCTTCCCATATGGCATTGTTAGCAAGTAAGGGGAGGTCATACAACCGAGCTGTAGCAGCTGAGAGCTGGATGTCTTGTCTCCATGCTCCTCTAAGCTCCTTTCACACCCTGTGAAGAGAAACAGGCACCTCCAGGAGGTGATTTATCACACCCACCCTGGGCCCCTGGCTTAGGACGGGATGAATCAGTCATGAGAAGTGGATGTCTCTTCCCTGTGACCGTAGAGGGAAAAGAGGCTGCTGGTCTAGGTAAGCCTGTGAATTTTCAGTGGCTTAAATTGGGTGGGATGACACTTGCCCTCAGAAAGTAAGTGAATAGAGACATGCAGCTTAGCATGACAGTTGCCATAGCAAATAGGAAATTGACAGCAGCGTCAGGATGAACTGGAAGGCAGGAAGCCACAAGAGTAATCAGAATTTCTCTTAATACTTAGTAATGCCTCAAGAAGTTATTGTTTTGGGAAGCAATTCCACTTGCAACTCATCTTGTTCTTCCATATCATTCATTTGAGTCACTGCGACTGGTTCTCTGGGACCTGGGCACAGCAATCACAGACTCAAAAAGTGTTTTCAGACACAATGGGCATCCTCCTACGGTGTCTCAGGACAAACCTCCTCCCACCCCTGAAGTCGCAAACAGCAAAATCAGTCGCAATAGCAGGTCACCAGGACCTCGGGTAGGGAGTACACCAAATTGGAAGTCAAGGCTGAAGAAAGAGTGGAACTGATAGTTCTACCTTGTCTGCCATACCCATGACATGTGAAAGCTTTAGGTGTGTCTGCATGGAAATCCACAATCCAGTACGACTTTTCTTTGCCCAACACCACTCTCTTCTATTTTTCTGAAATAAGAGTACTGATTTTCCTCGATTTCAGGGTTCTTAACTGGTGAACATCTGAAGGAGATATGTTTTGCCATGCCAGAATAATGTGACACTTTCTCAAGCTTTTATGTGCCTGAATTTTTGTGTGTAAAATATCAGAACTCTTTTGGCCAGATGTAACATAAATGCTTTAAAATTAGATTGCCTTATTCTGAGTATTGACTGTCCTGTGGTTTTTTTTTTGTTTTGTTTTTTTTTTTTTCAAGAGCTCTTTAAGAATTCTTTAAAATGTGGAAGTCACCGATCTAGAAATAGTGAGAATAATAATGCATTTGGTGATATGTCTTGATATAAGAAGGAGTTTTCTAATGGTGTCCCATAGAAGATCCCAACTGTATTATCACACTGCTGAAGATCATAGTTCAGTGGCAATTATAAACTGAGGCTTATCATTAACATGGTACATACAAACTGGAGACATGAGAGAAGTCGTAAGGCTCGTGACTTCCTAATCCTGGATGGAAAACAGCAGTGCATATGTATATGAAAACAAAATCTGCAACCAGACAAACCCATGACATGGTAATAAAAGCCAATGGCACAGACTCAGCCTTGACTAATCTTGTTTAAAGGATCTAACACCAGGTTGCAAAGAAAAAAAGTCTAATTCACAGTCTAATAAAAGCATCCAAGGATTTTGAAACCCAACAAAAAATTGCTGATGCAAGGGAAAATGTGAAATAATTTCACCATGAGTCTGTGAAGACATACATTCAAAGGACCTAAATAACAGCAAATGCACTTTATACATTCAATGTGAGGAACAATTAGCAATCTTAATGAAAAATGGAAGCTGAACACAGTTTAAAAATGGGCACCAGCATGAAACATCTTGCTGCTTCCAATCCAAAACTCATTCATTAACAGCCAAAATATGTCATCTTATAATACTTTGCTGACATAATAGGAAATTTTTGGTGTTGTGAATGCTCAGTTGCCTGCATAGGGGATGGAGAGAAGAGAGAGACACACAGGCTTGAACCCACAACATCTATTTCTATCTTCTGTATTTATTACTGGATTTTAGTTATATTTGTCTTATTGAAACTAGGAGGATTTTTTCTCTCAGAATGAGTGAAAAATGCTATGGTACTTTATTGAGCCACATAACCTAAAAAAACAGGAGCCACAAATCAAAACCACAATGTGAATACACTAATGGTAAATTCTCAATGTAAATTATATGATTTTATTTGAAAACATTTAAACCCTTGTTTTTTCTAATTAAGAAGATCTACCCTCCTGCTATAAACATTGATGTTTATGATGGAAGAGGACTACAAAGTTTTGACCATCTTTATTGGACTTTATTGACACTGTCACACTGAGATGATCTTGTGTTTTGTTCTTCTAAAGAAGCCAGGACTTAGGAAAGCCTTTATAAAACCACAAAATTTTATCCAAACACAACTGATGCCATAATAAATTGCTTTTCTTCATGAAAGAAAAAAAAAAGTATTTGAGCTAGTGTTTTGTTTAATCTCTTGGGTTGGAAAGGAATAGTACTATCTTTGCACCTATCTCTGTTATTTATTTCTGTCTAGTCACAGCAAAATTAAATACCAAAAAGACAGTCACTGTGTATCTTTATTAGTCAGTTTCAATACAATTATAACTATTTCATTGTTTTTATTTGTGCAACTGTTGTATCCAGAAGTCCTCCTCCTAAGCAAGAACACTTTTGACTTGGGTGCTTTCCAACTCAAGAATGAAAAGATGATCCCTCCCTCCAAAAACTTGCAGCATGGAAACAATAAGCCTGTATTATTTGGCAGGAATTACTGTATTCACAGCGTTTCAGCAACTGTACTCATATCAAATGACTTTTATGTCACTTCCTTAGGAGAACAGAGTGCCTGTGAGGTATTAGCAATTCACTTGACTCCTATGAGAGTCATGCACAATTCTAGCTCTTTTTGAAAGCTCAGAATAAGACATTTTGAATTTTGAAGTTAAAAACAATTCCTAGCTTAAGTGAAATTCCTATGTCTAGAAAAAAAAGAATTACTTTGTGAGCTGAGCTGGTGTCCTTTATAATGCTAAACACTGAGCTCCAAACTCTTCATTGTGAATTTTAGGCAGTTCTATCTGGAGAACTGTGTGCACACACATGCACATATACATACATGCTATTTCTCTCTCACTTTTAGCCTCTTATTTTGATTTACAGGAGCAGACTACCTGTTAAAAATCATTAAACATTAATTGCCAGTGGAAAGCTAGTCGTTTCCACTTTGTCTATCCAAAGGCTCTGTCGAAGAGCAAATCTGACTAGTGATATGGCAAAAAACCTATAGATTGAAAAAGGCAGAGCACTTATTTCCCTGTTCCAAAGAAACTTTAACAATATGCCATTAATAGACCATTTTTAGCCTATAAACTTCTTCCTGTGGCCTGAAACACTGACATTCCCATACCTACCTGGAAGATCAGCTTTAGCCACTTAAACGATTACCCAGTGGAGACGTAAACTGGGCTGCCCACGCTGCCAAGGGATATAAACCTTTGCTCATTCAGCGCAATGGGATAATCAGTAACTGTACAAACTGGCAGATGTGAGGTCTGGAGTGCTTTCCCCAGCCCACACAAAGACTGAACAACACAGGTAACTCTCGGAGGAGTAAGTCAAACCTTTGTTTTGCAGGAGTCTACTGTATTTCAAACAGTTCTCCTCTTCAGTACCAGTAAGATTTCAGGAAACCAGATGGGAGAAGGTATTCCCATATCAATTTTCAGCTGACAAAATACGTGATATTATTTTGAGTAAGAATCAGGCTACACCACACAGGTCTTCTTACCCAGACAGGATAAAACGAAGATAAACAATAACCTTTGTTTCCAGATAGAAAAATGCAGTTATATTATTAGCTTTATTATTGATCATACATGGGCATATGTATAACTGACGCATCTTTTTTTCCCCCTGAAATGTCTGAACTGTGTGAGAAATTGCCTCTCTTGCAATATGGGCTCTGAATCTTTGAGCTTGAGCCGTGTTGAGGCAAGCAAAAAAAGAGTTGCTGGGTGGGTAATATTTTGAAGCTTTGAAACTGTCTTTCCTCACCCAGAAACAGCTTCACTGAAATGAGACCTTGTGTGCTTGCTTGAAAACTCCTCTGCTGTTCTGGGATGTAATGGGAACTCACGGGAGAAAACTGTAGCTGAAGATGCAGGAACGAGTGGTGAGCTATCTGAAGTTACCTTCCTTGTATTTCAATCTAGGTAAAAGCTATTATGTGTGTGTGTAGGGGGGTACTCTTTTCGAACAGGTCTAGGAATCAAAACTAGGGAATTAAATCTCAATGCATTTATCTGTAAAACTGTACAAGAAGCTTATCCCTTGTCCTTCAGCAACCATGTTTACTTGGGCACCTACTTATCTGTCTTCTGTTATGAAACTGATGTTCCCTCAAGCAAGAAGCAGAAATCTATACTGTTCTCAAATCTGCTTACAATTTGGCTAAATGCTATCAATAAGTCTAGAGTGCAGACTGATCTAAACCCTTATTTTAACTGTTATCTAAACTGGTCAATTAAATGACTATAAAGCAATTTAAAAGTTGGCTTTGTATGGTTCTTTTAATTCTCTTGAATCGATACGTTTAAAAATAATTTAGGAAAATGCAGTACAGTTGAATAAACATTCACCCAGTTCTTTTCTCAACTGCATTATTTTGCAGTCTGCAGCAAATTGGTATTACTCTTCCCTGTTTCTGTAAAATGCTCAATGAGTTCAAATGACTCTCAAATCTATTGAGACAGTTGAATTATTGCAAAAATCTGTCTAGGGCTGTAGACATGTGTTCTTTTGACTCCCCCTCCATCCTACTGAAAAATAAACTACTGTTCTTCATGGCTTATTTTGTCTCTGTCAAGGAAACTTTCTGCTCTCATCTCAGGAGAATTGTACAATAGCAATCTGATCCTGACCTTTCTACCTCTTCCTTGAATAACAGATGAAAATTGGACAGTGAAAAGTGGTGTACGCTCCATAACTTGTATCCCAGACACAATCTAATGACACTCTTCCTCTAGTAAAAACAATAGTTGCAGCAAAGGTTAAGGTAAACAGGTTTAGCTAATTACCTCTTAATCAAATCCAGTTATAATTTACTGCTGTCCTCTGAAACTCTGTGCCTACTAAACCATTGACTTCGGTTGGATTAGCTTATCTCTGATAAACGCGGTTTGATTAATTTCTCCCACAGTACAGCAGCATGTAAATATCAAACAGGAATAATGTATGACCAAATAAACTCAACTCACACACTACCACAGCAGAACTCTCCAAGGCCCTCATGTACCAGGCACTGAAACCAAATCCCGTTTTTTACAGAAGGTGATGGTGGGGAAGCAATTATTTTTATGTTATTCTTTCTCCCAGAGATAAAAAAGAAAACACCAGGAGCAAAACGCACCACCACTTTCGTGATGAGGAGTGTCACACAGTATACATGTAACACGCACTTTTGCGGGTGCAAATCCTTGCTATAGACATGTAAATCAGGAGTATACATGTGAGCACAAACATGTATTTGTCATATTAACCTTTGAAAGCATGGCTGTGAACACCCTGAGTGACTAATTTTTTTAAGTTGTCTTTCTAGAATATGAAATAATCTGTTTTTCAAGTAAGTGAGAGGGAATAAAGACGGCTCAATTAAAAATCCATTTGAAATGTTTATATGAGATCTGAAACTACGTATACTTCTTGAGTTTACACTTCGGTTTCAAGCTTAGACTGGTTTAATCAAAACATTTGTTACTTTTTGAGCAAACTTTAGACTACTTTTTAAAGAAGCTGCTTTGAGGTATGGTTCTGTGTCAAAATAGTAAGGAAGCCATAATCCCCCCGAGCTTTCTTAGAAGCCCTGTGAAATGCAGCAGTTTTGATTCAGTTGCAGTTTGTTTTTTTAACTTTTTACAAATCCAAAACCTGAGTCAGACAGGAGAAAATGTCTGCATAAAGTCCTTGTTGAAGCAGGAAACAGCAAAGCTTGGTACAGCTCTGTCTGCTGGCGATGCTCTGCCATGCTCAATGGGATAAGAGGCAAATTACCTGACCTGAGTGATCTTAAATACAGATCTAGCCTTGCTTTAGCATTAACTTTACTTCAGTGCCACTTGCTTACTGCAAACCAGCAGGCTGTCCAAACAACAAGAACAATTAGACCAAAACACTGCCCTCGCTCTAACACTGTATGTCCTTTCCCATGCTCCTGAAGAGCTGCTATTATACTAAATGCGTTTTGAATGGTGATTTGCACTTCTTCATTGTCAGCCACGTATTACTTGCTACTTTTGTTTGCTCTAGCAAAAGCTAGGACAAAGTACTTCTTAGATCTCGGCACCAGCCTACATTTAGTGTGTTGGGCAGCGCTTATCACTGCGACACCTGAGGAGGACCTCCTTGAAATGTAAAGCAGTGGATTCACGCTCTTCTGTGGTCTATAGACATTGGGGTTCAATGTCTGAAGGGAACTGTGAAAGGTAACTGAGAACACCAAACTGGGAACAACAGGTTTGAATATGTTAAACAAGGGCCAAAACCTCCACCAGTTACTACTCTGCAAATTAAAAGGACCAAACAGAATGGGTCTTCACCACAGTTGAATTGGCCAAGCTGTCAAAGGAACACAAAATCTAAATGGAAAGTGCTGGATGTAAAAGTGGTCCTGAAGTGGCTATGGTAGAAAATTGTTTTGAAGTTGATCCACATCCTTTCATATAAATTAATAAATCCCTTCACTGGGGATCGTGTTATGGTGACATGTAGACTATAAACAGATGATGGGCCAAGCTTTAGGAGCCTTCAAACCTTCCCTCTGTTGGACAGATTTGCAGTTGTCACTACCCTTTGATTTTCTCCCTTTTACATATATTTTTATTAGCTCTTCTGTTGTGTGCCTTGTGAAAATAGACCTCAAGTTCAAGGCTGTGTACAGTGGTTGGATTTTTCTCAAGCCATTGGAGTTCCAGCCAGTAAGTAAGAGTCCCAGCACACAAGCCAAATTAATTCCATCATCATCAAATGGAAACAAAGTGCCTGAGACAAAGTGACTGAGAGGTCAAGGAAATCTGCAGCTGAGAATCAAACCGGGGCCAGTTGGGAATTCAATACATTAAAGGTGAACTAAGGGGCATTTTTAGAGCTTGGGGTGCACTTCACTGATTGCACGCAATGTTTCATGTTTTTTGTAGCTTTATCGCAGATTTGTTGTTGACTGATGCATAAGATGAAACAACAAGAATTATTCTGTTAAGTGAATTTTCCTTTTTTGAATTAATTTCATACAGCTGATGCTATTACTATATGAAGTGACTTTTTTGGAAACATTTTTAAACTCTACACCAGTACTGGAAAGCTTTGTGTGTCTGACAGCTCTGGAGTTGCCCCGTCAGAAGACAGGTCAGAGTTCAACGTATTAAACTTTTGGTAGCTGCAAGATGCTACATGAGCTGAGTTGCCCATCCACCAATGCAGACCTGACTGCTGCTTCCATTTCCTTGTATTGTGATGGACAAAGCATGAAAGAAATTAATGCACACATTTTGTACCCTGTAGGGCTGACATCTTTCTGGCTGACTGATAAAAACCTTCAGATGATCGGACAGGAGAACTGTATCTGCTGTGTAGTCAGTATGCCCCAGAGCAGCACTATTATTTAAGACTCACTTCCATTCAATGGCAGGTCCAGCAAAACAGGGAAAAAAACCTAAGCAAGCTTTTGGGTGAAAACAGTTGTGAGGTTTCAGTGCAATTGTAATCTTGCACCTTAAATTCATGACCCTTTAAATTTGGTGTCATGTGAACCCTGATTACTCATCCCCTGAGGGAAAGAAAGCCTATCTGAGAAGGTCTCACACTTCCAAACTGCCACAGTCTTCGTGGCATTAAGCCAGATAAAAGTATTAACTGTTCCATGAGATACTGCTCAGTGGCTTTTGGAAAAGCCTTGGAGTAGTACTTATTCAGCAAATTTGTATAAAATTCAATCTCTTGTCTTTACTGTGTCTGTGGATTAAAACAAGAAATGCAATCATTCTGACTAAAATCTGTGTCTCTCCATAACACTGTTTCATATAAAGCCTGATGCTTTTTGGTTGTCTATTGCAGATTGCCAGCTAGCTCTGCTCTGCCAGAATGGGGCACTGAAATATTGGTCACGTTTCAATAAACTTTTGTTATATATTCCCTTGCCCAAACCACCAAACACACCCAGGCTAACTGGGGTCCACAAAGCCCTGAATGTTGTCCTCCTGCATTTGGGGTCCTCCTTGGCTCCTTAGTCCCGTCTATTTTAGCTCCTCTCTGCAGGTCCTTACACATTTAAGTCATAACTTAATTAGCCTGACCTCAACCAAGGGCTTCTGTTAGAGCTTTGCTTCTTACCCTAGACTCCCCCTTCAGACAATGTGTAGAGGATATTATATGGAGAGGGTTATTCAACCAGTCTAAGATCTGTATCGCCACCTAGACATAGAGTTAATGATCCTAGAAGTATCGTTATCCTGACACAGGATACTTAATCTGACTCTTCATGACTGTACTATGGACTTCTGTGTCTGGACTAATCAACTTAGATATCCTCCAGAGTTAGGAGTAAAAAAAAGGTGCTTTAAGGATGTCATTCATCTCATGACCAAAGCTGCTGAGTTAAATCCCTTTCTCTTGTATTCTCAGGGGACAGTGGGATGCAGGGTGAAAGGATCTGAGGTGAACTGCACCATCTAGCTATACTTGAGGTCCCCAATCTGTTGATGAATCACATCCTAGAGTGACTGGAGTTTAAACTTAAGAGCTTCCAATGAAATTCTGATAGTTTCTTGGGATCAACCTGGGTGAATGGAACCTGGGTTTTTTAAATGGTTGCTCCGTGGAAGAATTAACTCCGTTAAGCAACACTGAGTCTCTTTAAAACAGATAATTCTTGGCGGATGTTAAGGGAGCATTGCAAGTTATTTGCATTAAATTGTTGAGACCTATTGTGTTAAGTAAATTTTATCTTTTTTTGTTTCTTTTCTTTTCATTAGCACATAGAAAACAACACTTCCTTTCTGCACAGCACGGTTAGTTTTATCTTGGGGGTTTTTAAACGTAATTTATAAGGTTTGGAAAGATTGTCAGCTGAGTATGAAGCCGATGAATTCAGAGGCATTAATAAATGTAATCTGCACTGTGAGGGCTGTATCAATTGTAAGTTTGAAAGCTTATTTCCAGTGACAGTAGCTCTGAAGAGTATTTTACATTTGAAAGAGTGCGGAATTCTGCTTTTGGCATTTCTAGTGAAAACCTCAGATTAAAATATATGTGTGCTTTTCCCTCTCATTTTTATAGTGGGGGAATTGTCTATGTAGCCTTTATGAACAGTGAGAGACAACAACTCAGGCCTAGCCATACGGCACTGGTGTCTGTCACTCATTTGTCAACAGCCACAAGTTTAGTGGTATATGATAGTCAAGGCACCAAGCACATAACACGAGTATTTTCACTGTTCTTCCAAGTTCCCACCCTAGAATTGCAAAAGGATAACTTGCTTGTTGGACTCACAGCTATTGCAGAGTTCAACCACCTTGGTCACATTCCTGTGTAAGTCTGGCCCTACATCCTGAGGGTGTCAGAGCTTAAACTCTTCTCCTCTCCCCAGCATTTTCCTGATCTGGAGGTTCCTTTCAACATGTTGGCTTTGGTGGGTTACGTTCTCACTTTGACAACTCTCCTCCTGTGTTACATGAGGGCACCAGATCCAGATTTATGGGTCCTTCTAGAAGTGAGGTGCTGCAAAGCTGAGTCTAAATCGCCTTTGTGAATCCTGTCCCTTTGTGGCTGCCAGCTGTGCTTCGAAATTTTACTCAGGATCTTAAAATCACTTTGTAGACACAGCCCTCGGGCACCTTTGAAAATCCCTCCATAGGAAATGAGGGTTTTTTCACCAGAAGTGTGAAATAGAGTATAACTCTTACTGGTTTTAGTACAACTAAGATCATGTGGCACTTTTTATAGACTGCCAAAGGGCCTAAATATGGTCAGTAAACCAGAGGTGTTTTAAGGGGAGTAGACAGAAGGGGGTTACGTCTGCATGGGCTCATTGCCATCTGTATTTAAAGCATGGGGCAGATTGTGGTGCCTTTGGGGAGGAATGCAGCTACTTGCATTTTTATTTTTGTAATTTGAGTGCTGAGTCCCTGCAGCTGAGGAGAGATAATTCTTTTTCTTTTTCTTGCCTCTGAACATTTGGGTAAATAAATAACGATACCTTGTACACAGGCCCACTGTACAGAAAATAAATTCATTGAACAGCTTGGCCTTTCAATGATTACTTGTATTTCCAATTCATTATTTCAAGCAGGCTGGGTTTTCAGCACTCAGCTTCCCCTAGAAAAATGCACTTTCATACATTAAAGTTTGCACATGAGTTTTCTAGCAAAATTGACTGTGGACTATTGAATGGCACAGGCTGAAAAAAAAAAAAGAACCCTGTAGCTGTATGGATGCCCGTTTCGATGTAGTGAAGGGCTATTACAAGCAGTCTACTGTCGTGTACCTTTTGGTGTCTGAGATGAACATTGTGGGTCTTGTGGAGACAACAATTACTTTTGTTTTGTGAAGGAAAAATATGTAACAGTATATTTGTTTTAACAAAAAGTACCCTGTGAAGTGGACTCCTGGGGAACTGAAATTTTACCACATGGACTCCAGGCTGCAACTCTTAGAAGTTTGGGATGGTTTGTAGTCTACAAATGCACTGACAAATGTGTGATTTAATGTGGAGAAACACTAGCACAATGATCCTTTCATAGACCTCTTAAAACATTATTGTTTCCTGTCTTCTAGCGGTCACTTCTGGAAATTTGAATGTAATGCTGAACCCTTCACTGGTTTTAATGTCATCTTCGCATAACTGCTCCCTTTTGGAAAGAGATGCACAGGTGTTAATCTACTTATGTATTTCATCTGTGTTACTGTTTTAAAGAGGGTTATGAGAAAATGTTCTCTGTGTTTCTCATTGACCAACTTTCTTTTCCTTTTGTTACAAGCAGGCTTTGTGAATACATCCAAAGAACTTTCTTTTGCAAACTCCTGAAGCTTCCGAGGAATTACTTCTTCAGTTTTATTCTGGACAGCTAGGTTGTGGGAAAGCAGGATCAAAAACATCAACTATAAGTTTTGCTTTGAAGATTGGTGTCATCTGGAAGAGTCTTCTGGATACTGGAGCTAAGGAAATAGTAACATTTATTCTTGTACTCACACAAAATCTTGTTCTTGAGACTCAGTTGCATCCCACTTGAAATCTTTGGTTACTGAGCTCCTTAAGATGACACAGTAAATGAAGATCTACTTATACCAGCTACTTACACCATCATTAATTTACACCAAGTAAAGAGCTACCCTTGAGGTTTTGGACTGAAATTTTTATTTCAGCAGTTAGGTACCTTGAAAACTTAGGCCTGTAAGCTGTGCGGGTTTTTTTCACCTTAAAAATAATTTAGTTGCTTAAGGGATAGATGGTGTTATTAACCACTGAAGGTATGGAAAAATGAATTTGTTGAAGCAAATGAGCTCCATTCAGAGTGACAAAACTAAGAAAACATGTATTTCTTCCCTGATAGAGCTATCATTGCAGTTTTCAGGATCCTTCTCTTCAGCAGAACAGTTTCTTTCCACACAAACCTCTTGACCAGCTCTGTGGCTCTGCACAAACTCTGCGCCGAGGCAGCCGCTCCCAGGGATGTCAGCACACTCTGGAAGTTAGCACACATGAGATTGCATCAAAGGGACACTTTCAAGAAGTCCATGGGCTGAACAGCTCAGGTAAGGGACACCAGTGAGCAAATATGCACTTCCCTGCAGTGTTATCGACCGTTCAGAGTAGGCTTTGGCAGAGTGGGACTTCACATGTGCAAAGGCAGATGGTGACAGGGGACTGATGGAACACAGTAGCCTGTATGGCACCGCTACACCAGGACCTTGAAACGTCGTCATGTGTGAGGATGCTCACACTCCTGCGACACCTGATGGACAAGCTGCTTGCAGGTGCCAGGGCAGTTTCTGCTTGGACTGTTTGCTTGCATATTGTGCTTTTTGCCTACCAGCTTGCCGCCTCACAGATCTGTCAACTTCATGTCCTCCATCTGCTATTCTGCAGCTTCTCTTTTTCTAACATCTGTTTGATTCACCAGGAACTGGATAGATAAATGAGGTGTGACTGCTGCTCAGCACTTCGGAGGAAAGAAGCTTGTCAATGAGGTCATGCTGCGGTTTTAAGATCCTGACAGTCCAGGCCATGGTTATCAGCCCTGGACTTTCTAGGTTTGCCGTTTGATTTTAGCAAATCATAATATCCTCTTGATTTATCTCCATGGGTTGCACTTCCACACATGCAGTGCTTTTCTGTTAAAGACAAATAATGCTAGTAATTTTAAGGGCAGAGAAAAATTAAGCAGAACAAGATGTACAGTTCTTTAGATGTTTCGATGTGAGCTTTCTACTCCTGTGCTTTCTGCTGACTCAAAAGATTTACCCAGAAAGAAACAATAATTTCAAAAATTAAAGTAAAAACCAATCCTCTCCCTTCCCCCCAGATCTTTGAATATCTTGTCATGAAAGCACAGTGGAGCAGAGCCAAACCTGATACAGGGTTCAACAATGACGAATTGTGACTTTGAAGTTGTCTCTACTGAAAAACCAGGAAACCTTCATTTGAATTGCTTTAACAAATGTTTTCCTTTAATGTTTAAATTCAGAAAGAGGATCCGAGGGCAAAGAGATCAGAACAAATGTTTCACAAATGTAGAAGTCAGTCTATTTGTCACTGACAGCTGAAAAGCTCTCCTTTTCTGTACTCTGTCTGTGTACAGTCAAGTAAATTAAAAGTGGGTGTTAATTGTAGCCTCAGCTAAGGGTTTAACAGCTTTTAGTGTCATGGAATGCTACTAGATGTAAGTGAAACAGAAGCAGGAAGGGACTCCAGCCTTGTATGTGCTTCCAGTGTTACTTAGATGGCAACAGACATAACCTGGCACCAACGCTGGAGGAAGCAGTCCTGTCTTCTCCCCGCTCCCGGCAGCTTCTTCCCACTCCTTATCAGCAAAACTGACCAGGTAGTCATGAAACAGGAGCAGACCCAGGTTGAAAGGATCCATAACTGAGTCATCAGTTGAGCTCTCATGTTGCATCTTCTCCCCAAAGTGGCTTCCCATGTCCTGAGTGTTGTGGGGGCAGGAAGGACCTGTGAGGGACCGAGGGGAGAGCAGGACTCCAGATGTGCCAGCCCATGCCGGCTGAAGCTCTGCATGCCTTTAGGGATCTTCCTACATCAATTGTACTGGCAGACAGGAAATTTGAAACCCATCCTGCTTAGGGGTTCATTGCTGCTGCTATTTCTAGTTGGTGCCATCATGATGCTGGGAAGGTTTGACCAAGGACCTGAAGCCCACTGTGCTAGGTGCCATACAGCCACGGAGGGAGAAGACAGTCCACGCCTGAAACCAGCTTAAATTAACGAATCTTGTTGCAAGAGACCTCAAATGGAGGAGAAGGAAGAGCAGCTGCATCTTGTAAAGGATGTGAAAGCAATGGGGTGCAGGAACCATTCCTGAGGATCAGCATGCACATGCCTGATGGGGAAGCAAGAATGCAGAAGTCTCATGTCCTAGGAGAACATCACGTTGCAACATCCAAGACTGAAAAGAAAGAAGTTTAGGTAAATGGAGAAATGCTTTGCCAGACATGACAAGCACCTCAGTAATAGAGGACATAGAAGGATGTCTGACCTGAAGATCCCAGCCACAAGCCTGAGAGGCAGACCAGCATCACAAGGAGATTGGAGCTGGCTAAGGCAGAAGGTATAGCTTTGGTGTAGCTATGTTGAAGCTGGCAAGTGCTGCTGCACACGGAGGTATCAAAGAGGTAGCCTGAGATGAGACAAAATATTTTAGATTTGTCCAATCAGGCAAAACAAGACAGATCAGAGCAGAGAAGATCTACAAGGAGCTTGCATAGAGGCGACAGTGGAATTCATGTGAATGATGGATGTTTAAGAGGGGCACAGAGGTCCCTGAGCTGCAAGTGAGGGTTTTCAGTGCAGGATATATATATATAAATTGTATAATGTTCTCATTGCAAAGCTCCTCTCTTTTCCCAACGCACATAAAAATGAGTGCTGTGACACTGTAGCTGCCCTGATGGAGATTTATTCAGGGTGTAAAGGAATTTTGTAGTCAGCTATGCTAAACTGCCTCTATGTGCATGTCTGCTTTTGAATAAATGAGCAAACGATATCATGTATCTGTTTTACCTCATGGTTTATACATGAAATACCACTGTACCTGGGCACAGGAGAAATCACAGAACTATTTTCTGTCAGATAAAATACCACAGTCTTTCCATTATTACAAATAGTTCTCAGTTACAACTGGGAAACCAAGGAGATAGATAGTTAATCTTTTGTCATATTCTACACAAATAGAGACAAAACTGAATATATTTCCAGTATTGAATTACTTCTTCATTTATTCCAAGTTAAAGATGCTAATTACTATCTGTATTTTCACAGCCTTATCTGATTATATTAACCTGACAGAAGGGCAGCCAAAATTCAAGATTAAATTTCAAGATAATGCTAATAGACTCTTTCCCCTCCACCACCTCTTCTGTCTTTTTGCTGGTTTTCATTAGTTCATTTATAGGGCTCCTATTAGCCCGTAGTTATTTCAACACAGTATGCAACATAGATGTGGAAATTTGATCTTGATGTTATCCTCCACTATTTAAAATCTGACTTCAGATCTGCCTATTGCTCAAGGAAAGCAGGAGAATGCAAACAATGATCTAAGATTCAAGAAAACAAATAGGCAGAGAAGTAGAAAAGTCTTCTTTGAAAATGTCCTCTGGAAAGGAATACTAGAAGGATAGGGACAAGGAGACATAGAGACGCGTCTTACAGAAACTTTCTGGAAGAAAAAAAACAGTCAGCAACATGCTCTGAAAGTTTTCCGAAGTGTCTCTCAAGTCAGCAGCCTTAACGCTCTTGTGAGATGTGTGAACTATAAAAAGGCAGAAAAAGGCTGTAGTTTTGTTAGTGTTTTCAAAATTATTATCAGTTTGAGGATTAAAGACTCAACTCTGAAATTACACGCTAAGGTAAGAAACTCAGTTTGCGTTAAAGTAAGAGTATGTTCTTGGCCCTCTTGGTTGCAGAAAAAACAGTGAAAGTATGTATGTCCAAGGCCATGACAAAAAGGAAATACTATTTTTAAAATCTCCTGGAGCTTCAGCCAATGTTCTGAGGTCCCACAGAGTTGGTATTGAGAAAATTATTATTTTTGTGCTATTTTTGTCAAAATTAGTGATAAGTGGTAGCTGGAATCAACTTACATCACTAGATGATTGGATTTTCAACCAGTTGGGATTTTCAACATCTTCCCTCCTGCTCCAGATCCCCAGAGTTCAGAAGCACTCAATGTTATGCGTGTGTAGATCTTAAAAGAAAGCTGGTAGGAGTTTCTATGGGGCCAGACAAAACAACCATGGGGTGGAGAAACATCTAAGGGAAAGAAAGAGTACGAATCAGTGGGCTGTCAGTGTCAGTTCTGGGAGAAATAAATTTGCAGGTAAGGGATTGGGCTGTCCCCAGGTTTGCTGGCTCTCTGTAGTATTTTGCACAGCCATATTAGTGACTAGCAGGGACTTTGTACCTCTCCAGGAGAACCAACAACAGAAGACATGTGTGTGCACGCATAGGGGGCAAGAGGCTCTTACATATATTTGCCACATGTACATAATCCTTCCACAAGAGAGAACGAGCTCTGACTTTTCCTTTTACACTCAAGGAGAAGTGTAAGAGGAAGGATGAAAAACCTTATTCTTTTGCTGCTCAGACACAATGGGAACACCAAATTACATATTATGTCTGGTACACATTATATCTCAAGTACTGTATCTTGGCTGCTGTAAACAGAAAAGTGACTGAGAAAATTAATGTTTCCTATGGAAGAGCTGCAACAACTTAAGTGCTTGGAAAACCTAAATCTCATCTACTGAAGGCTCATTTATCTGGCTTGCTGTCCTTAGTGAAAAATATGACAAATCCATTCCCACAGGAAAACTCTTAAACACAGGGTAACACATAGCTCCCACCTCCTGGTACTTTTTTCCCCTCCTCATCTTGTCAGAAGAAGGGGATTCCTCTGGCCAGCAGTAGACCTGTGCAAGTACCAGCATGGTGAGGTGAGATTAATTTCTCTAAAACAGGTCAGATGAATGTCACGTTACAAGAAATTATTTCTCCCCATGGATGAGGAAGAAAGTTCAGGTGGTGGGGTCAGATGTAGACTTTTTTTTTGGTGATGACTGGTGGGCTGGATCCCCCTGTTGACCCTGCTCCCTGCTATCGGCATGTTGTCTTCTTCTGTTGCAGTTGTGTTGAGCGAAGGCTGTGCTACTTCACTGCTGGGGCTGCTCTCCTCCCCTTTTCCCGAGATTTGTGTCTGTGACCGTCCACTAAACCCCTTTTCAGTCAAAAGGAGTTTGCAAAAAAATTTCTAATCCAACTTCATGTGCCTGAAAGGCATTTTAGGGGATGCATGAGCTGATTTTCACGTGCGGCGTGGGAGCAGGCTGGGACCTACCAAGGTGGATGGTGCTGGGAAGCTGTGGGTGGTCCAGGGACTCAGCGGATCCTGCTGGGAGAGGACCTGTGCCTGGGATCCATGGATGCCCCTGGCTCAGGTCCTGCCCATAGACCACCATCTGCCAAAGACACAGGGGACAGGCTGAGGATGATAAGTTCAATCTATTTTAAGTGATTTAATTTCTTGTATAAAAACAAGGTTGGATAGAGGTTTTTGGTATGGATTTCACTGGTCTGGCTAGTAAAAAGGAGAAATAATTATTATGGATCTTGAAACAGGAGCAGAGGAGCTGGAGCAGGCAGAGTCCCCTGAATGAGTGACTACGTGTGCTAGTTTGTGTCTCTGGCAAAAACTGGAAACAATCTGTCCTTCTTTAGATGGTCCAAAAACCTACTTAAAAAATCAAACACTGAAGCTGATTTTAGTTCAAATTATTTGAAGTGCATCCAGTTTATATTTTCAAAAGTATTTGATGCTTATATCTGTATAGATGTCTTTATATTTTTTATTATATAAAAATAATAAAAGCACTAGTGAAACCACCACTGAACTAATCACAGAGTTCATTAGTTTACTGAAAGTACATATTTCATTATACTAAAAAGATCAACAATCAGAAATTGGCAACAATCTTTTTATTTAAATAACTTCTAAAGATACTGATAAGGAAAGAGAAAAAGAAAAATGTCCATAACTCAGTGTAAATGCTTTCACAAAACAGGAATAAAGGGCCTTTTTGGGGAAAGTATTTTTCACCGGAGCTGCCCACCTGAAACTCTGACAGATTAATGTATTAATGTGTGCATTTGTGTCTCCAGGTTTTAAACATTTCCTCCCCCAATTAACTAGTTTCATTATCAATCTTCTCTTTCCAATAGTTGCAGATCTGTATGTTGCTACAAACACCCACAGTCTTGGCACTGAAACCTCAAGTTATTGTAAATCAAGATCCTGCTTTCATTGATATGTAATTTGGTTGAATTATATGTAAGATTTTTAACACTATCATTTTCGGGTTAGATGTGGACAAATGTTTAGGCATCCTTGACATAAGGGCAGGGGAAAATTATGTATTTGTGTTTGCGTTAAGGCAACAGGGGACACATATGGGATTTATGTAGAGAGTCATCTTGCAAAAGTATGCCTTAATAAAAAATGAGAGCCTGGTTCCTCTAAATCACAATCTTATTGTATTTACATGCAATGTTTCTAACATTCCAGTTAGAAACTCCCTTGGTTTTTCTTGCCTTTAAATAACAAATTGACATTGCAAAGCATTGATTAGGGCATCTGTGACAGACTGCTGCTCGTACAACATTCAAAACATTCTGGCTATAGTACCACATACCTATTGGTGTGCCAAGATTTCTTCTAGTGTTCACGTTACGAGCCAGATCCTTGGCTCCACAAAGCACTAGAGGGCAGGCTAGACTAGAGTTCCCCCCCCAAGACGAGGAATAAAAGAAATTAAGTTCACAATTCTACTCAGAAATTCGACTTAAAGCTAGAAAGAACTCCACACATCATACCTAAAACCTTTAACAGGTATTAGGCCACTTCACAAGGATTTTTTTTTCTCTTATTGGGAAGCTTTATTTCCAAGCACAAGAGAAAAAAAAAGTTCTGCAAGGAAGCAGACATGAAACACAGTCAGGCGCAGCCCTGCACTGCTGAGGGGAAAGTCCGACCCCACCGTTCCCTTGGGGGATCTGCTTCCCCCATCCCAGCAGCACTGATGCTGAGAGTTGCAGCACCCTGCATCCTCCCTGCACCCCGGCCCTGCTCTGGTCCTCGGCTGAATCACAGTCCGGACTCTTAATTGGCCTGTAGAGCATGTAAGTGACTTTTGTGCTGTTAATGGCCCAATTCTGCAAGCTTCCTAATTGCAGAGCTGGATTTGCTTCTGGCTTGTCCATGTATTGGGGCAGAATGAGATGGGTGATTGTTCAGCATGTTGGGATGCAAAGCTGATCCCTCCGATCCCTCCTCTGAAAGGAATCACTGTGTGTTTCTCGGTTCTGCAGAACTCAAATTGCCATCCTGATGTTGCTCCTGATGTCATGATGAGATTATTTTCCTCTCCATGGCATTCAGTTAGTTATTGGCGGGCTGCGAGCTGATCAGGGTGAAGCAGCCTGGCTTGGTGGAACAGGGCCATTGACTGAGATAAAATACTGGTGTGAATAAATTAGCCCTGCAGCAGTTCACACAAGAGGCACAGAGTTTGGGTTCTAGTGAATGCATGTATTTTTTGTTAGCTTTCTTGCATTTCTTCTTCACCCCTTATCACTTTCCATTCAGCTTAACCATCCACCACAAATTGCCAAGGAAACTTTAAGGCTGTTAATGATATGTTTTAAGTGTACTGTAAAAACAATGTACATTAACTGTGAAGGAGATGTCTTCAGTCACTTTGTCCATTTCTCAGATGAGACAGATTATTTTTATAGTGTTTCTTACCAGTTTATCCAGTTTGAAGGTGCCTGTCATTTATGAATTTCTTCCAGAATTTTTGAGGCCAAGTGTATCCCAGTACAACATAAATTATTGAAACTGTCTGATCCTTGGTCAGAATAGAAGTGTTCTGCATTAAGATTATTATTAGTTTCAAGGTATATTCCCTGATTTCTTATGGTATCCTTCACAGAATTTCCTAGTGTTGCTCAGCCTACCTAAACTGTAAGTTCCCCTTTCACTTTCCTTATAACAGACTGCAACAATTTTCCTGGATGACAAACAAAATCAACAAACTTGCATAAGGGCTACCAAGGACACGTATTTTGAGAAGTGCGCTGGTCTGCATTGTCTTTTCTGACACAGTAGTGACAGACGGATGACATGACAGGAATTATCAGTCTCTGCTTCTATTTTAGTTCTTAAGATTTTTCTTTCTGACTACAACAAATCCTGAGTTCCCAGGATAAAGAGAAATTTGGCTGAGCCCCAGCCAAATAAAACTTCCCTTAACACCTTAAGATTGTGCCCTGTCTGAACAAACATCCTGGAGGGAGTTTTCTGCAGATTTCTGCCTTTGCCTGACCTTGTGTCATGGGAACAGAAGGAGGTTTGATATTGATTTTGGGGGAGCCGACTTGCTCTGGTGCTGACTTCTCTGTATACCATAGCATGCGTTTATAATACGATATCCTGAGCTGGTGGCTAAGCTGTGACCTCTGAGAGATAGTTAGAGCATTGGAAAGTGACTTTCCTCGGTTAAGGAGAGACTGAGGTGAAAGAGTCAAAAAATTCCACTTTTCCACATAAAATTTACCTACTACCAGTGTCGACCTGCTGTGTGCGCTCCACAAAGTGTTAGTTGTAGAACTGAGGGTGCAAAAGCAGACAAAGAGCAGAGAGCACCTACTGAAATCCATTGGAGGTGGTGGACAGATCCTCAGTGCTTTTGAGTCTAGCCTCAAAGGTGTATGAGAAGGATCACTCGCTCACTCATGAGCTACATCTGCCCAGACCTACTCAGGCATCCAGCTGGGGTGGAGTTGGATCTTTGGATTAAAGAGTCAAACATGATCAGAATACATTTATTGTCTGTGTTACACAGCTCCATGGAGTACCAGAAAGAGACGTCTTTTGTAAGCCAGCTGCCTCCTGGGTCCCATGGTAGACTTGTGATAGTGTCTTGAAATTTTGTACAAACACAGCTAATCGGTATGGTTTCCTCTGTGCGCAGCACGGTACGCACTGTGTTGTTTCAGTCGACAGGGATGCAGCTCTCACTGTCGCTGTGTACGACAGCAAAAGAATGGGCTGGATTTATGAGCAGGGCACAGGAGTTTACATTTGAGGGGTTCCCTAGCACCGAACAGGACTTCAGCGGTGTTTAGTTTAGACATTTGAGGGTCTTGGCAATGGGAAAGGCTACAGCTGAAAGGCTGAAGGACCCAAAAGGCATTTTATCTTCAGATGAGATTTCTCCTCATACCTTGAATTTTTTGGCCTTTCTCAAAACCAACACATACTCCAGCAGAGTTACAGGCTGCTTCTTCAAATAAAAAAGCCCAGAACTGGAGTATTTGGTTAATACATGGTGACGCTTTCTTATTTATTTTCCAGTCATTCTGAAATTCCTCTGCAGAGCCTCACGTTCAAATTTAAAATCAATATTCCTTTTAAAGGCCAAATTTCAACAAAACATTTAAGCATGTGCTTAACTTGACATGTTTGATGAGATTTCACCTCACCCTTGTGTTGTTGAATTGAAACCTAGATTATATTCAGTAAAGCATGGTCTCCATGGATCATTAGTGAGTTTATGACCTCCATGGTGTATTGAACAAGTTTATTATTTGTATAATGTATAATATAATAAATATAATAATAGTGGATAGTGTATAGTATATAGCATAGTACCACATAGTACTACAATTAGTATTACATAGTATAATGTTATAAATTATAGGTTACATGTTACATATTATGTGTCATTTATTATATATTAGTTAGTACTGTTAATAGTACTACTACTACAGTGGTAGTACATATCATGTATTTATATATTATATGGTAATATTTAGCAAATTTATTATATTTCTATATTTATTAATTTATTAGTATTTTTTACATGTAATATATAATGCATAACATTATATACTATAGTATATAGCATTTAGCATACAATGCATAGTACATAGTATAGTACATAGTATATACTATAGGTATAACAATGCAATATAAATTACCTGCATTTTACCACATGAATTTGACATTGTGAACATTGTATGCTGACATTAGTTTTCCAACTGTTCTCTAGTTAACTGCACATAAAGATTTCACTAAAATACACTTTTCACATGTTTAGAACATTGAGTCAATAGTCTGCCTCTCAGGAAGAAGGCGTAACATACTAATAAGGGAATAAATGGGTGAATGTGGCTATGGTGAATAGGTCTGGTGAGTTTTACTTACCGTACAGTTAATCAATTTCCTGATTTTTTTTTTTTTTTAAATCTAAATACAAACATCCTGGATGAAGACATATTTTTTTGTCCAGGAGATTTAAAATTATGTACACAAGTTACATGTGAACGATATGCATAGCAATTTATTTTTCTATCTAGAGCCTGATTTCTCTATTAGAGTCAAAATTATATTTTTGAAGTCACAACTACTCTTGAAGTCAAACTAGAGACCTTTTAATCGCATTCCTTTAAAAATGTATTTACATAACATTTATATTATATATTCAATTTCTATTATATGTGCCCTGTTTTGTGTACATTTCCACACAGGAAAACCAGATAATGTTCTTGCTATTGAATTGTAAGTTTGATCCTTCTTCTCAGAAACAAGTATGAACTATGTAACTGAACGATTTGAAGCATGTTGGGTAAATGGAATATAATCTTGCATAAATATTTAAAATGTTTTCCGTATTTATAAGGACAATTCCCTTGAGGAAACACAGTCTCTCAGGGTAGGAGTTAATTCAAAGCTAAAGCAGAGCAGCTGACTTTTCATATTCCCACACACTGCTGAAATGTTGATTGATTCAGGAGCTAGTCTGGAAAGCGATGGCGTTGACGTTAAAAAAAAATAATTACTCTCCCTCAGTAAAATACACAGAAAAGGGAACCCCACAGTAAGGTCTAGTCCCAACAGAGATGTCACACAGCAGATGAGTGATTGCTGATGAGGAAAGCGTGTTTGATGGTTTTATGATAGATTTTTGGTGTTTATCCTTGTTCTGAGCGAGTTGGAGCTCGTCGGCCAGGAAGACCATTGAGACCTCCTAAGAAAGATGAAGCCTGTTGTTAATGAGTTAAAGCTTTCCCTGAAGTCACCATCTCAGGGACCTGCCTAGTGACAGTGCTGCACTCCAGGAAGGACACGATCTACGGTGCAACCAGAAAAAGCTAAGAGATGAGTGAGTTAACTAACAAGAGTTGCAATTAAATGGAATCTTTGCCACCCATAACTTGGCTAATATTGAGTTTCAAGCACAGACTAGGCAACGCAATTTGCACACTTGCCATGTAAGATTATAGCCGTCCCCCAGACTGCTCCGAGATGACATTGCAGTGGATCAGAAATATGATTATTTTGAGGATAATACAGTCTTATCTTTCTGGGTCTCACTTTCACTGTTAAAAAGCAGCTAATGATAACAAAAAGAACCTTAGAGTGCTGAAGAGACCTGCCTTCCAAAAGGGAGGTTTAACATTGCGTTGCCACCATTTTTAACCAAAAATATGTGTAAAAATTGAAAAGAATTGGAATGGTTTGTCATTTTTAATATTGAATAATATTTTGTAATGTAAGTTTTACAGGAAGTGACAAAACTATTTTTCATGTTGTTTTGTAACAGCAAGAATGGAAATATAATTTTTTTCCTGAGAAAACAGCAAATACAAGCCTTCCCTTCCACAGGTCCTGCTGTGGGTCCTCGTATTTCTAGGGTTTGCTCCTTAATGCATTGGTATCCTTGGGTAGAAAAATACACAATTATGATCATTATCATAAATAAACTGTGCCACCTTTTAATTCTCTTATTTTTTGCAGTGTTCTAGGAATGTGCTTGGAAGTACCTTTGCTTCTTAATATGATACATAGAGAAATATTTCCAAGAAAGTTCTCAGAATAAATTCTGCTTAAATTTTTTCATGTTTTACTGGTTTTGTAGTGATGAAAACTTTTAAGCACTTACATTTTGAACATGGGATGGGAGGCACTTCTGGTAGAATGCAGTACTTTTTGGTGATTTACTGTCTGAAGTACTTACCTGAGATGGGAACACTACTGTGCTGGGAACTGTGAAATCACTTTGGGCTAAATCCCGGCACATTAAAGCCAGTGGCAGAAATCCCACTCGATGGAGCCAAGAGTCAGGTTTCACTCACAGCAAGAAACCGTCCTTGTCTAGAAACTCTAGACCTCACCACTCTTGTGCTTTGGCAAGCGAGTCAGGAAACCTCTCCAGCCACCCGTACACAGAGTAAATGCTCCAAGAGGTTCCTATCAATAGGACTCAAACACAAACAAATGAAACCCAAGGATGTGGCCCATACAACAGCCCAAGTCCCTTTGTCTCCTTTCTGGAACTCTTCACAGGCCCCTCGATTTCTAATTGAAATCTGTAAAATGCCAAATTCATTATTGTCTCTCCATTGTGCTTCTGGGCAGAAGCAAAGCCTGTTATATGTCACTGCTTGGTATTGGCAGCATACAATTAGACAGATAGACGCAGACTTCATTTAGTGTTGGAGAACTATTCTTCCTGGAGTTTATTGTTTGTTTGGTTGTGCTTTTGTTTTTTATTTATTTTTTTTTAAAATAGTCTCAGACTAGAACTCCCTGCCTCTTTCAGCTGCTAATTTGGAAATACCTACATGGTAGGAGACTCACAAGTTCATAGTCTCTACAGTGTTCTCAGATTGGCACCAGTATAGCTTAGGGGTGGACCTGCTGGGAAGTAGCTCTGAGGAGAAGGATCTGGGGGTCCTGGTAGACAGTAAATTGTCCATGAGCCAGCAATGTGCCCTTGTCACCAAAAAGGCCAATGGAATCCTGGGCTGCATAGGGAAGAGTGTGACCAGTAGGTCAAGGGAAGTCATTCTCCCCCTCTACTCTGCACTGGTGAGGCCACAACTGGAATACTGTGTCCAGTTCTGGGCTCCCGAGTTAAAGAGAGACAGGGAACTACCGGAGGGAGTCCAGTGTAGGGCAACCAAGATGATTGAGGGATTGGAGCATCTCCCTTATGAGGAAAGGCTGAGAGAGCTGGGACTCTTTAGCCTGGAGAAGAGAAGGCTGAGGGGAGACCTTATTATTGCTTACAAATATCTAAAGGGTGGGCTGAAGGAGGATGGAGCCAGACTCTTTTCAGTGGTTCCCAGTGACAGGACGAGGGGCAATGGGCACAAGTTGGAACATAGGAAGTTCCGTTCCAACACACGGAAAAACTTCTTTAAGGTTCGGGTGACAGAGCCCTGGCACAGGCTGCCCAGGGAGGGTGTGGAGTCCCCTTCTCTGGAGATTTTCAAGACCCGCCTGGATGCAGTCCTGAGTAATGTGCTCTAGGCAATCCTGCTTTAGCTTCCAGCTCTGAAAATTCTGTGATTCTGTGATTCTGTGAAAATTCTGTGATTGTACGGTTTTCAACATGTCTTATATTTTAAGCTTGGATAATTCCCCCGAGTGAGAAAAGTCACAGGTGGGAATGCCTTGCGTCACCTTCACATCCTTTCTCACGTTGAAGAAACAGGGCTTTTAGCAGGGGAGGAAAAAAGGTTTGAGGCTTGGTCAATGAAACAGAATATTTGCCTATTTCCCCTTCAAAGTGCCTCTTGCTTCTCCTGAATGGATACATTTCAGGGGAAGCAGACTGACTCTACTGCAATTATGGGTACAGGATGGGCAGTTTTCAACTGAATGAAATCGGTTAGATGTGAGAAACAAGTAAATCATGTTGTTAATCTAGTCTGCCCCTCTGTTGTTCTGGCCAGCTCTTTTGCTGACTGAGATTAATTTAAATCTGTAGTGTGTTTGTGTGAAGAGGTAATATGAACAGTTCCAGGCAGAAAAAAGGGCTAAGCTTTTGGGTATGTAATTTAACTGGTTATCTTAGCTATTTTTAGAAATAGTACTGCTCTTCCCTACAAAGGTTGTCTCATTTATAAGAACATCATGTAAGAACCTAACAACATCACACCTACCAGGTAAGTCATCTTTACTCTATCTGCCTTGTATACAGTCTTTCTTGTGAATTTCTTTGAGAGGCAATGAAACTCATTGTTTCATGGTGTTTGATGCATTTTCTGCCACAGAATGCAAACAGATAAAGCTCTAATCTACTTCCATTTGCAGGCTACCAAAAGCAATACAGCTGCTCTTTTGACTGATATATTTTGGCTGATCTATGTTGTATCCCATTTGTGGGATTGTGAAGTTTTAGAAGAATGGATTATTGAAGGTCTTAAAACTGTTTTTTATCACATCTTATTCTGTCACCAGATTTTGTATTTTGTTAGGCTTCTCCACATTCCAGTTCCATCATTGTTCCCAGAGTTCAAGGGAAAAAAGCCAGAGAAGACTGAGAAACATAAAAGGAAAACATGAACAAAATAACCATCTTAAGCCAAGTGTTGGTGGGAGGTGCTATGTATAATAGGGCAATCCCATGTTCCTGCAATAAAACAATCACATGATAGAGGATAAAGAAGAGTCACAAATAATGGTGGGAAAGTCTTCTATAAAGAACTTCAAGAACAAATATAATTACCAAAGGCATTATTAATTATGGGGAAAAGCACTTTGACCAGCCTTTCCTATGATTTAGAAAGTTTACCAATGGTGCACCCACAATTCACCAAGCCAATAAAAAGCAAAGGCTATAAAAATGTTAGCAGAGGGAGGGAGGAGCCTGTGTGTTGTGCCTCAAAGGGCATCTTGGTACTGCTGAACAATCTTCTTAATTCATCTAAGCGTGATTCATACTTGTGCCTGGAGCGATGTTTGGGTAACCTTGCCAGCCTGCACTGCCTGCAAGTACAGTAACCTAGTTTTTCTGCGTCTTAAAGCTACCTGTTTACAGTGCCATGGCCCCAGCTCATGTGTCCTCTCTGTTCCCAGCATCATAATCCATGAGGCGTCCTCACAAGATAAAGTTCAGTGCTTTCTTTCATCATTTCTGCACCTAATTTCTTTATGGATGCTGGAACCAAGTGTTCCTCAACTCTTCTAGCTGGCATAAGAAACCACAGCAAGATTGAAGCTATCACTGCATTGAGAGAACCAGCTTGGAAAACAGGTAGAAGACTAGGCAACCAAGTTAAGCACTGCATACTTGCATGGTGACTGCTTTGGCATGCCACCAAAATCTGTGAAGAAAGGGACAAACGAGTTTTCTATTGGCTGAATGCTAATCTGTCATGACTATCATGTATGAAAATTATCTATCTATCTGCTACAGGTGAGGGAATCTTTTACAGATACAGAAGGGTAAATGTCTTCTAACTAGTCTTCAGACTACAAAACCTCCAGCCATCTACAAGGACAGTGCCACAACCCTTCAATAGGAAATCTGCCTGACAAAGTCACGGGACTATTTATGTGGGGCCAATGGCTGGTTTGCAAATCCCTGAAGCTTTCCATCATGTTAAGACCTGTGTTGATATGATAAGGGCTATGTTAGTTTTTACTAGCTGGAAATTGTATTTTTATTTATGTCATAGTGTCACAGTGATATATGACTATCTTTGCAAGCCTAAATATATATATGAGGACTCTCTTGTTTTTATTTTTAACTGTAACAGTCTAAACTGTTCCTTGTCATAACTTGAGAGAAGTTAGCAAAAAAGGAAGTGAAGTCACAAGAAAGTTATAAGTCAAATGAAATTGAATCTGAGAAAGATCTTATTGAAGAAATAGACACTAATTGGGCAGCAAAATATTGTCCTTAGTCCCAGTGACTAGAAATCTGGCAGCTTTATCATGTATAGTTCTCCAGCTTCTTTCAAAACTGGTGTCCATTCCTGATTTAAATATGTAAATTCTATTTAATATTTGAATGAATAAGGTCAGTATTTTCATGGGTGAATTGTCCCGTATAGCCTGGGGCCTATTTCTGTGCTAAACTTCATATCCTTTCACTGTCCTATCGTACGACCAACTATACAGAAAGCTCATTGTCTGCGAGTTACAAAGAGAAGCCTACTAGTTCGTGAAACAAAATCATTTTTAACTCTGTTGCACATCCTTCATCAGAAGCACGGTCTCAGAACAGCAATTTATCACTGCAAAATGGTAAGTGGACCTGGGGACTGACAGTAGTGTCCTCTAGAAATAGCTAGTTTCAAAAGTTGCTGCTTACTGTTGTTGGCTAAGAGCTCCAGCTTACATTCAAAAAGCCCCTTGTGGTTCCTTGCAGAGACCCTGCCCGCTAGACTGAAAATCCAGACAGCTGCCAGTATTTATCTCACTGAGTCCATTATTTTATCTTAGCGTGCAATCAGACAAAGTGAGAGAAAAACACACATACACAACTTTATGAGCACTGAGCCCACATGAGGCACATTTGATATTTTGGCAGTAAGCTTTCAATTTTCCAGCTGTGCCAAGTCGAGAAACATGCTAGGAAAAGAAACTAGTGCATAATTAAGTCTTCCTTTTTTTTTTTTTTCTTTTTTTCCTTGGAGACTTCTCAGTTGACTTTAATTATTCTCTCTCTCTTTCTCTTCTGGCTTAGGAAGTTGCTTTGTTTTTCATTTTTTTTCAAGTGAGCTTTCTCACCAAACAGGTTTGTTTAAGTTCTCACCATTCTACTGATTACTAACAAAACAGTTCAGCTTTCAAATACCAAGCAAGAAGAAGAGTTATATAGTCAGGAAAGGGAAAGAAGGATGCAGCACCAATATTTATTTTATTACTATTGACGTTATGTTGTTGATGCTGTTAAATAGCTCCTGCTATTGGTATTGCCATTTCAGTCATGGATCCTCCCTCTTTGCTTCCTGCTCGTGGCTATGATCTGTGTCCTTTGCTATGTCCCTTACGTGAGATTATCCTCCTGCCATCTTCCCACTCATTGTCTTTATAACCCAATCAGTATGGCTCCTTGCGCAGGTGAGTGGCGTTACTGTAGCGAAAGGACAAAGAAGAAGTTAATGATGAAAGTTCTTGGACTGTGGCTTGTCTTAATCTCAATATATTTTCTTGCAAGCAGTAGGCACCAGGAGATTGAATCCAGAGCAAGGCATTCCGAAATACAGTGATTAATAAAGAAACTTCTGATGCAAGATTGCAAAACCCTCAGTAAAAGATCCAATACAAGAGTGATCCTCAAGATCCTAGAGCAGAATACATGTATTATTTTATTTTCCTATCTATTGTGCTTGGGAATTTTTATATTTCTGCTCACTTAAAGGAAATCACCAGTTTGCACTACCTGAGAGTTGGGACTTACCAGTCTAAACGTAGGTCCTTCCTGGAAAAAAGCTATGGTGGTGAGAGCCAGGTCATGGTGCCAGGAGCTCACAGCAGCTACTGGTGGGAATAAAGTTACTCACAGGTTCATACAGTATTTACAGAGACAAAGACTACAAATTATTTCTGAAGTGAGGACTATGGCTTTCTCTCTTGCCAAGTATCAGACTTGGTGGCTACAACCACAGTAGTACCTGAAGTGGGTCAAAGCCCCTTGCTTCTCCCTGAGTCCAAGTGGCAGTTTGTGTTTGGGTCCACAGACCCAAAGTCTCCTCTCTACCCTGCCAGGGGAGTGGGGTCATCTGCCCTGCTGTTGGGAACTGGTCTCGTTGTGTGTCTTCTGCAAATCACGAAGTTGTGACAGCTGGAGGAGTGCTGGTCAGTGTGATGAACAGCTGAGATGAGGCATGAGCTACAAGCTGGACCATGCAGGTGATGCTGGGTCTGTGCTCAGACCTGTGCCCTGCCTGCTTTTACTGAGGGCTGTTGATGTTGGTTTTGTGTGCAAAGCGTTGGTTCAGGCGATCCTGCCCCCTGCCTTTGGTGATTGTCCACCTTCAGGAAAAAGGGCGCAAAAGCCCTTGTACCACCCAGCACGAAAAGGAGGTGTTCAGCTGCTTGTAGGGAGATGGAGTAAAAATAAAAAGGGGAAAGCCTTGCTCCTACAACAGCACTAGGCTCTAGATCTAATAATGTGAATGCTGTTAAATGAACACCAGGTTAATCTTAGTTTAGGGATGTATCAGGCAATCTATAGTTCTTCTACTCGTGGGAAAAGAATCATGTAATCATACATGTGCCAAAAATTGTTTTTCAGGGTATGGATTTGTAGGCAAATCCAGTGAATAGTTTTAGCTGAAAGGAGGGATGAATTCTGGAATTTTCAAATATGTTAAAAGATTTTTTTTCAACTGTGAAGTCATTTTGGCCCTTTAAAAAAAAAAAACAAAACAAAAACAAAACAACACTTTTCATTTTGCTTTTTTATTTTAAATCGAGTAAGTTCAGAAAATGAAAAGAACTTGTGAGCTAAATGAAAGAGGTGGCTTGTCTCAAAACATGATGTTTTCAGAGTGCTCCTTAAAAAAATCATCAAAACTGTTTCTTGCACCTGAACATATTTTCTTCCTCATTTAAAAAAATTGTTCCTTGAAAGACAAGACCTGTTTTTTCCCCCGGTCCTAATTAGGATCTCCTATGTCGTCATTCACACTAAAAGCTGTCTCTACCTTATGTCTTCTTGAACACAAAGCAAAAGATTAAAAAGAGAACCTATGCAAAGCAAATAATGGCTTTATTGGAGCAGACTATCTAATGCTTAGAAAAAAATATAAGAGAAATGATACATACTGTATTTTGAAATTGGTTGAGTATAACATTGAAGTTTCCCTACTTTCCAAAATTTAGCTGTAAATGTTCAGCCAAATGTTCTATTAGTACCCTCTGATTCCTGTCCTCATATTCAGATAAGATTTTTCTTGGGATCCCAAGAAGAAAGAATTGCCAAAAACTCAGATTTGATTTTTACTATTACATTTAAATAGAGGTTGAGATTTGCAGAGGTGCCTAGGAGATCCAGACACTTCTTTTCCAGAAAAATGAACATTAACTTGAAATTGCCAGACAAAATGTTTCCAATCAATTTCAAAAAGAACTTTTTATATATACCAAATATTAGGCAAGAGCCTGGTGTTGGTGATATTTTTTCTTCATTTGTTTTATATATTTTCTACAAGGAACAGAAATCTGAGGCTTGCACCACAAACTGGAAAGACAGCTCAAGTCAATTCAGACAATGAACAACAGGGAGGAGGAATGTATCCACGAAATTAGTCAGGAGGGGCATTTCTGCCCACCAGAGGAGAATTCCTCTTCGCCAGCTGTGATATCATTTAACAATGACAGCTCTCTGGTTTGTAAGTGCAGCATGTGTTTTCAATGCCTTATTTGCAACTGTTTTCTGAAATAATGATTTAGGGTCGCATCCTGATCCCTCGATCTGCCTGTAGTTGCTGTGCCTGTGAGCAGCCAACTGCCATGAGTAAGGTGAGGAGGCTTGTGGCCTCCAAGGGGAAACTCACAGGGCATCAGACCTCAGACCCATCCTTAACTAGTAAGAGTTAGGGATAAACTTTCTTCTTGGGTGGCCTGGGTGATCCACGTCTCTCTTTGAAGTGCACCATAGTGGCCACAGTTGGTGGCAAGGTATTAGATGAGACAGCAGTTTCTGTGTTCATAAACCATCCCTAACGTTTGGCTCTGAAGGCATCACAAATACCTTGTTAACAACATTTTACAAGGACCGCTTTGGGAAGCGAAGGGATTGGAGACATTCCCATGAACTTTGTTACCCCTTTGTCCCCCTGCCCCTCCCCAAAATCTTAGTCTTAAAGCAGCTAGCATGTGTCTGATGAAAAGCCACTAATGTATGTGCTCATCTTGCACCAAGTGAGACGTAGCTGGATATTTACATGGCTTAAGGAATGCTTGGTCTTTCTCAGGGCCAAGAAAAATAAAGTCACCCGCCACCCCCCATAATGAAAAATGAGGTGCTGCTCCCAGCCATCTGCAGCAAGCCTTGCAGCATTGCTTGATTGTTTGTTTGTTTTATTTTTTTTATAATGTTCTAAAACTTGGTCCAGATTATTTTGTTTCCAAAGCCTTTGCCCCCAAAGAGGCAAATAACCTTTTAAAAAAAATAATAAAAAAAAAAATACATACACAGGGACATCTGTGCATAATTTTTGAAGAGCACGGTACAGGAGAAAGCAGGTTAGTTTGGGACAGGCTGGAACTACATGCTGACAGCAGGAGATGCAAAGAGGGCTATTGTCTTTGTTAAAAATAAATAAATGAAAGCTGGAAGGAATTCTTTCATTAAATTGGAAACAGCATTATCCAAGGAGTTTGCACCATTAATTAAATCACGTGCTCTGACATATAAATTTTGCCATGATAGCATTTCATTTTAGGACTCAGGCTAGAGATAGCAGCAAATATCTGATTCTTGCCCTGGGCATGAGGAGGTAAGGATATGTTTGAACAAAGGATTACCTTTTATGAAAGCCCTGAACAAGGGTGAGGGGGAAGGGAGCTTGCTTTGTCAGTGAAAGAGGAAATACTTATCGCTGCAGACGGCTGCTTTGCTGCGGGCTCAGCCTGCAGAAGAGGAACCCTACCTGCCGAACGAACCTGCGGGGATCCGCAGGCAGCAGCGTGAGCCGATGCTGCGGGCTGTGTTTATAGGAAGGCAGATATTTCTGTATGAGATGAGGCCATTGCTCTTCCAGTGTAGTAGCTCCTCTCTGGTGTTGGCAGGACCGGATAATTCATGAGTAGATGCAAAAATCCCTGTTGCAAACAACAATGAAAAATCACTCATTTGAGAGATTCTGATTTATTTATTTATTTTTTTAATAGCGTGTGTATTATCTTGTGGCAGTACAACACCTGCTGATTTTTTCATTAGAAGGGAAAGGTTCTCAAGAAATAAATGCTTTAAAAACATTTGCATTTAGATATGTCAAGGCATTTCACTGCAAGTTTAATCCTCATCTGCCCATGCAGCCATTGTGATTGAGTGGAGTTTTAGTCCAGATGTGTGTTACTTTCATGTGCTGGACACCATCAGCCTACTGCAGCTCATATCATTTAAATCCCTGACTCTGCTCTACGGTACAATGGGAAGGAAATCTATTGTTTTGTAGGAAATATGTACCTGCAAAGGAGCCTCAGACATTAGAGAGACATCAGTTCCACAGCTCCATGGCTGTTCGCACTGGTTTTGAAAGCAAGAAAAAATCATTACAAGTCTGATTATGCATCTGTAGGTAATTCCTTGTCAACTGTAGTGATTGACTGGTAGTTTGAGATGTGAAGTTTTATGTGATTTTTCATAAAATAAATTATCTATGCAGCTGTAGATGTTTTGCATGTAAACTTCTAGAGAATAATTAGGAAAAAAACTCCTGAACAGAGTCTGAGAATTTCTTGGGGCGTCAAAGAAAGAAAAACACTGAATTCATCAATGACCACTAAAATAACTTCCCAAGTGATGGTATATTTACCTTCAAATTGAGTGTTTAAAGCAAACTTGACTGTCTATTAACAGGGATGTTTTTGTCAAACCACCACTGACTGGGGTTGGTGCAGGAATTACAGATCTGTAAGTATCACTCTGAGAAAAGGAGTTAACTAGGACTAAACCATTTATTGTGAGTCTTCTGACTACAATAGGCAGAAAGGTCCTTCCCACAGACCCCTTTGATTTCCTACTGTATTTTTGAGGTTGCTCATTGAAAATACACTAGCTGACTTTTTCCCAAGAGCTGCATGAGACAGATATCCACACACGAGGCCTCAGCTCCATGTCGTGCTTGTCTTCACAACGCATAAGACAGTTTCAGTACTTTACTTGCAAGATCTCTTCAGAACATCTCCCGTTTGCTCATAAGAATCTTAAAGGATGCTTTTAGTTGATTTGGGAAGTCTCCGCTCTGGGGTCAGCCAGATTTCTTTTTACTGAGTTTTGTTATCTATGTGTTAACGCCAACCAGTTCCCACTGTCTTATCCAGTTATGCAGCAGTCATGATTTTGCATTTACTGAGCATACTCCTTATCCCATGCTAAAGCTACTATAAGATATAATTTCACACCTACTTTGGTGTTACAAATTTCTGTATATGGGTATAATTTCAAGTGATGTATTTGCCTCATCTTGTTTTCTTATTTAACAAGTGTATCTATTCCCTGTATCTAGATTTAAATGTATTCTTGCAAAAGTCTAAAAAATGCAGACTTAATTCCTTAGTCTACTGAAGAACGTTATCCGGTGGCAGGGTTTTAATTGTAACATTTCAGTTTAAACGTCCTCCATAAATTGCTATGAAATAGTAATTTTCTCCCAATATTAAATCACATAAGGGTTAGATTATGTACAATTTTGCTCTTCTGTTTGCAAAATTAAGTTTGCTGTCAATGATGGCTTTAGGTAGGTGTAAGGTACAGGTATAAGGTAGTATTTTTTGATAAAGTATGAGCAGACCAACTACATGTTTAGAAAGTGTATTCTGTCACATATTGAATAAATTGCACTGTTTTAAGAAAATGCTATAGAAGGTGGTGGTAACGGGTTGCCAGAACTAAAATGAATGACCCCTACGTCCTCTGCTTTGCCCAGGGGTCTTCCATACGGGGACTGGGTGAAGAAAGAAGGTAGGAAGAGTGTGAAGTTTGGAAATGACGTTAAAATTATCATGTTACTTCCTTTCTCACAGGTCTGCTCAATAATATTCAATGACTTTTCTCCTCACTGAACTTGTCATGAAAATGGAAATTGTGAAAGCAACGGAAAGTCAGAGATACCATTTCTGAATGTTCAGACACATCTGAATGTCCTATTTAGTAAAACATGAAATTAAGGGCAAGAATGAGTCCTACAGTGGGAAATAAGGGTAAATTTCCGGTGGGTTTGTTCAGAGACATAGGAACAGGCTGCTTGCTTTAAAAGTTTTTAACAAAGTTAGGAAGTGATAAATTCCACTTTTCACTATTCTTAATTATACGTATTAGCCTGATGGTATCTTCACAGGAGTCATATATACACTTGTACAAATTCTTATTCATTTGTGTGATGTCCTGGTATTGGAGGAGTTACCACACAGCCCAAGAGCTGTTTTGAGTGGTTAGTGAAGTGCTGAGACCTCATTAGTGCAGCCTGGCTGCTAATGCATCTGTCCACAACACCCAATGTCATAATAGCACTGGGAGCTCAGGGAGCTGCATTTTGTTAGAGGATTTTATCAAGCTGTTTTCATCTGATGACCTCCTCTCGGAATCTGTGATCTTGGGTAGAAACATATAGGGCCAGGTAATGTAGGTTGGTGAGATGTGAGCAGCTGACAGTTGGATTGCAGGGAAGATATTCCAGATATTTACTGAAATAATTAACATCAGCATTTAGCCCTTTGAATCCTCCTTGCTAGTTAGCAGAATTCCTTTTTTTATTAGAGTGTAAATCCTACTGGAGAAAATCACCTCTGGTGTACACCATTCTGTACGCATACAAGGGTATGGGCTCTTGATGCCTTCTACTGCTCAGGAAAGGGAATTTGGGGTGATGGTGGACAGTTAATTAAAAATAAGGCCTTAGTGCTTTGAGGTGAGTTAAAATGGCAATCAGGATGTAAAGGACTATCATGGAACAGTCAGAGAAGGCAAAGCACCAGCAGGTATGATCTCTCTGCATGCTGCGGTTTGAATTCTGTGGTCACTCCATCTCAAAAGGGGTCTAGGAGAAGGGATATGGACAAGGGTGGTAAGCTTAGTCAGAGGTGCAAAATGAATTCTGCTTGCTGCAAAGATGAATAGACTGTCCTCTTCAGCTTGGAAAAGAAAGTGGAGGTATAACAGAGATTTATAAAGCCGTAAATGATATGGACAAGTGCTCTCCTGCTGTGTTGCATCTCATGCTTTTGCCACAAGGATTTTCTATGAGCAGCAGCAGAGGGATGAGAAGGACCTGAGTGGGCATTTGGTTGCACTCAATATGGTGTTTTCTCTCTCCTTACTTGCTTCTTCCCAGCTGAGTACAGGTCTTCCACCAGTGTATAGAGGGAAATACTTCTGGCTGTGGGTAGGAATTGGTTGGTTGGTATTGGTTGGTATCTCTGAGCCCTGGCTTCTGTCCCTGTGCCAGCAGCTTTTCCCCATCCCATAGGTCTTGTAACAGCCAGGCTCTGCCACAGCATCTGCCAGTTTGCAAATAAAATTGTAGAATCATAGAATGGTTTAGGTTGGAAGTCACCTTTAAGATCATTGAGTTCCAACCTCCCTGCCATGGGCAGGGACACCTGCCACTAGACCAGGTTGCTCAAAGCCCCGTCCTACCTGGCCTTGAACACCTCCAGGGATGGAGCATCCACAATTTCCCTGGGCAACCTGGGCCAGTGCTGTATCACCTTCAAAGTGAAAAATTTCTTCCTAATATCTAATCAAAATCTCCCCTCTTCCAGTTTGTAGCCATTGCCTCTCGTCCCATTACTCAGGCCCTAGTAAAAAGTCCTTCCCCAGCTCTCCTGTAGGCCCTCTTTAGGTGCTGGAAGGCCGCAATAACGTCTCCCCAGAGTCTTCTCTTCTCCAGGCTGAACACCACCAATGTTCTCAGCCTGTCCTCATAGCAGAGGTGCTCCATCCCTCTGATCATCTTCATGGCCCTCCTCTGGACCTGCTCCAACAGGCCCATGTCTTTCCTACGCTGGTGACTCAAGAGCTGGATGCAGTACTCCGGGTGGTGTCTCACCAGAGCAGAGCAGAGGGGCAGAATCACCTCCCTTGACCTGCTGGCCACACTTCTTTTGATATCGCCCAGGATACGGTTGGCTTTCTGGGTTGTGATCGCACATTGCTGGCTCATGTTGAGCTTCTCATCAATCAGCACCCTCAGGTCCTTCTCCTCAGGGCTGCTCTCAATCCATTCTCTGCTCAGCCTGTATTTGTTCTTGGGATTGCCCTGACCCAGATGTAGGACCTTGCACTTGGTCTTGTTGAACTTCATGAGGTTGGCGTGGGCCCACCTCTCCAATCTGTCCCTGTCCCACTGGATGACATCCCTCCCCTCCAGCGTGTCTACCCCACCACACAGCTTAAGGTATTTCTTTTCCTGGAGCCTTCCTATAACTTGTTCACCTAGAAATTTCCCAGGCCTGCCTCTTCCCCAAATGAGTCTTTCATAACAGCGTCTGCTTGTATGCAATGAGATAAATCCCCATATGTGTGAAACAAGAACAATAAACGGATGTCACATTCTGTGTAATACTTAAGGCTTTAATTGCATCCCCTCTCTTAAAAGTGAGGGGAAGTGATTGTGATAACAGGCTGTTTATCTAACATTTGTCAGCAATTAGTCTGAGAAGGTGCTTGTCCTGACAATATTCTGATCAGGAGCCAGCATGCAAGGGAAAGTCTTTTGTCGTGGTGTGTTCTCTTACTGCTGTTAATCCACTCCTTTTGACTGGTTATTACCCATATGGATTGTTACCAAAGCAGGATTATCTACAGTACTGACAGTAAAAGGCAGAGGGGATGTGGTTTATTTCTTGCGTGATTTACAGACAAGAGTAAAGCTACGAGGGAGGGAGGAGTACGCGGATGTGTTTCTTTATGAGTGTTCAGCTTCAAGTACAACTGATCTTTCTCCGATTAATATGTCTGAGCAAGGTGTATCCAGCATCCAGGGTTATCCTTGCTTAAGGCATGCGCAACCACAGGAGAAAGGGCCACTGCAAAAAAGATGACATCAGTTTTCCTTAAATTCCTTAAGTGTCCTGTTAACTTGACTGAGCAGGGAGTTGACAGACTATAGAGGGCTTTCAAAAGCATGGAAAGCTGGAAGGAGACAGGTGATGTTTTGAAGATTAAGCATATTGAGCTCTCTCACGCCACTAAATCATAAGAGCATGGTATTAGGTATTTTTCATCCCCTGTCTATGTTTTAGACTCAAAGGACCTTACTGATGGGTATTGCACTGGGTGTTTTCTGCTTGTTCTAAAAGTTGCTTCTCTGACATAGTTGAAAATATTTACAAGTCTTGGGACACCATGTCTTAAGTCCACTGGTGATGTACTCCAGGTGATGTCAGTGTAAATTTGGCCCGACCAGGAAGGGAAAAAAAGGCAATGTGAAATTGTGTTGGATTAAACTTTTAAATGAAGCAAGGTAAAGCTGCCAAAAGTTTGAAGCGCTTTCATTCTTTCCAAAAGCAACTCTGAAAAGAAGCTCACTGGTTCTTGCGGTTCAGGTTAACTATTTTCAAGAAAAAGAAGAACAATCTTGATTAATGTTAGTGAAAACGTTTATGATGAGTAAATGCACTAAAGAAATGCAGAATCTTTATCTGTGGTTCCATATGATAATAGGTGAATAGATGAAATTGTCTGATATCATTTACTTAAGGTGAGAGAAATGACAATTTTTCTGGAGTTTCTTGCTATGTGTTTATCAGGTGTTTTCTC
>NW_009648822.1:4899855-4906015 GCF_000708025.1 Charadrius vociferus | reverse complement strand
AAACCAAAGAACAACATGTTAGAGATGGACATCTAGAAAGTCTGTGCAACTGAACTTCCTTCCAATCTGAGAGCCAGGGCTCCCATCTCATGGAGACATAGACAAGTAAAGGCTGGTCCACGACCCAGCGTGAGATGAGGATGACATCATGACATCATGAAATAAGGATGAGGATGACATCATCATGGGGAAGCAGTCCCAAGCCTGGCAATTTAAATTTAACCTTAATACTCTATTCTTGCAACAGCAGAGCTGACCATTAGCCAGGAGTGCTCTAGATCATCAACTTAACTGCAGTGCCTGGATCCTGCAGTCTCCATCCTCTCTCTTGTCTAAAAGCAAGAGAATACCCAGCTGCAATCTTGGAATTTCATTTGGGGATTATACTTGCAGAGAAAAATCTTGGAAGAACATTTTACCCACATCCTACTGACATTATAGTATTGGGTTTGACAAATGTTAACCATTTGCTGACTGCTAGTGTGTTATTCTACCACAACTGAATTAGAAGACTTGCAAAACAGGTTAAAAACTTAAGAATGAAAATTAATGTGACAGTACTCATTCTATTTCTTAATGAAGGGAGTCAAGGGGATGACAAAAAGTTATTATGGTTTGCTCATACTGTGTGATGGAAAAAAAAATAAGGAAAAATATTTTATTTTGAGTTGGAGGAAGGACACTGCTTTCTGGCCCATCATAGTAAATTTAATTCCATTGGAGTAAGTGACTACAAGACCCTCATGACATTTTTTCGCCTCTGTATCATGAGCTCCTTAGCAAATAAACTTTTTACAGCCCATAGTAAATTCTACACAGCATTTATAACTCATTGTATTCATTAAGTCCAGCTCTGGTTGAAATCTCTGAGCATTGGCATAAGACAGTGAAGTACTACTGCTACAAAAAACTTATGTAAAATAATTGACGAAAACAAAGCATGGGAGCACATTTCTTGTATAAGATGAGAAACAGGCCTACAAAAGAAAACTTGAAAAGAAAATTGTATAGGAGAACCCTCAACATCTGGGTTTAAGAAGCATGCCCAGAAGCAGCATTCTTGGCTCTCTTATGGGCTGTTTGCATCTGTGACACATTCCAAAATGGTTTATCAAGTGTTCCTCACATACTTGACAAGATATAGAAGGCTTGTGAACCTTAATAAAATATCCTGCACCTGGTAAACAACAGTAAATTATGCTGTCATTTAACACATTCCTGACTTTATATTGTACAAAGAAATACTGTTGCAAAATATCTCAAGAAATGTGTGTGAAAGGGTGATAATCTTTTTTACCATTAATTTGCAAGTTGTCATGCTGCTGTCATTATTGTACTGGGGATAATGTACTGTTAATTTCAGTACAACACAATTTTATTTTCTTTTTTAAGAAGGCCATTGTCAAAATGGAAGATCCATGAGACACAGCTAATGGAAAGAGCCCTCTAAAATACTTGTGAGACATCAAAAAGATCAAATGACTTAACACAGATCAAGAGGAAGGTGTAACTACAATTTTAAGGAAGTAAGTATGCATGTACACCCCAAAAGGAAGGAGCAGGAGATAGAAACAAACTAATGACTGTTATTCATTGCTTCTTGCCACAAACAAAAAGAGTTCAGTATATACATTTATTAACTGAAGGCAAATGAGTTTATACCATGCAAAGTATAAAAGGAAATCTGTTCACTTCCCAAGTAATGCTGGATGTTACCCGCACCGCTGCCTCTCATTTCCTCCTTTCATTCTCCTCTAGTTTATGTCATCCTCTGCCTAAGAGGACCACTTTTAATACACTGGAGGTTGATATAATTCCCTCCCAAATCCGCTTTCCCAAAAAGCCTTGCCAAAACCTTGCCCGTATCTTAGAATCATAGAATGGTTTGGGTTGGAAGGGATCTTAAAGATCAACTCATTCCAAACCCCCTGCTATGGGCAGGGACACCTCCCACTAGACCAGGTTGCTCAAAGCCCCGTCCTACCTGGCCTTGAACACCTCCAGGGATGGAGCATCCACAATTTCCCTGGGCAACCTGGGCCAGTGCTGTATCACCTTCAAAGTGAAAAATTTCTTCCTAATATCTAATCAAAATCTCCCCTCTTCCAGTTTGTAGCCATTGCCTCTCGTCCCATTACTCAGGCCCTAGTAAAAAGTCCTTCCCCAGCTCTCCTGTAGGCCCTCTTTAGGTGCTGGAAGGCCGCAATAACGTCTCCCCAGAGTCTTCTCTTCTCCAGGCTGAACACCACCAATGTTCTCAGCCTGTCCTCATAGCAGAGGTGCTCCATCCCTCTGATCATCTTCCTGGCCCTACTCTGGACCTACTCCAACAGAATCACCTCCCTTGACCTGCTGGCCACACTTCTTTTGATATCGCCCAGGATACGGTTGGCTTTCTGGGTTGTGATCGCACATTGCTGGCTCATGTTGAGCTTCTCATCAATCAGCACCCTCAGGTCCTTCTCCTCAGGGCTGCTCTCAATCCATTCTCTGCTCAGCCTGTATTTGTTCTTGGGATTGCCCTGACCCAGATGTAGGACCTTGCACTTGGTCTTGTTGAACTTCATGAGGTTGGTGTGGGCCCACCTCTCCAATCTGTCCCTGTCCCACTGGATGACATCCCTCCCCTCCAGCGTGTCTACCTCACCACACAGCCTGGTCTCAGTGGCAAACTTGCTGAGGGTGCACTCTGTCCCACTGTGTTGTCCTCCCCTCCAGCGTGTCTACCCCACCACACAGCTTAAGGTATTTCTTTTCCTGGAGCCTTCCTATAACTTGTTCACCTAGAAATTTCCCAGGCCTGCCTCTTCCCCAAATGAGTCTTTCATAACAGCGTCTGCTTGTATGCAATGAGATAAATCCCCATATGTGTGAAACAAGAACAATAAACGGATGTCACATTCTGTGTAATACTTAAGGCTTTAATTGCATCCCCTCTCTTAAAAGTGAGGGGAAGTGATTGTGATAACAGGCTGTTTATCTAACATTTGTCAGCAATTAGTCTGAGAAGGTGCTTGTCCTGACAATATTCTGATCAGGAGCCAGCATGCAAGGGAAAGTCTTTTGTCGTGGTGTGTTCTCTTACTGCTGTTAATCCACTCCTTTTGACTGGTTATTACCCATATGGATTGTTACCAAAGCAGGATTATCTACAGTACTGACAGTAAAAGGCAGAGGGGATGTGGTTTATTTCTTGCGTGATTTACAGACAAGAGTAAAGCTACGAGGGAGGGAGGAGTACGCGGATGTGTTTCTTTATGAGTGTTCAGCTTCAAGTACAACTGATCTTTCTCCGATTAATATGTCTGAGCAAGGTGTATCCAGCATCCAGGGTTATCCTTGCTTAAGGCATGCGCAACCACAGGAGAAAGGGCCACTGCAAAAAAGATGACATCAGTTTTCCTTAAATTCCTTAAGTGTCCTGTTAACTTGACTGAGCAGGGAGTTGACAGACTATAGAGGGCTTTCAAAAGCATGGAAAGCTGGAAGGAGACAGGTGATGTTTTGAAGATTAAGCATATTGAGCTCTCTCACGCCACTAAATCATAAGAGCATGGTATTAGGTATTTTTCATCCCCTGTCTATGTTTTAGACTCAAAGGACCTTACTGATGGGTATTGCACTGGGTGTTTTCTGCTTGTTCTAAAAGTTGCTTCTCTGACATAGTTGAAAATATTTACAAGTCTTGGGACACCATGTCTTAAGTCCACTGGTGATGTACTCCAGGTGATGTCAGTGTAAATTTGGCCCGACCAGGAAGGGAAAAAAAGGCAATGTGAAATTGTGTTGGATTAAACTTTTAAATGAAGCAAGGTAAAGCTGCCAAAAGTTTGAAGCGCTTTCATTCTTTCCAAAAGCAACTCTGAAAAGAAGCTCACTGGTTCTTGCGGTTCAGGTTAACTATTTTCAAGAAAAAGAAGAACAATCTTGATTAATGTTAGTGAAAACGTTTATGATGAGTAAATGCACTAAAGAAATGCAGAATCTTTATCTGTGGTTCCATATGATAATAGGTGAATAGATGAAATTGTCTGATATCATTTACTTAAGGTGAGAGAAATGACAATTTTTCTGGAGTTTCTTGCTATGTGTTTATCAGGTGTTTTCTCAAACAGTTGTTTTTAAAAATGCAGTGCCGAGTTAAAGGGTTTAGCTTTAGAAATTAGGGTTTTAAAATACCAGGAATCACCCATTTGACAATGCACGTACAAGTCATAATCATTCAGGCTTAACGTTTGGTTTGTAAATTTATTCCACTAGTATTTTATATTCACATGCACCAGACTCTCAGATTATGGATGTCACTCTGAGAAGTTTTAGCAAAGTCTTCAGTCAGAGCTGGGTCACAGGTGAGTGAGAGGCTGAGACATGTACAAAAGGTGTTTAAGGGACATAGGTTAGTCCACTTTTGAAAGCTGTGTGGACAGATCAGCTGATGAAAACTTCCTACTTAAGATATGGTTTACATAGGGAAAAGTATTTTATTTGCTAGAATTTGTACCAACTATAGCAAGAAACGTAGCAGAGGTGAGAAAACCTATTCTTCTGCTCAAGTAGTTGCACTTATGCCAGAAATTTGACAGGATAATAATGCCGCAACCTTCAGAAATTGCTGCTTACTTAAATAAATCAGTAACTGACTTGAACAGGGTTGCAAATAATTTCCAAGTAAATTAGTGGTGTTTTTTAATGTGATTACAGACTCCTGAAATTCTAATTTTTAGCTTGATTCTGTTTGCAGTTACTGCTGCAGAACCTTGTCTTTGTCAGAGCTGAGGTCTAGTGGCTTTAGGCCATTTTTGTATTCCTACGTCCCAGTACAACTACCAGAAGCAATCTGTGGGTAAAAAGGTTTCTCCAGAACAACAAAAAAAGAAAAGTAGTTAATTGAATATGTACTACTCTGCATGAAACTGGTAACTGGGCACACAAATTTGAGATACAGTTAGGGAACAAAAAGTTGCTTATGTAAGGGGGTAAGTAAACATAATAGGATGGAATTAAGAAATGGAGGTTTTGGAATGTGTATCAAGAAAAAAGCTTCCTGACGGGTAGGATAGGCTGAAAATAATCACTCACAGGAGGCATTGCTCAAGACAAATTAACTTGATGGGACAAAAAAGCTAAGAAATGACTGAGTGAATCCAACTGAGCTTTTCTGTCTCCTTACATACATCATTGAAGAGTGCTAAAAGGGAAATGAGAGGCGAATATTTTTGAATGAAGACATCGAAACCAGTACTCTTGCTCCCAGGGAGGCCAAGATCTAGCTTCAAAAAAGAATTTGCATGCAGGCCTAAGGACTCTGGCATCCTACATAGGTGTGAAATTGTGAGTTTCACGTCCTGACTCCTACCCCAGGGACTGTGCATTTTAACATCACTCTGCTGGATAGACTTTCTCTAGGGATGGAGGCTCAAACAGCAGCTCCTCCACCAATGTAGTGACTGACAGAAGAATACTTTTTGCATCCTTTCCTGCCCTGGGAGCACTGATCTCGCTAGTGCAGCAGTGCAGTTTCAGAGGTGAGGGTGGGTGATGCTCTCACCCCTGGACAGCCTAAGTATTGGAGCAGGCTACCAGCAGGATCACCAGGATCTCCTGCCGAACATTGAATCCAGGCCCTTCAGCTTCAGATAGGTGACTGCTCTATGATTTAGACTTGTGCCATCCAAAAAGTGACTCAGGCATCATACGTGTTTGTTAGGAATAAAAAAGATCTGTTCCTGGCTGCATTAGGTGTCCGTGGTTTTATAAGAGACTGTACAGAGAAGACCATGAGAACTGTGGCCTGATCAGACTGCTGAGGGGACAAGTGGAGGCAACATGAAGTTGCAGCTGAGTGTTTGCATGGAAACAGGACTCTCAGTGCAGACAACGCCTGAGGCTGAGGCTGGAAGCACACAGTGATGTTAGCTGCTGCCAGGACTAAATGACAGCCAAGTGTGAGAGGGTTTTTTTTGGCTGAGTAGTCTTAGACCAGCTAAGTTGTGCCGGGGAGCGTTATCGTTTCTCCCCAGAAGAGACACGGGAAATGAGAAAGACCTGTCTCAGTCCATAGGCTCTCCAGAGTTGTCCACACTGAACAAAACCACAAAGTTTTGGGTTTCAGATGAAGTTTATCTTAAAGTTTGACTGACTGCATGGAATGACCCATGTA
>NW_009648822.1:4852334-4899816 GCF_000708025.1 Charadrius vociferus | reverse complement strand
ATCTGTTGTCTTATGTGTATTAACGGGCAAGTATCTGTACTTCCTGACTGACACATCTGTATTAACGCAGGCATTTGATCACTTGAGGAGTCCCTGAAGAAGTTAGACAGTGAATCCACTGGGATTCAGCCATGCTACAGTTTCCTTCCTTCATGGATTTGAAACAATTTACAAAAGCAAACCAAAAAACCCCTATCGTAAACAAATCCCTTCCTCATCTCTTCTCTAGTATCCTTGATTAGGCTCTTTAGTGGGTCACGTTGCACTTCCCCACAAAGCCTGCTAAGATTTTTTTTTCCCCTCATGTTTGAAACAAATGGGAGTTGTGTAGATACAACCGCACACAATGTGTTGGAAAGCTGCACGCCTAACTCTTTTGAGCTGGATTACAATGGGTTTGTTAGAACAAAGAAGTAGAGACACAGCTAAAGCCTGAGCACTGGAGAATTCCATAGCTGCACCATGCCCAATTTTTCTCTCAGTCTGTGCACAGCTTTGTCAGGGCTCAGGATAAACCACATGTGGAAATCCAAGGAGTGAGCAGTATGCAGATGTCGAGGTCTGTTCTGTTGGGTGCTTTATGCCTCAGTTACTGAAAAGGTGAGGGTAGGCATGGGAGCTCTAGTTAATTTGGAAAACAATAAAAAAAAAAAACAACCCAAAACCTCACATTTCCAGTGAGACAGCTGGAGGAGTCTTCTGAGATTACAATGTTGTCACTACTTCTCCTTCTCTGTACATTCTTCGAGAAAAAAGTGTTCTGTTCGTATTGATTAGTATTCATTGAAGAAGTTTCAGGGAAGCTGGTAGGAAGTGTTCTACTGTGAAGTTTTAGGGAAATTTTTAGCATTTTATTACAGTGCATGTTCAGCACAAATTTCAGTGCCACTCATTAGAAAGTGACACATTTATTTCCACCTGTTGACAATTTTGGTGCATATGTGTATTTCTAATTTTGACTATTTTGGCTCTTTAAGTGAATTGGAAAAAAAAAATCAAAATTCTTCTGTTCCTTTCTCAGAGTTACTCAAAAACAAATTGTGTTCATTTTTTTGGGACATAGTTGCTCATCTTTTAGTGGCCACCCAACTTAGGTGTTCATTGCACAAAGACATATAGGAAATGTTGCTGTCAGCCAAGAAAGAAAGACCAGAAGGTTCCATTCTCCATCATAAAGTAATTTCAAAAGCACCTGTCAAAAGGAGTGGGTCAGAACAGGAAAGTAGCAATGCATATTGACCCTCATGTTTATATTAAGAAGAAAAGATACGGGTGGAAACCAGCAGTTACTGACAAAACAGCTCTGCAGGGAGAAGAGGTTACTTTCCATTGGTCTTCTACGTGTGCCATCATTACCTCTGTATCAGAGGTTAGCAATGAATCGTTCATCACATCTGGAACTGCCAATGGTACTATTGTTCCTGAAGTCACGTCAGAAAAAACAGTCCATTTGGGTTAAGTAGTGTAAATGCATCTTGGTAACTTGGCTATTTCTAATGGTAAAGGAAAGTCAGCTGAAATAGCCCAAAACAAATTAGGAGCGCTCAGAGGAACAGTTATATTATCAGACTGGATGTCGGCAAATTTAGGAAGAGGGCAGCAGTGCTGACTTTGTGGCGTATCTTGGGGTGAGTATCTGCTTCCAGCACAGGATCAAGAGTGCCTGCCTGCATTGTATGGGGGCGATTTTTCTCAAAAAAAACAGGATTCAATTCAGAGTAACCCTCCTTAGGTCTTCACTTTTATTTCCAGAACTTTAATTTTCCTGAAGCAGTACCAACTGTGTTGCATGACAAAATTACAAGAAGTAGTTTAAAGACAACCATACACTGGAAGAAAAGTCACCTCAAAATCTGGCCTCTTAAACCCACAAAACTTCCCTTCCTCCCTCTCTCCCACCTTTTTTTTCCCTCTTTTTTTGAGCGTAGACTTTGTCTAAGGCATTGGATCAGAAGATCTTCACACATTTCTCTTCATTTGTGACTGTGGCCTTCTAGATGTCTTCTCTTTTAGACATCTTTTTTGCAATTTTTAAGGGACTGAGAAATTAATCCTCTAATCACAGATGGCTCTGGCTCAGTGAGGCTCCTTTCTACCAGTAATACTGGGATAATGTAAAGTCAGGGCCTTGGAAGAACCTGGACTTTCATCCCTGGATAGCTGTTTTTGACAGGAGATGTGGAAGGTTTAGTTAAACCCGTCACAGGGTAGAGCATGCCTGTTTATGGATTTCATTAGAGGCACTGGGCATGAGCCAGCTTTTTGAAATTTACAGTCTTTCTGACAAATCTAGACTGAACAGTGAGCAGAGACTGATAGATTTTAAAGGTCAGAAAGAACTTTTATGACCATCCTGAGCTGGGTGAACAATTGACAATGAAAAAATTAATAATTTATTCAGTAGCATTAAGTATTTTTTTAAATGTTAATCAAGAAACAAAGGGAAAAGATTTATGAAAGTCATAGTGAAAAAGCCCTACTAACACACTGTTCCTCTCTCCCGTAAGACAATCGTATTTTAACTTGAGGTGCATGGTTTGCCATCTCTTTTATGTATGAGAAGAGAATATGTCCAAACAGCTCATGCCTTTTGATTCAATAAGCTGTTTCCACCACCTTTTCTGATCTGTAAATGGCAATCCACACTGTATTGTATCTGCCACCCACGAGCATCCTGAAGAATGGTGAGAAAGCATGAATGCCTCCCAAACCAGGAGACAGAGCAGCAGCTGACTACACAGATGTCACAACTCATTAAAAACGAAGGCAAAAAAGTATCTGTCTTAAATATGCACACTGGGTTTCTGAAAGTTGTCTTTTTTGCCTCTTGAACTTCTGTAAAGATCACACAACAGTCGATATATTATCTAAGCTGGGAGGGCCAATCTTTATCTCTTTTGGCTGGAAATATCAAGTGGGAGATTTCTGCAGCATCTGTAGTGACTGAAGGAGTCTCATCTACAGTGTTCTCAGATTGGGCTGGAACAGGAAATAAGATAAGTTTTTGGGATGCAAAACTAATTCTCTCACTTTGGAGGGGGAAGAACAAACTGCAGGACTATGGTGCCAGCCCAAGAATAATAGTCTTCTTATACCTCTTCCAGAAGAGTCTCACCAAGTTTCCAAGTACTTTAGTCACTCTGTAAGAGCTTGTAAAGTTTTGGAAGAAATAGAGGAAAAAACAGGAAACAGCAGCTTGAAACTCTGTTTTGTCCATACTGGTAGGTGGGTACAACCACAAATAAATGATCTATTTACAAAGCACATGTCACACCATGCTACTTGTAGCTGCAGTCTGTATTTGGAGCTAGATTGGGGTGTATGAAGGGAGGGTTTTGAGAAGATGAGGGCTTATTGTTCTAGGAAGGACATGAGGACATGTTATGCCCCTTGTCCTGCTCTGAAGCATGATCCCTGTCCAGGTTCCTCGTCAGAGGGGAGGAAAAATTATGCTGTTGTCTTCACAGGTGAAATATCCTTGAATGTAGGAAGTGTGCTGCTGGTACAGCACCTTTTCTTACTGGTGCAGAAGGGGACTTTGTCCACCCAGGTGCCATGAGCTTGACAGCAGAACCAGCGCTCCCTGCCTGGTCATGTCCCCACCGCCTGGCTCTTTGAAAAATGATTGGGTTTTTGGTATTTTTCAAAAGCAAACCTTAATCAAATTCTGCTTTTTCACTTACTGATTTAAACAAACAAACAAAAACCTCACAGATACAGTCTTGGTATGTTTTTCCAGGAGGTAAATTGCACAGAAGGATATATTCCAAACTTATGTCAGAAAAGCCACACCAGAGAGTCTCACTTATCAAGGCTTCGTATAAGTCTTTCTGCTTGGGTTTGGTCCCAAGTGCAGCTTTCAGTTTGGATATAAGCAAATGCAAAGCAAAGCTCATTTGAAATTCCTCAGTTTTGTATATTTTTTGCTGACACCATAGCAAAATGTAAATATTGTATGAGTTTTCTGCAGCTCTGCGGCTGACCCCAGGTACTCGAATCATTTGTCTCAAGTGTGCTCCAAAGGTTTCTGACCTGTAGCCAGTCTTTGGCTCTGCTCTGCTCAGCTTCAGGTTTGTAGCAAGAGTCAAACAGTGACAGATTTCATTCCGTTAGTGCCTAAAGAAATACTATAACCACTGTGAGATAAAAGAATCTTGTATTTGAAGGACAAATATTAATTTACATCATATGAATTAGGCATCTATCAGAAACATAATTGGAAAATGCCCTGTGAGCGACATCTGGAGCTTAGAAGTGCATCTCCTGTTCCACTATATTTCCTATGCTTATAGAGAAGTTAAGATACTGGGTATCTGCTTTCAATTACCAAATTAAAATACAATTAACCAGTCCAAGTGAACAAACAATGATTTCTTTAAAAACTCATTTTTAAATTTAAAAATGTTTGTGGGAATCAGATTTCCATGGTTAGGATGTTTTCACTTAAGAAACCATCCTGTGAATTACCACTGAGAACAGGCTTTTTTTTTTTTTCTTTTCTTTTCTTTCTTTTTCTTTTTTTTTGCTTTTTTCTTTTTCTTTTTTTTTAAAGAAGTTAGCACATTTCCAGCTCTGCCATGTATACAATAGAGTCATTTGGGTTAAGTAGAAGTAATCTTTGCTTTTATTGAAATGATGTTATGGGGCAGATCCTCAGCTGAATTAAATGACCATAGCTGCTTCACAGAAGTCACTGTTTGTATAGACACAAAATGGGAAAGACTACAATAGCAGCTGTTTGACGCAGTATGAATGGGCCAGCTTATTTGTAAATCTAAGATGGAAACTATATTCCACATAGTGATAAGCTTGCAGAATCAAGCATTTTGTGTTTGAGAACTCTGAAAGTGAAGTTAATTTATAGATTAAAATATTTCTCTAGTAGAAACCAGTCTGCAATAAATTACTTTTAAATAAAAGGAGTTTTCAGATTACTACATAGTAGAGTCATAGAATCATAGAATGGTTTAGGTTGGAAGGGATCTTAAAGATCGTCTAGTTCCAACCGCCCTGCCTTGGGCAGGGACAACTTCAACTAGACCAGGTTGCTCAAAGCCCCATCCAGCCTAGCCTTGAACATCTTGAGCACAGTGCCTTGCCACCCTCACAGTAACGAATTTCTTCCTGATGTCTAATCAAAATCTACGCTCTTTCAGTTTAAAACTGTTATCCTTTGTCCTATCACTACACTCCCTGATCAAGAGTCCCTCTCTGTCTTTCCTATAGGCCCCCCTTAAGTACTGGAAGGCCTCAATAAGGTCTCCCCAGAGCCTTCTTTTCTTCAGGCTGAACAACCCCAACTCTCTCAGCCTCTCTCGTCTTCACAGGAGAGGTGCTCCATCCCTCTGATCATCTTCATGGCTCTCCTCTGGACCTGCTCCAACAGGCCTATGTCTTTCCTATGCTGGGGGCTCAAGAGCTGGATGCAGTACTCCCGGTGGGGTCTCACCAGAGCAGGGCAGAGGGGCAGAATCACCTCCCTTGACCTGCTGGCCACACTTCTTTTGATGTCGCCCAGGATACGGTTGGCCTTCTGGGCTGTGATCGCACATTGCTGGCTCATGTTGAGCTTCTCATCAATCAGCACCCTCAGGTCCTTCTCCTCAGGGCTGCTCTCAATCCATTCTCTGCTCAGCCTGTATTTGTTCTTGGGATTGCCCTGACCCAGATGTAGGACCTTGCACTTGGTCTTATTGAACTTCATGAGGTTGGTGTGGGCCCACCTCTCCAATCTGTCCCTGTCCCACTGGATGACATCCCTCCCCTCCAGCGTGTCTACCTCACCACACAGCCTGGTCTCAGTGGCAAACTTGCTGAGGGTGCACTCTGTCCCACTGTGTTGTCAACAAAGACGTTAAACAGTACCAGTCCCAATACTGACCCCTGAGGAATACCACTCATCTTTAGTCTCCACTTGGCGGTCACGCTGTTGACCACAACTCTTTGAGCATGACCTTCCTTATCCACTGCGTGGTCCATCTGTCATATCTCCATCTCTTCAATTTAGAGACAAGGATGTTGTGCGGGACAGTGTCAAATGCTTTGCACAAGTCCAGCTACATGATGTCAGTTGCTCTTCCTTTCTCCACCAACACTGTAACTGTGCTGCAGCACGCCACCACATTTGGCAGACACAATTTTCCCTTAGTGAAGCCATGTTGGATGTCACCAGTCACCTCCTCATTTTCCATGTGGCTGAGCATAGTTTCCAGGAGGATCTGCTCTGTGATCTTGCTGGGCACAGAGGTGAGACTGACCAGCCTGTACTTCCTGGGTCTGCTTTTTTTCCCTCTTTGAAGATGGGGGTTATAATTCCCCTTTTCCAGTCAGTGGGAACTTCACTACACTGCCACAACTTCTCAAATATGATGGATAGTGGCTTGGCAACTTCATCTTCCAGTTCCCTCAGGACCCATGGGTGTATCTCATCAGGTCCCATGCATTTGTGCACCTTCAGGTTCCTTGGAAGGTCTGGAACCTGATCTTCTCCTACAGTGGGTAGTTCTTCACTCTCCCAGTCCCTGCCTTTGCTTTCTGCAACTTGGGCGGTGTGGTTCGAGCACTTGCCAGTGAAGACTGAGGCATCATAGTCATTGACTACCTGGGCCGCCTTCTTACTCAGGGTAACCTGGACTCCCATTTCCTTCTGGAGAGGGCCCACATTTTCCCTTCCTCTGTCTTTTCCTTTCTGTCTTCCTTTTATCACTGATATACCGGTAGAAGATATTCTTGTTGCTCTTGTTGCCCCTGGCCAACTTTAACTCTGGGCTTTAGGTTTCCTAACCTGATCCCTGGCTGCTCAGACAATTTTTCCCTATTCCTCCCAGGTTACCTGTCCATGCTTCCACCTTCCATAAGCTTCTTTTTTGTGTTTGAGTTTGTCCAAGAACTCCTTGTTCACCCACGCGGAGTCCTGGTGTTTTTCCCTGACTTCCTCTTTGTTGGGATGCATTGCTCCTGAGCTTGGAGGAGGTGACCATTGAATATTAATAGGTTTTCTTGCGCCCCTCTTCCCTCCAGGCTGAATATATGTTCAGATTGAGCTCTTATTTGCACTGCACTCGCTTTTACATTATAAAAGGCCATTAGGATTGGCAGAGCATAGTCATGCACCCCTTTAAAGACCTTTTTGCCTTGCCAAAGTAGTGTAGCGTTGTGGAGAATCAGTCCTGTGTCTGTCCGAGGTAACATTGTTATGCTGTTATTGTCTGTATCCTGGTGGAGATGGACTATTTAGTGCAGCAGAGCAAGTGCACCAAGATTCACTTGCTGAGCGCTGAAAATAGACAAATGCCTGCTGAAACTGAAGTATGCCTTTCTGTCTAGGAAAGAAGCAGCTTTTCCTTCACTCCAAACATTTAAGCTCAGCCTGGATGACTAACATACGTGCTCTGAGCCTGGCTCAATGGGAAGTTCCGGCTTCAACTCCTGACTGCTCTTATGTGGCTTTTGCTATGTAGGAAGTCCAACAACGCTAGAACAGAAAGAGAGCAAAAGAGGAAGGAGAGGGGTGATAAAAACCCCCTTGACATCCCATGTGTAGTTTTGCAGCTGAACTGAGACCCTAATGAGTTTTCCAATCTCTCTGCCTCTCTCCTCCACCGCATTGTCCTCTGCCCTTTCTTCTCTAATGTCACAGAGAACTGAGATCCCCCCCCTCTGATCCCTTAGAATCAGCCTAAAAAACTTCCCTTTCAGGTGCCTTCCTTCCCCTTTAAAAGATCTTGCCTATGCTTTTCCAACAACAGTCCCTTCTGGCTTTAATGTCTAATTATATTGCTCCAATGGGTGCAGAGATAACTCCTTAACTATAATTGACACTAGTGGTGTACTAATGAGTTGTTTCACTAACGGCTTAAGCAGGCATTTCCATACTCTTTGTACTCCATGTGGATATTTCTGTACATATTACTTTGATAAATGGACAGATTAAAAAAACCCACAACCCTAATACCAGCATCATGGTCTCTTCCTCCTTCTCTACCCTTCTTGCTGTTTCCTCAAATGTGATTTTTTGAAACCTTATGTGTTTCCAACCACTTTAAGGTCTTAGAGCTGCATGAGAACCTTAAATTGATCTAAAACATGGGATGGACTTACATAGCTGGGACCATATTAAGCAGCTCATACATGTCTCTCTACTCTTAGATAGTCAGCCCTTTGAAGTAACACACAACCAGCACAGAAAATATTATTGATCTTTCTTGTATCCTGGATATTACAGGGTATCACAAAAAATTGGAAAGGAGTCAAATAGTTAGACTTTAATTCCAACTATTTTAATTCCAACTAATTTAATTTAATTTGCCAATATAAATGGGATTACTCAAATTCAGGTTACTGGCAGTCATTTCAGTTATGCTGATTCTGTTGCAAAATGACAGATTTTACTACTCCCTAGCCACTTCCCCAGCCCCCTGCCCCATGATGTGGAAGAGAGAGTGGGAATGTTATCATGTCTCTTCTCATATTTTCTGTGGTCCTCTGGAGCAATACTCATGCTGTACCCAGCATGAGTGACGCTTACACTGACCAGCCACAGGAATTTGGCCTATATGAAGGAACTTGTCAGGCATTATCTCCTAACACTTTTTATATCATTTGTTACCACATCGACCCAAAAGCCTGGGCAATTAAGTTCTTGGAAAGTACGTGTGCGGAGGCAGATGCAGTATGAATTTCCATGCATTCCTGTGCACTCTTGCTTGCAAATCTGCACAAGTACTGCAGACCTTGCTGAGAAGGAGCACCACCATCAGACCGGCTCAGTCAATTTTATTTGAAAAGACAAGGATGCTTTACAGACACCAAGGGACGCATTTTCAAGCACTTCGTGGGGTTTTAGCTACATGAGTCCCATCAACATCAATGGGACTCAAGCAGCCAAATCCACATGCATTGCACTGAAAATGTACCCCTGAGGGCACAATTCACAGCAGCAGAAACAACACAAGCTATTTTACCCCCAAGACTTTTGCTTCCGTGATCCATGAAGAGAGCAAAATACACTTTGTGGCTCATTAAACCTTTTCACAGTACACAAGTGAACAGACACAGCTGGGTAATGGTTGGTGCTCTCCAGTTCCTGCATGAGGAGCCAGGGCAGCATGCTGTAGTGTATATTCTTTGTGCATTTAAATATTGTACTGAGATTTTCCTCAAAAAAGAAAAGACACATCAATTATCTGGAAACCCTGGTGCTTGGAAAGTGTTTGCACCTTTCTCTGGAGAAATGTGTTTAATGAGCCTTTCAGCTTCCTGTCCTACTGTTCTAGTGATCGGCAAATCCATCATTTTCTTGCCATCTTTCTTCAATCTGATCACTATTTGGTGGGCTGTGTAAAAGTCTCAATCCTGATTTCTACTGACACAGAAAAACCTCAATTAAGCATGAAGTTTCCTTATAAAACATGTGTCTGCTCCTCTTTTTTTGGTATTTATTGCCTTGAACATATTTATTATCCTGCAGGGAGCAGGAATCCTAAACTAGCATATGAGCCTAACAAAGAGGTACTTAATGTCTCCAAAATAAAAATGAAAAATAAAATTAAGACTTTGCTCCTGGCTTTCAGTTGCTACTGGCATTTTCCCTGTTTACTACAGCTGGGAAAAGACCTTCAATATTCAAACAAGGAGTTAACACTTATTCTTGCTTCATGTAAGGCCTTTCATGTGAAAGAGAATCTGTTCGTCTGCTGTTCTATGCCGATTTTCATTGGGATAACTCGATATCAGGTAATGTTGTAGTGTAATAGCTGTGTTTAGTTTGTATAACAAAGCAGAGAAACGGGTTTAAAAGTTCACTTGTAAGCCACACAGTGTATTCCTGGGTATCTCTGTCTATTGTGCATTGATGCTAGTGAAAAAAAAAAAAAAAGTTATTTGGGCTGTTATCCTTAGATTTGGGGGTAGGGTGAATTATCTGAGTTTTCTAAACAGCTGGGTTTTATAATACTGTTGTAAGCTATTCTTCTTCTTTGGGAACCTGCTGGTAAGAGGATATATATTGGGACCTAGAGCTAGGGTTTGGAGCAAGTCCATGAGGAGAAAAGGCATTTCCATCTGTATCTGTTTGGTCCCGGTCCAGCTTTTAATGAATAGTGATCCATATAATAAAATCCGTTGCCAGATTTGGCAGTCACTGTGGAGTGCCTAAAGACTGGATTGTCTTGTGGTGCCTCTGCTTCCAGTGCTGAGTCAGTGAGGGCGGGGGGTCCCTTCCCCTTCCGTGTTACGCCTGTCCCGAATTGACGGATGGGTGTCAGTCAGCAGAGCTGCGCCCTGGGACAGGTCACCAGCAACAGCTGAGCTGTGAGATGCCAAGCGCTTTCTCTGCCCTCTGCAAAACCTGAATGGGGAGGGAACTTTGTAATTAGTAATGAGAACTCTTGCAGGCTTGAATTAATGGTTGGGATATTCACTCTTTTTTTCTTTGTTTTTGCTCTGGGGTGTTATTTTTTTTTTTTTTTTTTTTTTTTTTTTTGTGAAAGGTACCCATAGGCTACCTTTTAATTCGGCATTCTGTTTCAAGGGCAGGTCATGAGAGCTCAGGTCCCCCAAGACACAGGTAACAGGTAACAAGAAGGAAATTCATTACCAGCTGCTGCATCGCCAGCTCTGGCTGTTACAGAGCACCGACTTTACTCTGCTGTCTCGCCTGCGATGTTTGAGTGATACAATATCTTGTCCCAGGATGTCCTGCGCTCAGTAAGACAACCTTAAATGACTTGTTTTGAGAGTGATCTCCCCTGGATTGGGCAGAACCTGTGTCCAGGATGTCAGACCAGCTGCATGGCAACATGGTCGAAGCCAGTGGCAGAGGCAAAGGGCTCTGAAGCCACCCCGCTCTCATGGCTTTTCTGCTTTTTTTCAGTGGCTGTGACACAAATAATACTGCGTTTCACAGCTTTTTGTTGCTTTGTTTCAATTGCATCTCTCAGAGGGATAACCCCCTTGTTTCACGAAAGCAATTAAAATCACAAAAGTGGCAGGGATCGACACTCGCTTTGAACCAGGGTTTTCGGCAAAGATGATTTACTGGTGTTGCTGGAGCAAGCGCACTCGTGTGTGACTCCGGCTGCATCGCATGTGCCATTCCTATCGGCGTGTAACATGTGGTCTGGGGTGGGTGGCAGAGGTCCAAGTCTGCCTCCCACATGCAGTGCACTCTAACAATGCCAAGCACAAGGTCAAGAGTGGAGAAGGGAGAGCACCCACCATAACTCGCCCTTGAGCTGGTTCTCAAAATGGATCCCCTTCGCTCCGAAGGCCGCCTGGGAAAACCTACATACTGCGCAATAGCAAAAAGGAGTATCTGTCCAAAACGAGGGAATCAGCTGCATCTCGGCAGTTCACGTCCTTGCAAGAAGGAGCTCAAAGTGTTCAGTTTGCTCTGCAGCAGAGCTGGTGACTTTTTGCAATAGTCCCTTGGGAACACGCTTCTGCAAGTTTCGTGTATGCCTGGTCTTCATAAGAGAACCAGAGCATACAGTGACTGTAGGTGTGTTTTGATTACAGCCTTGATGTATAATTTATCCTCTAAAACGAAGATTTGTCTGCAGTCAAAATACCCTAGAATCTCAAGAAACCGCAGTAAATAAAAAGGGAGGAAAACATCAGTATTTCATTTGGAGATGCTATTGTTTTTTTTTTCCGCTGAAAAAAGCCACCCAAAACCCAACCTCCTATTCATTTATCTTGTTGCTCATTTTGTTTGAGAGTCCTGCTTTATGATTCAAGACTAATCTTTTGAATTGGTCTTGGATTTCATCTCAGTAACCTCTCCACCCCATTTGCCAAGAACGGGAGCCATACTCTGACTCAAAGAATTGCCGCTCTCTCTGGGAAAATTGGAAAATTTTGCTTAAAAATAAGCTGGTCTGCATGCTACTTTTTATATTCACCACCTCCTTTTCCTTTATGTTGTCCATCTCTGCTGTACACATGAAGACAGGGATCTCTCCTTGAGTGACACAGGTCATCACTGAAGTTTCCCTGGGGCAATAAGGTGAAGCAACTCACCTAAGAGAGCAAAGTATATTCCTGCCCAGAAGTAAGAAGCAGAAATTAAGGAAAGCAGGCCTCAGGGCTAGAGAAGAGCATCTTTCTCCTTTGGTGAGAGTCAGGAGAGTATAATTCTCAGGCAGCTGCTAGCATTTGTCAGTTGAATTTTTCTTGTGTTCATTATTATCCTGGTTTTAAGCAGTGCCTAAAGCCAAGCGTCCTCAGAGCACCGATGTTGGAATGCCCTTACATTCTCAATGTTTTGCAACACTGATTTGTTTTTATTGAATTGCTTACTTGCTCCCGTGTTTCCTACAGGCAGATCGGAGTGTGGTTTTGGTTCATGTAAATTCAGTTATGCTGTTGTCACATCTCAGCCACAGGATGCTGCTGACTATGACAAGTCTGTGAGGTTTCCTCTGCTGTGATTTTGGCTCCAAAATACATCCTCATTCAACTTCGTATGCCAGTTGGTTGCCAAAGTATCTTGATATACCTGCCTTCCTTATGCAATATGTACCTTTGGCATGGATTTTGAAAATGTTTTGGTTTTTTCCTATCCAAAAGGTATTTTCTCATTTACAGGCACTGGAACCATCGGCCCTGTTGGTGGCGTAGGCAGAGGGTATAGGTCTATGAAAATATTCAGCTTAATTTGTCAATGACTACAGGGATGTTATACATTCCTATGGATTCTGTGACTTTGAAAATGATGTCTTGTCTTCCCTTTGCTTTACTGCGCATTGTTGTTCTTTTCTTCAAGTAAGCAAGTGCCTAGTGGAGCTAGATTTGTGTGCCAATGCATGTGTACAGCTCCTGTGTAAGGCACAGCTTGTTGAGACACTCTAATTGCTGCTGCCTGTGCTCCTGATGACATCCTTCAAGTACATGACTATGTACAAGATGGTCTAGCAGAAGTTGAGGGGTGTGCCCCATGCTAAACATAGTTTTGTATCATATATTATCCACAGCATCCGTAACTCTTCCTTGGCATTTTTTTTCATGTCTTCTTAGCTATCAGTGTGTGGTCTCCGTGCATAGTCACAGCACAACGGCTCTTTTAAGAGTGGATCATCTTGTGAGTCAGTTGCAACATCCGTATGATGGTCTCCTCTTTCCTGAGGTTCAACATACCTTGATAAAAACTTGTAAATATGGCACTTCAAAGGGCTGAGAAATACTTTTAGAGAGTTTCTGGCAGTCTGCTTTCGTCTTCTAAGTCCTTAGTTGACAAAATCAGGTAAAGCAAAGAGCTACTTTTGCTCTACTGCAACCCATAGTATCTTTTAATTTTGTCCCCACTTTTATTCAGCTCTTAGCAAATCTGTTGTCTCTCTTGCTGTCTAATCAGCACCCAGTTCAGAAACACGTCCCCTTTCATAACTATCAGCCTAGGGACTCAAATTTGGTTTATGTGGTTTATGTTATGCTCTCATTATTATTGTTCTCTTAATTCATATCTTGGGGTAGAATGACTTCGGCTTCTGAAAACTCATGTTTATACAAGCCAACTTATTTGCAGCATTATGTGCTGTGTAATTACTATGTGCTGTGCAAAGAGCGCCAAGACAATGCAACATTCAGGCTTTGTTTCTTCATCCAAATAGAGGATGAGGATGGATGGATGGATGAATGGAGGGATGGATGGAGAAATATCTTTCAGTAGCTACCTCTTGAAAGTAAAACAGTATAAATGTCTGAATATTAACACTGCATCAGTGGTTCCTGGCATGTCATTTGTGAATGACAATGAAGGTGAAGCCTTGGCAGACCTTGCTGTATTTTGCAATCTTGGGACAGAGACCAGGAAACACAAAGGTAAGGGTTTTAGAAATATGAACATGCAGAGCGGGGCTGGGGCAGTCTGGTGATGCCAGTTGACAGCACAGCTTGCCAGCTGAAATTTGTTGAAAGAGAAAGAGGGACAGAAGGTATGCAGGCTACAGGTTAGGGCCCTCACCTGGAAGACATCAGCCCTGTCTCATTTTACATTCATCAGTGAAAATGGACAAACTGACCAAGAGCCCAGGACTCCCTCATGCTCCGTGTCTTCTCACAGAGTCGTGCTACCTCCTGTTGTAATTTTGACCATTTATTTTTAAAAATAATGTAAATGGTGTCCACAGTTTATGCGTTGTTGTATTTTGTAACATGAAAGGTAGATTTTCAGCTTCATAGAGAATAGCATTCACTGTGGCTCAGCTTCTGGTGAAAAGAGTAATGTGTGTTTTTCTTGTCTGGCTAATTCTAGGAGTGCCTGTGAAAATCCAGGAGAAGGAGGCTTGGACCTGTCTGTACCCTGCCAGCACGACTGTTGCCTGTGGCACATGGGAAGCAGAAGCCTGGAATTCATATTGCTTTACTAACACAGCTCAGGAATTCTTTCTTTTACCAAAAACTCGGGTGGTGTAGCAGTGACCAATGCCAATCTGCTTCTGTGAGGGCACAGCAAACAAACATTCCTGAAACAGTTGTCCATTTTATAAATGCATCAAGACCTTTACTACTGATTTTTCTCTCCTTTTGACAGTATCTCTGTCTTGCTCCATTCCTGAGATAGTTAAAAATTTTAAAATTTTTTTCAGAACTTGGGTATAAATCCATAGGATCTCTAAAGGGCATCATTCAGAGATACTACTATACTGCCTGGGGCTGATCTGACAAGCGTGAAAAGCCCACCCAAAGGACCAGTTCATATCTTGGGAGACATCCTTGTATGTGTTGCTTATAGTCCATGGAGCAAATGGTCTGCACAGCCTGGGTGGACTCATCATTGCAGATGCAACTTTAATGTTTTAGTATTCATCTCCTGGTGGAAATAATTGTTTTGTTGACTCTTGAGTGTGATAAGATTATGCTCATCCCTATCGGAAAATTGTAATCCAGGAAGACTGGAGTGTGGCTTTATACAAAGAGCAAAAGTGAGAGGTGCAGGAGGAGGCAATTTTCATTTTAAAGCAGTCAAACATGGTGTGTTTTGAATTCTTTCACTGGCAGAGATAAACTCTTCAAATAGGAAAAGATCTAAGGAGTTTTCATTTTAAGGTGATTTTCAGAAGCCAGAGACAGTTGAAGGTTATGGCTATTAACATAGCAAAGCGATGACAAAAGAGTGAAATTGTACAAGAAAGGATCGATCAGTGAGGGACTGAAAGGAGATGGATGGATTCATGTTGCTGGTTTTCCCTTTTTATTCTAGCTACTGTATTCATATTGTGAGTTTAAAGATACATGCAGCTCCTATTTATAATGTTTTATGGGCAGAGTCTTGCTTTTTATTTATTTGAGCTGCAGTTTTAATCAGGTTAAACAAAAAAGGGGGACAACTGCTTTTGCTAGTTGGAATCCACTTTGAACTGGCTGTAGGACTCTGCGTTCCTTGCATCGTGTCATATGACGATTGCATCTGTGGCTCGAGATGGATCTGCTTAGAGCATTCCCTTGTACTAAGTTCCCCCAAAAGGCTTTTAAGTACAAAAAGGCAGGGTTTATTTGAATTTAAGAAGAGAAAAAAAGAAAGCAAAATCCATCTTTATAAGCAGTGTAAATTCTGAACAGCTAAGGAAGACAGCACGAAAATAAAAAGGTTTGTAAACAAGGCTGCCATCACCCTCTCCATCTTCTGGTAAGCCCTGGCTCTGAGCCAGCTCCGTGACTTTCTAAGCAGCAGTAAGTGCTGCAGCTTGCCTTTGGTCCCCAGGACGTCCCCTCCATCCTGCCGAGGCCCTGACGGTCTGTTCCCTCTCCTCCCTGCCATCTCCGTGCTGTGCCTTGCTTGCTTGTTGTTGCAGCCTGGGGAAGCCTGTTTCCACCGACCACTCTCAGAAGACCCCCAGGGAAGGAACTGTCTTCCCTTCTTGCTCACGCGTGGGAGCAAACCACAAACCGAGAACAAACGAGTAGCACAGATGCCATCCATCATGGACATCGTCACTGAAGAGGGACTCGCAAGCCTTGCGTGAACACTTTTTCATGCATTTAATGTTTTGGGCTGTCCCGTTCAGATTTGCCACATGTTGTCAAAGTTGGTGGGTTTTTTTTCCTTCTTCATTGTCCTCCAACTACACAGAGAATTGCCCCACTGTTAGGTGGGAATGAGAGCTTGTCATCCACCCAGCAGGGGCTGGCAGCCCTTCTCACAGCAGAGGTAATTGTGTCCTACCAGATTGTGTCACCCTTCCTAATGTGCCACAAAGAAGAGGTTTTCTATCAGGGCTCACGCAGAAACCTTGTTGTGTCTTGTTGTGGTCGAATGAGGTCCCACGCCTCAGCTGGGCTGCGCCTAATGGGCCACAAGTGCACTCTTAGGTTGCTTCAAGCATGAAGCTAAAACCTGAAATCTCAGTAAAAAATGTGAAAGCCCAGGTACGCCACAGCTGTGGTGGACTAAGAGCAGGTACATGGTTGTGCTCGGCTCAAGGGGCATCTCACTGTGCTGCTATAACCCCAGGGTGTGTGCTGGGGACCTGGGCAGGAATCGCTCAAGTGCTCTTCAATAGAAGAAGCTGAGAAGTTGAATATAAAGATTTTTTATTTCTTTTCCCCAGGAATAACACCTCCAGGACAGCTTGATATTTCAGCTCTTGTGCAAAGTTACATGAATTATTTGATAAGCGTATGTGGTTAATACCTCAGATTTATGTACTATGTGAAAGATGAAACCTCCAATAATGTATGTCCCTTCCTAACATTAGATTTTATCATTAAAAGTAAATTCAGAGCAAAAAATATACTGCTACCACCTCTCCTTACAGCACCAACATTTTCTTGGCTCCCTCCCCTGAAAAAGGCTCATCTCCAATCCCATTTACTTCAAGTACCTTAAAGTCACAAAGCAACACGAACAAATGCCAAATGTAGAAACAAAAAGGCTTAAAAACAAATTCTACCAAATAGGATCATTCTTTTTCCTTAGAAGCTTTTGTCTCTTCTATCTTCAGATTTGTAACAGGTAATTGGACACTGCAGCATCCAAAAGGTCTCTGAGAGTGATGTGGACAGTAAGGTAAGAGTTAGAAAGATTTTTAAATTCTAAAGAACTGCGCAGCACTGTTTTTACTTATTCTACTGCCTGGATAAAGGCTTGGATAATTTATCTGCAGTTTTCACAACAATGTTCGCTATCAGTCTCATCTTCAGTTATACAATGCCTCCATGGGGAGTTAAAACACAAATTTAATGATTAAGATCATTAACCTTAATCAGTGTTAGGATTTATGCTTTACACTGTGCACTGGTTTCAATATTAAACAATGCCTTTGTATTTGTTAAGCGATTTATTTGCAGTCAAGGACATTCAAAGTGATGCTGGAATTTCAAGGCCTAATTTTACTCTAAAGCTCCTCTGCAGGGGACCCTACCAGTGTTTCTTAGAAGTGTTTTCCCTGTGCCTGCAGCACAGCTTTAAAAGTTATTTACTGAATGTATTTTTTTTCTGTCTTAGAAGGGTTGCTTTCTGAGAACCCAGGGAAAAAAGCAAATATCAATAAGACTATAAGGCTGATATTAAGTAGAAGAAGACTCTTTCAGAATAAAGCCGTTTTCTCCTCCTCTCCCCTCTCTGGTATCAAGTATCAGAATACTTACAATTGTAGTCACCTTTTTTTTTTTTTAATCCTTAGAGAATTCTGCAATATGTGCACACTGATCTTGAAACAGGACTTAAGTCCTGGTTTTGAGGCTTGACACACCTCCCAGAAATATCGACAAAGACTCTTCCAAAAACAAAGAAAGAAATGATTCAGCATCAAACCCTCCCAAAACATGAGAGGCAATTCAGAGACTCATCACTCGGGAAACATCCCATAAGCTGACTGAAAGCCTACACGCGCTCCAGATGCTGAGTTCAAAGGTTTTGTCCCAGCTCACTGAGCAGAGCACGACAGCTCATCAGATTCATGGTGAATACTAGGGTCTGACTACCATGTCCTTCCTTACCCATTCCTCTAATTCCTAAGAATTCTATTTCCTGAATGGAATTTAGGAAATTTCCAAAGATAGCATTTCTGAAACAGAAGTGATTACAGTGCATTTGATGGAATTCCCTCTTAATGAGGGAGGGACTGAATATTGAGTAACCTCAACATGCCGGCACCTTCCTTCCATTCCCTCATTAGAGGTCACTGGAACAGGCTTCTCAGGGAAGTGGTCACAGCACCAAGCCTGTGAGAGTTCAAGGAGCATCTGTACAACACTCTTAGTCATATTGGTTTAGTTTTAGGTAGTCCTGAGAGGAACAGGGAGTTGGAGCCCAGCTTATGGGTCCCTTCCAGCTTGAGATATTCTATGATGCTATAAGAGGCACTAGATTGTACAAGTCAAAAGTGATGAACATTTAAATCACTACAAGATGTAACAGGTTGGTTAACTTAAAGTACACCAGTCATGTAGCTGACCTTGCTCAATGAACACCAGAACGTATCAGCCAGATATTCAGAAGCTTCAGAAAATTCAGAAGACAAGCACATTTTTTTAGTTTTCTTAGCCAAAATGTTGCGAAGATACCATTTTGACAAAAAAAAGGTCCCTTCTTTAATTAGAAAGAAACCATTGACCCCTTAGGCGTTTGGGAGATGAAAGTGCAAAAAGTACAAAAACTGGAAGAATCTGATTGTCTTGTCATGGGGGAAAAGACACCTTCTCATAACTCTTCAGCGAGTTATTAACTCAATTATTTTGGGGTCTGTGACTGTTACTGAGGTCATTGGAACAACAATTAATAGCTCTTGCACCAGTTGTTTCATGGGTACATAATGCAGTTAACTGTTTGAAATCAAGTGGAGGTCTGACTTGTCATTTAAAAGTAGGACATGCTATGCCAGCTGTGTTTCTTCATTTCTCTTTTCTCTACTCCAACAACTGGAACAACCTGAAAAAATAAGGGTTTCCTTCAGGATTTTTAGCAGGCAGTACGAAGATTCAGGGCAACAGCTAGTTTGTACCTTTAAAATTTCCCCTTTAAATTCTCCAGAATGTTACAATTGTGGTCTCAAGCATAGATACTCAGATAAGACTATGGACTTACAGAGGTTTGTGCACAACTGATGAAGAACAAGAAAGATGGCAACGTGTGTGCACATTTTTTTTTAATTTTTTGACAGGATAACACTTTGTTATGGTATTTCCTGAAGACTAAAATAGTTGCTCTATGTGTTTGAATATCTGGTATGATGGATGAACATCTACATCCACTGTACTTGCAAATGCTTTGAAGAATATCAACAATGTCAAGATGCCAACTGATTGATAAAGAGATCATGAAAACCCACCCCACTAAAAGATCTTTTTTCTGACTAAGTGATGTGAAGTCTGATACCTGATACATTACCGCGACTGTTTTTATTAAAACAAGCTCACTGAAACATAACGATATTTTGTTTTAATTAGTGATTATCTCAAGTATTGGGAACAATACTCTTCTCTTTCCATAGCAACTACTTTAGGAGACTTATGACCAGAGAAGCTCTGTATGGATTAACCTTCCAATATATTTTCTCCTACCCGACTCACAGCCCATTTTACCTTAAAGTATCACTTCTGTTCTTTGTCTTTGTCTGTTCCTTCCTCTCTGCTTTTGCCTTTTTTTTTTTTTGTCATATTATGGTATTGGATATGAGAATAAACTTTTTACAACAAAGCGTGTCTGCCAATTGTTAACCTGCCCCAAAGTTATTTGTAACTATGTGTGGAAACAAAGGAGTCTACTTTGTGGAGGTATTTTTCCTGTATGCTCGAGCTTTTAAAAATGGCTTGATTGGATAGACCTGGGTGGTCTCCTCAAGAAAGATGAAGTCAACAGTCACAAGAGCGAAGAAAAAGATGCTGAGGGGATGTGATGGGAAGAGCTACTCCAGCCATTTAGTGGTAAATTTCTGAAAGCCAGGGTAGCATCCCTGCTCAGCAGTGTGCTGGGCCATGCCCATGACAATATCTGGAAACAGCTCATGACGTATGGAAATAGCCTTAGGTTTGTGGAGGATATGTCCTTATGTTAGCAGAGATACGTATGTTCCTGGAGCTGTGGATAGGGACTAACTGGGATTCACAAAAATGCCCATTTGAGTATGGCATTTTTGAATACGGCTCCATTATGACGACTTGTATAAATCAAATCTTAGTGTAATTTTCCCACTAAGGATAGCTGTGAGATCAGCTCAACAAATACCTGACATTACATTTCAGACGTATTATTTCATTCCCCCAACCTGTTTTTGACTATGGAGCTTTTTAAGTGCCTTTTGCAAAAGAAGTTAGCAATATTGAATGAATTAAATTAAATTATTACTGACATAGCTGTGGTTTTGTCTTGCGTGAAAGAGATTTATGTTGCAATCATTATTTGTAAAAACTAGGATTTGATTCACGTTTGAGATGGTTCACGCCATAACAAGGATTATAACTTTGCATGGTGAGATAGTTTTTTAACCTGATCTTCAGTGTTAACTGTAGCTCATACAACTCCTAGCTTGGGGTTGTATGCAGTTCTTCAAGCTGAAATCATTCCATTCTTTCACCAGATGTGTTTCTGATTAAAACCCACTTTTATTGTTAGTGTGTATTTCCTGTTTTCCACCTATCTTAATTCCCACACGTCACATAAGGACTCCTCTAATATGATGGATTTACGGAGAGACCTGTTAACATAGCAATAACCGCAGCTTCCCTCTCAACTACTGCCTGTCAGCACACACACCAAAGTGGTGCAAGATGATTCAGGTTCAGCGACGTCTCCTTCTCCCTGTTTTTTTATGTAGCCAGGCTTTTGCACAGGCATGGCTGAGATGCAGCCCTCTGCTGTGCGTAAGCTGAGCCAAGAGCTGATATCTGCTCTTTGCTATATTCGACCAGAGGAGGGACAGGTATTTGAGGGTGATACCAACAGAATGAAGCAGCTTGGACAGAGCTTTCCCCTTTCAGCAAGAACTCCCGGTTAGGAAAAGACAGTGCTGCAAAAATCACAACAAATAAGCAGAAGTCTTGAACAGCAATATTGAGGATAATAAAAGTCAATCTTTGGTCGACAGAAGTCTGATTTCTGTGCCGGTGTTATTTATTATTTAATTCTTTTGGCTTTTCTAATGCACAAATCAAGTGAATTCACATGCAGGTCCTGTATGCCAATCTTTCCTCAAGAACCCATACGAGGAGAGAGTGAAAAGGAATTTGAAAAAGGACAAAAAAAAATAAAAAATAGGCCTTTCAATGGGAATCGCAAGTACAAGTGATGTGGAAAGAAACAAAGAGGCAAATAGAAAATCAGTCAAACTCTGTGGTGAAGATCCACTGATTTAAACAAACCTGTGCCAGTCTCAATTTATAGGAATTTCCTGTATCATCCCTTTCTTTCTATCATGTATTGAACACATGACTGTGCCAGATTTTGGGATACCTGTCTTTTGACAAAATATATAAATTCCTGTTTACATGTTAGGCTACTTTGAATGAGATTCTTGGGTAGCAGCTGGGATAGGTACATGGATTTCCATGCAGTGCTCTCAGCTGCTGTCAGTCAGCCCTACATGAGCTGGCTGCGTGCTTCTTGATCTCTACAACTATCTGAAAGAGGTTGCAGAGAGGTGGGAGCCAACCTGTTCTGTCAAGTAACAAGTGAGAGGACAAGAGGAAATTACTTCAAGTTGCCCCAAGGGAAGTTTAGATTGGATATTAGGAAGAATTTCTTTACTGAAAGGATCATCAGGCACTGGAACGCATCACCCAGGGCAGTGGTGGAGTCCCCATCCCTGGAGGTATTAAAGGGTCACGTAAATCTAGTGTTTAGGGACATCGTTTAGTGGTGGGCTTGTCAGTGTTAGGTTAGTGATTGGGCTAGATGATCTTACAGGTCTTTTCCAATCTAGGAGATTCTGTGATTCTCAAATCCAGCTGTTGCAACAGGAGAAAAGACTTCCAGAAAAAAAACCAGGTCAGATCCTGAAATGATGTGTAAGAGCTCCCACAGTCTGTTTCTTTTCAGACTTTGAAAGCCATTGAAACCTAGCAAGAATCATGCATGTCAAGAGCAAATGTCAATCTGCTTAGAGGTCAAACACAGCAGAGGCTGGGTCTTTAATAATTCCTCAGTAACTGTATTGTTCAATAGTCTATAATGCTGTGTAACATCACTTTTTCTCACATTGGTTTTGACTTGTGTAAGTAGATGAATAATGCATGTGAATGGTGTCTGTGTTGCCCAATACATAACAAGGGGTGTTATTCATGTCATAGAGAATTTGGAGAAATTGTCTGAGCAGCCAGGGATCAGGTTAGGAAAGCTAAAGCCCAGATAGAGTTAAATTTGGCTGGGGACATCAAGGGCAATAAGAATAGCTTCTACATGTACGTCAGTGATAAAAGGAAAACTAGGGAAGATGTGGGCCCTCTCCGGAAGGAAATGGGCTTCTTACCAAATGGGTAAGGAGAAAGCCCAGGCACTCAACGACTTTGTTGCCTCAGTCTTCACCGGCAATTGCTCTAACCACACTGCCCAAGTTGCAGAAAGCAAAAGCAGGGACTGGGAGAGTGAAGAACTACCCACTGTAGAAGATCAGGTTCGAGACCATCCAAGGAACCTGAAAGTGCACAAACACATGGAACCTGATAAGATTCATCCATGGGACCTGAAGGAACTAGCGTATGAAGTTGCTAAGCCAGTATCTGTCATTGAGAAATTGTGGCAGTGTAGTGAAGTTCCCACTGACTGGAAAAGGGGAATCATAACCCCCATCTTCAAAGAGGGAAAAAAAGCAGACCCAGGAAGCACAGGCTGGTCAGTCTCACCCCTGTGCCCAGCAAGATCACAGAGCAGATCCTCCTGGAAACTATGCTCAGCCACATGGAAAATGAGGAGGTGACTGGTGACATCCAACATGGCTTCACTAAGGGAAAATTGTGTCTGCCAAATGTGGTGGCGTGCTGCAGCACAGTTACAGCGTTGGTGGAGAAAGGAAGAGCAACTGACATCATGTAGCTGGACTTGTGCAAAGCATTTGACACTGTCCCGCACAACATCCTTGTCTCTAAATTGAAGAGACGGAGATATGACAGATGGACCACGCAGTGCATAATGAACTGGCTGGATGATCACACTCAAAGAATTTAGGTCAACAGCTCAATATCCAAGTGGAAACCAGTGATGAGTGGTATTCCTCAGGGGTCAGTATTGGGACTGGCACTGTTTAACTGGCCCAGAAGAGGGCCATGAAGGTCTCCTATGAGGACAGGCTGAGAGAGTTGGAGTTGTTCAGCCTGGAGAAGAGAAGGCTCTGGACAGACCTTGTAGCAGCCTTTCAGCACAAAAAGGTGAACTACAGGAAAGAGGGGGAGGGACTCTTGATCAGGGAGTGTGGTGATAGGATGAGGAGTAATGGATTTAAACTGAAAGAAGGTAGATTTAGATTAGACGTCAGGAAGAAATTCTGTACTGTGAGGGTAGTGAGACACAGGAACATTGCCCAGAGAAATTGTGGATGCCCCATCCCTGGAGGTGTTCAAGGCCAGGTATGATGAAGCTTTGAGTAACCCGTTCTAGTGGAAGGTGTCCTTGCCCAAGGCAGGGGATTGGAACTAGATGATCTTTAATATCTTTCCAACCCAAACCATTCTATGATTCTGTGATTCTAATACATAATCAGAGACTACACTGGAAGAAAGGTGCTACTTGAAAAGCTGTCTTCCTTGTCACTGCATTTCACTCCTTTTTACTTGTGTTATTAATCATTAGATCATCGCTGGAGGAGAGTTGCTAGAGATGCAGGTATGACTAGTTAAGAGGACACATCAGCCTTGCCATGGAGTGGAAGTTGTGATTTTTTTCATAATTCTTTCCTGCTCAGACTCTATCACATCTATGGATTTCAGGAACAGCCTTTGCAAATGCCTCTTTTTTCTAATCCTCTGTGGTATGGCTGCACGGAGCAATTCAGAATAACCTCAGATAACTGGATGTGGTGCAGTGTAACTTATCTCTGGGTGGCTAAAAGGCATGAACCAGACAGACAAGGATTTAATCACCACATTACTCTAGAGATAGTCTGAACTCATTCATCTACAAAAGAAGCAAAAGTGAACAAACAACTTGATAATGCCTCACAGTTTGAAGATTGCTTCTAGATGAATGACTTACTTGTCTGCAAGTATAAGTACAGGGCTGCTTCTCCGACGTGTGATAAGAATAGAGAATCTATTTCCTCAAAAGGGATTTTTCATTTGACGATATCTGATATGTGCACACAGTTTTGAAAAATGTTCTCCCCTGCATCTTTATTTCAGCATTAATTAGAATTAAATCCAAAGGTACAATTTATGTTCAACGCATTCAGTTTGGTTCTCTATCCTATTTTACAAGCGAACTTGGTATTTCTATATGAATGTGTTTACTATTATTATTATATTCAAAGTAATTCAGTGAATCATTAATTTGAGCAGATAACAGCCTGTGGCACCTAAGCTTATTTATTATGTTGATTCATTTGCAGTTCATAATTTGTTGATGGTGCTCAGTAATTATCACTAGCTCACCTGATATTATTTTAGACTCTGTACTCATGTGCTCCCCCGACCAGAGCTGATGGATGCAAGCTGACGGCACAAACTTTGCTACAACAGCTCTTTATCAGCCCGTACTAAACATGTATTCATACAGGTGCTTATGCAAAACCTTGAACGGAGTTGCTCTGCTCATTAAGTGCTGCATCACAGCATTGTACAAAAAAATTTATCGTCAGAATGCTGCTGGTTGTGTGTCTGGAAAGGGGCTTTGAACACATACTGCATTCTCCATCTTGTCTTGCCTAGAGGACAGTAAAACTGTCAGAGACAGGTGGATCCCATTTTCCTTCTTTCAGAGAAGCAGTTTACATCCAGCAGTGCTAATAATACTTTTTTTGTCAAATATTTTTATTATCACTTTTTACCTTCTACCACTACCTTCTACTGGCTGGTGGAGGGGATATGCCCTTTTGGTGGGTGTCTGGCCAGCTGAGGCTACTAAGGTCATCTAAGACCTGGAGCTAAGAGGCTCTGCAAGGGAGATAACAGTGGCTCCTGAGCTCTGAGTGTGGTCTGCTGCCTCAAAGGTTGGATTTTCTGGGATGGAGATCTGGAGTGAACAGTAGCTTACTGTTCAGAGGCAGGTAGCTGATGGGGATGTTTGACTGAGGTCTCCTTGGAGACTTGACGGTGCCTTGGATGGAGGTTCACTTTTGTTCATCATAACACTTTTCTCTGTGTATCTTTCTAGTTTTCTTTTTTTTTTTTTTTGTGTGTGGGCTAATATTTAAAAAAGGTACATTTGAAAGCTCCCTAAATTAGCTACAGACCCCATAGTCCAATTTTTATGATACTGACATGAATATCTCTGCTGCTAACGAAACTGGGGATAGTTTGGGAAATATTAGGCACACTGACCAACCTGCCCTCCACCAGCCAGCTCAGTAGCTTTGCTTGCATGGCTGAACTTTTCTGTAAACCTTACCAGCTAATTAGAATGCATTAAAAATGACAGTCCCTGTTGATTGTAGGGCTGAAAACCAGAGATTATAGTGTCATACAACACCACGCAATATGTGAGTCAGTCGGCCCCCTTTGAACGCTCTTCACATCTGGCTGGCCGTGAATGGACCCACTGTCAAAGGGGCTGCTGCTGTAGTACCTGGTTCCTTATGTACTAATTACAAGCTCCGAATGCAGGAGTTAGGAGAGTCTGGGGACTTGTGGCTGGAGTTCACACGGGCTGGCGAAACAAAGGACGCCCTGTTCCTCATTACGCTCCTACACTTAATTAGGAAGTGAGTTTGTTGATCACTGGCTGTGTTAAGAATCACTCATTTATAGCAGAGCACTTTGTGATTTTTGTGAAAGTTTATTTAAATGACATCTTACACTTTGGCCATAAGGGACATGCCTTTATTTTATCTGAGTTTAAATATGGCTCTTGTAGTCTCCTGGTCTGACGGAAAGGGAAACAGGGGTGTTTTGTTTCATGGGGCAGGCAGGGAGGAGGGATCGGGGGACCAGGGGAAGCGTTTCATTGCAGGGCTCGGCTGATTGTTTTGGGATTGGCACATTGCTGTGCGAGTGCCGGTAAAACATTTAGAGATGTGTGCCTTGAATTTAGAGGAGAGGGCTGCCAGTGATGGTGGTGCCACTCTCCTGCCTTCTGGTGAGGAGTTCAAGGTCAAAACATTTTATTGGTCTGACAGCTTGTCACGCTGAGCCTGGACGTGGAGCTCTGCCAGGTCTGTGAGCCGGGGTAACGCTTTCCCCGCTCCTACTGCCAGATGTCTTGTCCGGAGGTCGATGAGACAGAGGTGGAGGCTGCATGGGGTCCATTGACATTCAGAGATGTTTCGTCCTTTGAGAACTAAATGCTGCAGCAGTCCTTTCAATGCAGCTTGTGTTGGGAGTCAATTGCTTCCCTTTCTCTATTACAAGGGTGCCATTAATATCCAGTGCCACTGTAGGAGCTAGCAATTCTTCACTGCTAGAGCCAGTGGAGATGAATGATGGACTGTTTTCCTTGCCCAGAAACGGAGTTCCTGGGCTCTGACACACAGTGGCAAGGGAATCGCAATAAAGCAGAGCGGAGAAAAGCTTTAAGAGAGAAGCCAAGAGTGAGATCTAATGGAAAAAACAGAGACCCATCTGATTTTTCTATAGTAGCTCTAACTGGGATTAATCAGCCATTTATGGAAAGAAATTTACTGTGATCTTTGCTCAGATCCCATACATCATTATTACTTAATTACAGACATTTACCCAGGCACTGCTTGCTATCCATTCTGATTCCTCAAGCATAAAATGCTTCTAATCTCAAAGCTATTATGTAAATTCTCCTAGACGCATGTCTGCAGGAAAAACAGAAAGCTGTGATGCAGGAGGGCAAGTGGGTGTTTCTTGGAGGTCTTTTTGTCAGGTAGCTTAGGTTTAGTGTACATGAAGTCAGTTCATGTACACTAGGGTGAACAGACACTTTACAGACTGGAGGAAGGGAATTATCCCATACTGGTAAAATGAAAAATATTTATCTTTTTCCTAAATTTAACTAAATTAAATTAGGTTTCTATGGTGTTTTTTAATTGCCTCTGACTTTTACACTCACCTGATGACAAAGACGGCTTTAACCTCTTTTTTGCGATGTGCATATTGCTTTCTTCCTCACCCAAAAGAGTAAAAAACAACTGATAATAGCTTCAGACTCGGCAGGTAATAGTTGATCCTGAGCTTCTGCTTACATAATATTTTCCAGATGAGAGACTGAAAGTTTGCTTTGCTTAGAGGAAACCATTCATTCAGTCCATAAGGAGTGCCTGGCCCCTACCCAGAAATGTGAGTGGATTGCTCGTTGTTACTGTTGTTGTTTTCAAACCGTATCTAATTGTGTAATGAGGAGAGTGGAGGAAAAAGACGAGATGAAAAACCAAACCAATCATGTTCAGGCAGACGGTTTGCACAAGGATTATTTTCAGGAATAAAACGCTATAGTAGTCATGTGAAGATAGGTAGGTAATACGGTGTTTCAGTTTGTTCAGATGCAAGAAGCATTTGCAGATTATCACAAGGCGTTATGCACAGCTAACAAGCCACCAGGAAAAAGTAGTGGAGTATGCGATAATGTTGCAAAAGTCTTGCTTCCAAAAAAATTAAGTTCAGCCTGGAGTCTATAAACATTTACACATGCATTTGACTTCATTAAATGGCAAACAGCTGTAACTTCCTTTACAGTTATCCACTGTTGTTCCTCTTGAAAGAGCTCTTTTGATCTCAAGGGTGCACAGAGTTTAGATCTTCCTCGGGTCTGGTGCTGACCAGCAGAAAAGAGGAAATTCTCCCCTTTGATTAAAACAGTGCTAGTGGAGGGCTTGATACTCCAAACGCAAACTTGTATGTGAGCTTCATTTAACAGCATGTCCCCTTGCTTCAACAGGAACTGTCTCCAGTAGTAAGTGAACATAAAAAGCAATCGAAGAAAAATAAGAGTAAAAAAAATCATGGAGAGGTGGGAAGCCAAATCTTCTCCCTTTACTATTTTACATGGTCTTTACATGTATAGACACAGCAGACGGCTTTTCTATGACAAATGTTGACTCAAATTGTTACAGTGTGCCACGTGCCAAAGATTCCTGAGCTGGTATTCACCCGGATGAGATTCCTTACTTTCAGAGTGTTTTAAACATTGCCCTGCTTCAGCATGAACCCCTCTATTGTGTTACTTTTCTGTAGAATCAGGTATGGGATCAGCTACCATTCAAACCGAGATCCATCAAACATCCAAATCACTCTCTGTCATGTTTTCTTCACCAAGCTGTCAGCTGAGACACAAGACTAGCGGGACTGAGTAAAGTCCTCTTGACTTGAGCCTTCAGTCCAGCATGAAAGTAATGGAGAAGACCAGCTACTGTCACTGTTGGCTTCTGCTGCCTCTCTCAACCAAACAAAATGACTTGTCTTCCTTGCTGCGTCCAGTTCTGAGCTGGCCGATTCAAGACATAGTCCATTCAAAGCAAGTTTTTACATATCTAGCATTAGAAGTGCTCTTAAATTGGTGCTATCAGCAGGTAAACCATGCCTGGAACCATGATTTCAATCAAAAACGCATTGTGTTTCTATTATTTTTTTTTATGTGTTCTTTAAAAATATGTCTTTCAAATACTTCTTTTTCAAACGGAAGACTGTACCACTTGGCTTCCTATAGTACAGTTTAGCCTCTTTTATGTGATTTGACTCATTATGTCTATAAATTTTTGTGACATACAAGGATAACACAAGAATAGCTCAAAATGGGAAATAGGTATTATGGTGTTTACCTTTTAAAACGGATGTTGAAGCAACCTGAGAGGAGTGCCCTAACAACCAGTTGCTGATCAGGAGTTGATCTCTCTGCCTCAGTTAAAGTGCCCTCCTTACATCCTTCTACAAAGCAAAGTCCAACCTCTGAAGCAGTAGTTTTCCATCAGATCCTTGTTCTTCAGGTATTGCCTAGCTACCAAAGACAGCGCAATTCTGATATGACAGTTCTCTACATAATTTTTCATCTATGGTTCTATGAGTCTCGTTTCTGAGGAAAAAACCCTGTGTATCTCATGGGACAAAACAGGACCATTACTCTAACTTCTCTCAGCTGCCCTTCAAGTATAAGGACTGTTTGGGCCCACCTTTGTTGTTGCTTTGCATTTCCAGTTCTGGATTTGGCAGAGGGCTCTGTGAAAAAGTTGTGGGTAAAATCCTGTATCACAGCAGCAGAGTTTCTATGGTGTGAGGGCCTTGACTGCTCTCTTGGAGCTATTTTTGGGCAATGGCTTTACACACCTATCTTGTACATATGCTTCAGTCAACTGTTCCTGACGTATATAGTATGTTGACAGTGGATGTTGTCTCCACGTGGTAAATCTCACCATCGTCCAAGGAACACACTGTCTTTCTGCAAGAAAAAGATCTAGCGTTGCATTTCCTCACATACAGAATAAGAAAGAGTAGTATTTCCAAACTGTTGCAGAGTATGAACGGAGGGTGACTTCTAATGAATGGCTGCTCTACATGAAGCTGGGAGTTAAGCCTTCAATGAAATGTAGGTTCACCAGAGAAGCTTTGCCTTTCCATCTGTTCCTTGGATTTAGATTTCTAGTGTTTCATTGTGTTCGTATTATCATGCAGCAGTATGTCTGGCATAGGCATTAAAATGTCTGGGTGTGCAGGTTCCATAATCCAACCGCTGGCTTCATCTTTCATGGGCTGTAATACTTGGTTTGCTGTATTTTTATTGTTACCACTGTAATTGTATTGTGAGGGCTCTTACTCTAGCTCTGGCTTGTTAAATAAATAGAACATATCCTTGTGTCTCATGCCTCCGCGTCTGGAAGGGATTTAAACCTCTTCTTTTGTCTGCATGTTTTGGCTGAGCCAAGATTTTCTCTTGAAAGACCCTGCAAGTTTCAGGGTATGTGTGTATTATACAGGGTGTGCTTTCATTAAGTTGTGAGTTATTACAGCTTTGTTTGTGCTTGGGGTGTTGAGAATCATGAAGGCTGGTTCCTTTTAAACACTAAAGGGTACAAATAGCCCAAGAATACGTATCTTTATTGATGTAGCTGCTGCTGCAGCTTACATGTACTGTAACTCTACGTTGTTGTGTTTCCTAAACAGTGGGTTTCATAGACTGTATCATCCCATGGTGGCACCTGGTAAAAGGCCAAGAAGTAGTAAAAAGGAAGAGAGCTGCTCAAACACTGCAAAATAATAAAGAATATTTTTCTCAGTCCTCACCCGCTGTCATTATTCAGCCATGGTCTAGCCTGCTTGTTTTTCACCACTCACCCAGAAATCACCTGGAATGGTATTTTATTTATGTAAATATATTGGAAGGATTCATTCTTTGCGTAAATGCGGATACTCAACATACACAAGGTAATTTTTCTGTGAAACCTGCTTTTGGAAAATGCCTTGCAACTTCTCTATCTTGTCCCTCCAGACTCTGCCAGACAAAGCAGAAATGTGAGCTTTCTTCATAAAGTCTGGCTGGGAAAAAACAGGTAGTCCATCTCCTATCTAAACAATATTTAAACTCTTTCCAGTAATAAACTCATTTTAACATCCTTATGAGATGACGCTTAAACAGCATCCTTAGTCAATTTATGTTAGGGCTTGATCAATCTACCTTTTATTGTTTTTTCTGTTGCCTAGCCTACATTTTCCTTGACTGGATGTAACTATTTTTCCTATGCATAACGGGCTTTTCTATGGTGGACATTTACACTGTTGAAGCCATTTTACTTTGTTTTCTGCCGTCTTCCCTATGCAGCATTATTTCTCCCAGACTTTTCAACAAGCTGTGCTTTACAGACTTTGCAGCGTTGTCCTCCGGGTTCTCACTGGTTGGCTGACATCTTCCTCAAAGAATCGTGCTCAGAAATGGACACAATGCTTCATCTGAACCCTTATCAGGGCAGAGTGGGTTTGGGGGATTACTTCATGTGTCCTGTCTTTGGCAGTCCTTTCGGACATCCCCTGAGAGTATCCGTCTCCCAGCAGTGAGGCACCGTTGACTCATGTTCAGCTGTGGTCCAGGACAATCCCCAGCTCCTGTCTATACAACTGGTCTCCAGACAGTCACTGCATATCTTCTATTTACACAGTTGATTGTTTTTTATCTATGTCTGATACTTTTACTGTTTATTTAAATTGTCTTTTGTTCTACTTATTTCAGAAAACTGTTGTAGTTGCAGAAGTCTTCTAAAATTTGAGTCCTTACAAACTGATCCAGTTACAGTCTGATATAATCTGCAGATGTAACTGATATACCTTCTTCCATTGGGTAATACACTTGATAATGTCAAATATTGCCTAACCCCACACAGACTCTTCTGTAGCTGTTTGTGTGCAGGTTTGTTCATGAACTTTAAAGGCTTTGTAATACTTAGAATGAAAGATACATGTGGCATATCATGATATACTACTGAATTTGAGTAACATATTTATGTCTAATTTATCAATATAATTTATTTACCAAGCTGGTCCTCCAAAATATTCACATATGTTTTTTTTTTCTTTTAATTGATTTCTCTTTCGCTGTCCTGTTGTGGAGCGGCATTTTTCCCTCCACGTGTTTTGTAGTACCGTGAAGACAATGGAGGTTTTTTTTTTCGCTTAGCTTTTTGGGCTTAGTGGATTGTAGAGGGGGAGGAAAGTTTCCAGCATCTTAAAACGAGGAGGAACTGCACAAACTGCAGATAGGTCATTCTTCAATAGAGGAAACATTGTATGCTAGAGCAGGTGATTACTTACTGAGTTTCTCTCCTTCCCAAGCTCCCAGCCCAGGCTGTAAACCCAGTACTAGCTCCTTTTTCTTCCCAGCCCCTGTTTCATGGGTGAACCAGGACCTTATGGGACCCACCTCACGGAGTGTGTGCTCAGGAAAACGGAAGCCACCAGAGGTTTCTGGAGCACAGCTGCATGAATAACCCCATCTGCACATAAATACACGCAGAGACAGTTCAAGGCTTCTCAGCACCACAGGCAAAAATGAACTTTCCCGACCTAAGGCTGTGAAGTGGGGGGCTAGCAGAGGCTGGTGGGGAATGGACCATGCTGGAGCAGGAACAGAGCGCTCTGCTCTGCAGAGGCAAGCCTACTGCTTTTGCAGCTGCGGAGGCCGGGCTGGCTGCAGCATGGTGGGCTCCCCTTTCCCCCGGCACAGCCCTTTGCACCTCATGGTTGGTGCTTCCCTCCATGGCAGCAGCCTGCCTGTGACATTGGCCTTAAACATGGTGGGCCCACAAGGATTTCGCATCCTCACACCAGCCCACTGTGCTAACTTCGGTTTGCTCATACATCAAAGCTAGCCCTGAGCATGCATGGAAGACCTGGTGTGAAATGTACCCTTCTTCAAATCCGTATTTAAGATGAAATTGTTTGAAAGTTTATAATGTTTTGCTTGGTTACAATTTAGAGTCTGGTTGCTGTTACTAAGAGTAATTCCTTCTAATCTGAGGTTCACATTTCCAGGTTTGTGTTGTTTTGCTGAATATATCTCTTGTCACAATGACCTGTGCTGTTAAAAGAGTATTCACTTTGTCTGAGTTGCTCTGGGTTTTATTGGCTTAGCTGAAACGAGCTTCTCCAGATTTGGCCAAAATCACTTGCACATAGATATTTTTAATGTGATTAACCCTGTGGGCAACCTCTGTGAAAACACATGGGTTATTGAAGGCACAGCTGAGGGCATTCACTACCCTTGTAGAGCCATGGCAGGGCAAAAATTTAGTGAGGACAACTGCTTGTCCTTCTTGCAAAATAATTGGTTATTTTCAGGTATAGAAAGAGCTCCAGCAGTCAGTAAGGGTGTTACCTTTCCATACGTACTACAAGGTTTTAACAGATACTTGAATTTCAGTAAGAATACCAATAATTTGGGGGTATGATTTATTTAATTCTTACTGTGAAAAAAGGACCAGGCTATAGTCATGTCCATATTACCTAAGACTTGCAATAATAATGTGCCTTCATGTATTAAATGTGGGTTTGGATGGAAGATGAGGATCATTACCTTCTCTTATATGGAGAACCAGCCTAGGAAAGAAAGGACAGTCTGAAAAACTTTATGAAAAAGCTGCTATTGTACAAGAAGCCATGCGTCATACTAGTAAGGTAACTGGGCAAATATATTGTAAGATGTATGCTTTTTGGAGAGCTTATTTAATCGTTTCAGTGGTTTCCTTCTCAGACAGAATATGTTTTAATGATGAAGCTGAAATCTGTTCTCAGTTACCGGGATTAGTCCGAATTTCACATGTGTGAGAGAGTAGATTTGAACCAATCTTTTTTAAGGCAATGGACAACTTCCATTATTTCTTGTGAAGATTATGTGGTCTTATCATCGAACATGTAATTGAAAACACTCTAGAGATGAGATAAGAGAAGTACATTGTAATTTGGATCTGCAGGCATTTAGCAAACTCCTAAGGACTAGCAGTGAGCAGTAGACAGCAGTTTGGAAATGTCTTATTCGGTTTACTGGATTGCATACTTGTCTCATTACTTTGTGTTGTTTCGTCTCCTGTATGATGCCTTTTTTCTCAAGTATCTCAAAACTTCCAGTTGCTTGAGTGCTAGGAAGATATCTCTTCAGATCCTATTTCTGCAGAATTTTGAGTCTAGAAAAAGTGACTAATACAGATACTAAATAGAAAAATGACATAAACATTTGAAATGTCCCAAGATATTTCACTTTGGAAAAGGTGTTTTTGCCTGCCAGTGAAAAAAGTTCAGTACTTTAAAATACATTTAACTTCACTGAGGAAAAGAAAAATCTTTTTTTCATTTTAGCTTTTGCTCCCTGACTGAAGTCTTCTGATGAAATGGGTCTGTAATTGTATAAGAATGTAAGTTCCCTTGTGGAAGAAGAAGTCAGGAAAAAAGAGGAGGAATAAACAATCACTTTTCACAATGTACCTCAAAGGCTGTGTTGGGAATCAGGCTCCTCAGTATATTCAGAAATGGTATGAAAGAGAAACAAGAAATGACATATATAAATTTACTGAAATGCAAATTGTTCAGGACAGCTGAGTCTAAACCCGTTTGCAAAGATTTTTTGAAAGATTTTGCAAGATTGACTCGTAGGTATTCTAATGAAATTCAGCCTATAGAAAAATCTCTCACTGTACATATGCTAAAGACAGACTCTTAATTTAGTTATTATCACCCACAAAAAAAAAACGCTTTGGGAATTATTTTAGGTACTTCTCTAAAAATTGAACTCATTGCTGCAGGACGTTATGGAAGCCAGATGTGGAAATGAATTCTCTAAGGGCTGAGATACATTCATGGGATATATGTTGTTTAAAGGCTATTTAAGACTACTGCATCTAGACAACTGGTATCTCAGTCCCTAAAATGCTGATTGCTAGAGACAACAGAGGATGTGCCAGGAAAATAATACTCACTGACTGATAAAGTTTTTATTTTATATATTGCTGTTCTCCACAATTCTTGTGTGCATGTGTTCCTCAGACATATGCAGCTCACTAGCCTGACAGATGACTTCTCTAGATGGAGAACGGCCATTTTCTGCTTTTGTGGGCATTATCTGGGATATTATTTTGTCACATGTTCCCAAAGTGCAGTGTCCCTGCCAAGCAGTTACATCCACAGCTGGAAGAGGTCTAGCAGGGAAATCATTGTACAATCTGATAATTTCCAGTTTGGGTCAGCCTCAGGAAACGTGACCCAAAGTGGAAGTCTGTCAAGTTTCAAACCCATTTGAATGAGAATCACCACTAAATAGGAAAATTCTAAAATGACTTTGAAAGCTCTCTGAGATAATGCATAAATATCTTGCTTTGTCTTCCTTTCCAGCTGAATTATGTAGTTGCAATCTGGGGAAACAGAAGCTGGTGCAAATTCAAGCCCTACTGACTTTGGACGGTTTCTTTTTTTTTTTTTTTTCTGTTACTGGTGAACAAGAAAATTCTGGATTTACTCACTTCATAAACACGATACCCTTTGAGATACTTTGAGTAGCTTCTGTTTGCAGTGTGTTTGAAACTGAGTTGGATTAGCTGCAGTATATAAATGGGAACAAAATGGAATCCCTTCCAACCTAAAAATTAATGATATATTTAACCACAAAAATGCTGAATTACTTAATACGGAAACAATATTTCTTCAGTTATGGGTAATCAAACATTTTAACCTGCCAAATATAATAAAATGTATTATAACATGACTATTACTGAGAAATAATACATTGTTTTTAAAAAAATGAATTATCTTCACAATATCTCGATTTTTTTCTCCATTCTTCTCCACTTTTCTTCTTCTCCTTTTCCCTTCGTTAGTGGCACTTGGGAAAAGTGAGGGAAAGGGAAAATGATAATCCAGAAGCTTAGGAAATGTAAACATTGGCAACATTTTCCAGTTAAAACAAAAAAAAAAAAAAGAAAGAAAGAAAGAAAGAAAGAAGGAAGGAGAGGAAGGAAGGAAGAAAGAAAGAAGAAAGAAAAAGAAAGAGAAAGAAAGCGAATATTCTGGCACAGCATTGGTTCTTATTAATGGCTGTTTTGTTGAGAAACTATTGTTCACCTCTAAAAAGGAAATAGTTAAACAAACTGCAGATGGTTCAGTCTTAACATCCTCACTTGGTTCCAACTGTGCCTCAGAGAATTGCAAATGAAGCGACTGTTTACACAGGCTTTTCCCTCCTGCAAAGAAGCAGCGCCAGCGCAGTCATGGCAGCATTTCCCAACCCTTCTTCACACAGGACTCCTCCGAGAGAAGTTTTAGGTGGATTGGGAGCCTGAGACTAGCAAAGGACACAATGAGCAGGGGCTGTCCCTCATTTCACCTTGCCCTGTTGAGCTCAAGTTACCAGAAACCCAGCTTGGTGTATGTCCATGGATTCCACTTTCTTCTGGGGGACCCTCCTTCTTTGGTGGAGAACCTGGTGGAGTAGTTAAGTCCTGTGGTGGGTCTCCCATTTTGTGACTGACTCAGGAAGGAAAATCTCAGTAAAGGAAACTGAATACAAAGTTTGTTAACTGTGAAGCGGACAAAAAATTGTCCCTTGGATTTTACCCAAGACTTAGTCAAGAAAACTTTCTGTGAGCAAAACATGAAGGAGAACATCAGAAATATGACATTTCTGCCTCCATGCACAAGTGGCACCAAATCCTTGGGTGGTGGGTTGAGTGACAGTCAGCAGTGTGTGTAGGCAGTTTTTCTGCACTAGGCCCAAGATGATGTTGGCATTACAGGATTGTGCTTGGGAGGCAGGTTGTTGGGCAGAGGCTGGAAAGTGTTGGGTCCTCCCCTTGAATCCCTTTGTAGTGCTCCAACACAAAACCCCATGTATTTTCAACCTCTCCCATGAAGAAAGGGTCAGGAAATTTCCCTGATGGATTTCTGTATTGGGTTAGAGTTTTGTCTTTATGGCAGTTTAAAATAATGGAACGTTTTTAGAAGTAATGATTTCCTAACCAACTCTAATAAAAGTGTTTGTGTTGTTTTGTTTTGTTTTGTTTTTAGCTTCAGTACATAACTGCAACTTTCAGGTAAGATGAAAAGCAGGGATTTTTTTTTTTTTTTTTTTGTGGGGACCGTGTTCTGAAATTAATTCCCATTAGTGCATGTAAGAATGACCTTCAGCTTTGGTTTTCATCCAATAGCTTGTGAAGATACAGCTGCTTTTAGTCATTTTTATGAGTGAAAATCTAAATAATGTTTTACATCTATTAGACTAAATAGAAAAGAAATTTGGAAGCAATTCAGTGATGCCAAAAAATAGAAGGATATATGCAGGAATGTAAATTATATGCAGAGATGCTATGGTTGTAAGAATAAGTGAGAGCAGCTGTTAAAGTACTGGGAACCTAGTGCTGTGCTTTATTTGTCACTGAAGACTTAGGCCAGGTTTCCCTGGGTGTGACTGTACTACTTGGAGGGAATCTGAGCTGATGGGTCCGCAGTGGTGACACAGAGCTCTGTGGTAGCACCATCAGATGTGCATCACGCTGCACCTGGACAACCAACTAGCAGAGTTTGTTGGCTGAGGGGCAGCACTGTGCAAAAACGGCTGTCCCCCTCTGGGGCTCCAGCTGGTGTCCTTGCACCTCATCTCAGAGGTGTGTGGGTCCCAGATACTGAGTCCTGTGGATCAGTATACAAGGGAAGGAGAAACATTCTTCTCTTGATCCATGCAGGAGCACTGAGCACAGCTGGGTCTTTGGGATCTAGAATCCCCAGGGACCATGTTGTCAGCATTGTCCAACTTCTCTTGGTGGGCACAGAGGAGAAAAGAGGACTTCTGCCCAGTGCTAAGGGCTGTTTGTCTTGGCTGTCAATCTGTAAGCATATTAATGCCGCATAAGCTTATTGCAGTGTTATTTGGCCTCTCGTCCTCCTGAGCCCGAGCCTGTGTGCTAGAGATGGAGCTGCAGCGGTCCTGGGTAAGGAAGGAGCTCAAGGCAGTGTCACGTTCCTGTTAGACAGACTCTTCTGAATAGTTTCCATCCTGAAAGTGAGTACAGGTATGTAACTCTCAGAAAGACAACAAAGGCAAAATAAAGTAGTCTAAAACCTTCTTAAGTCTAGCTTCTGCTCTGTAACAGCAAGAACATTTTCTGGGAGATATTATCTGGTTTGGACTGACTTATCCAGTTTTTAGCCTTTAGTAGAGCTATTTGGGAGGGGTGGGAGAAAGTACAGTCATTTATTCATTCATAGTTTATTGGATTAATTTTTTTATTATTTTAATGAACAAAAAAAAATCCCACTTGGAGACTGCAAGTCAAAACCATATACTGTTTCTGCTAAAAATCTGTCTTGACTGCTTTGCCTATGACAAACTATGAAGTATAAAATAATTTTCAATACACTGAGACTTTCAAGTGGACAGTATAAGAGCCCTGTTTTTTAGTCACATTGTTGCATACTTGATCTTCTTTCCACTTTTGCTGTTGCAAAACGGTCTTAACTCCACTGTATCAGGGGAACTGGAGAACTATGACTCTGGCAGAAAGCATCAGAATGTCCAACTCTGTTTGTCTGAAATGATCATTAAATGAAATTTATTGTTTATGACTTGTTTATTGCTGGTGCTGATTAACCATCAATACTTGGGAGGGAATGAGCAGAGCTCACTGCTTATTTAATTGGACATTAGCACATCAGCTGAAATTGTTCTAGCACTGCAATCCCATACCCGATGCATGAAGGAATGTTAGACTGAAGGTCTATTTCCTCCTTTTCAGGCACATGCACTATTCCCAGTAACCCAATTATACGGCTTTCTTCACACTTTATGCATAAAATGCCACTAACACATCAAAAACAAGTGAATCCTTACATCCTGCCGTTTTACAGCTCATAAAGCCAACTTCACCCATTTTACCCAAAGGACTGTGAAGCCAAAACCAGGACAAAGCCAATGAAATAAAAAAAAGAAGTGTGTGTGTGTGTGTCTGGCTCTATATATGAATTATGACTATTCAAGGGAAAAAAAATGGAATGATTGCCAAAAAGCCAAGTGTGTAAAGGGACAGCTGGAGTTTTATGCTGGAGTTTACAATGCATTACTGTTCAATAAAAAAGGAGTCCTTTACAACAGCAGCTCATGCATCACATGATACATAAGCTACCTCTGAATACAGAGCACCTTCTTCAAAGGAAATGTCATTTCCTATTGAATTTTCTATTAAAGGAACAGTAGGTGATCTAGCTAGAGATGTGTCATGGTGTGGAAAAGATGTGATTCCAATGCTTGTAATGGTTTGATAGTGGACCTACTAGCTGTGACAATCCTTTCCTTCCCATCACACTGCTCGTCTCAGCATTTAAACTCTTTCTTTTTTCAAGGTTAACGGGCTTTAAAACCCTGGCCAAGGTTTTCAGATTTGGCACGAGCAAATAGCCATTTGGGTGCTCACAATGAGGGAGGAGAGAGGAAGGAAGAAAAGGTGAGAGGCAAGTTGAATCTTTGTCCAAAGGAAAGCTGGCACTGGTCATGTCCAAATGGTCTAAGCGCCTTGAATTTTCAGAGGAGGTTTGATGCCTAACCTTTTTTTTTTTTTTTTTTGCATAAAGGCCAATCAATCTCCATTGGATGCTTATAAGGTATTCCCCCATTGTTCATTTTGTATTCTGCCTGCCTGCAGAAATGGTAATTATGGGTGTAAAAACTGCAAGCTTCTTCCCTGTGACTGCTTCTCAAAACACAGGGACATCATGAGATGTCCTGGAATAGGAGAAAGAGTAGGAGACTGACAAGCAAGAGAATAACAAGGTTTAACACAAAAAAGTGTAAGGAAGGGGAAGAGTCAGGACAAAAAAATGTTAGAGGATGATAAAGACTACTGGGAGCACAGGAACTGATGTTCAAAATAGTGTGAAGTCATGCGGACAGCAACAAAGCGAGGTATTTGTCTGGTCTGGCCATTATGGTTTAGCCATGAGAGAAGGTCTCTGCCTCTTCATGTGGAGAGGGAAAATGATCCTTGCAGACACCCTATAAAGCTTGTGTTGCTGACCCATCTGTGCTGCTGTCTCCCTCTCTCAGTCTTGAACTTCACCAGATAAACCTTCCTTCTACAGAAGGAAGTTGGCTGAGATTGGTGACTCACCTGACCTGCCTGCTACAACTTGAACTTAGTGTGTGTCTCTACATTTCTGCTGACTTCAAGGATGCACCATTTGGTTTTAATGCAAAACAAAGCCATGAACCCAATCCTAAGATGTGTACTGCTTCTAGAGAAAACATCATTTATGCTGCCACTGTACTTCTATTTTACTGTTGTTGTATATCCTCAGATACTTTAATTTCTCATTCTTTCTAAACCCTTGAATTTTGTAATGCTAAGGAGAGAAGGTTAAAGCTTGTAACGTTACAAGCATTCATCACTTTCTTGTGTTAGTCATGATATTTACTTTTCTTCCACTAGTTCCATGAGTTCTTGAATAATGTGATTACAAGTACACCTCAGCTTTGGTACTTGCAAAAAGTACCAAATGGTGAAGAAACTTTGAACATATGGATTGTAGATTCTGAAATGAGGAATAAGAAATCTCCTATATGACAAATGTCACAGCAAGACATGATGGGGAAGCCTAGATGCAAAATGTAACGGCTTCCTGAAACCAGCCAGACAGCTGAGAAGCACTGGTTTTGCTCTATTTCTGAGCAGTGCACAGGATCTGGCTAAAAATGTTGCTGTTGAACAGCCATGTTTAATAGTAATCACAACGTACTCAAATTTATTGGGTTTTGTTGGTTTGGTGGGTTTTTTCAAGGAAAAACACAGTCTCATTGGCTAAAAGAAAATAAGTTGAATGAAAATGAGGAAGGTTTTTAAAAAGAAATAGAAATGAACAGGCAAAAGAGAAAATAAAATGCTTGCAGATGGCATGGAGATTTTTTTAAAGAGGCACAGTGTAGCACATAACAGCGTACCAAAAAATAAAACAAAGTTGAAAGGAAACTCAAAGGAAAAAGCCAGTTCAACAGTGGTGTAAATGAGGCTGTTTGGTAAGTGAGGCTATCAGAAGTAAAAAGAAACTTTCTTTAAGGAGTGGAGGCTATGCCCAAACAGGGAAACCAGAAAGGATTATAAGCAAGGGAGGTTAAGTGGAAACCTCCATCAAAGAAGAAACGAACAAAAAGGTCTCAAGGAAGAACTTTTAAAGCTAAAAAAATTAATAATAACCCCTTTTTACAAACACATATATCTTCCAAATTGTCTGCAAGGCCAATGGAAGATGAAAGCATAATGGAAGCGCTTGGGGAAGATAAGGAACGACACAAAGTTAAATTAATTGTTTGTATCGGTGCTCACAGAGGAAGAGCTTAGGGAGTTGCTCACAGCGGATGAGTCACAGCAGCTCCCTACAGTTGTGGTTTTGTGATAGGCTTGAGTGGGCCTAAATCCATGCCACTTCCAAAAGGGTCAGTCCTGGTCTCGGAGCCTCACTGACCCTGGCCATGCCATCCTGCTCCTCCTTTTGTGCCAGGATTAGCATCCTTGCAGCCATACGGGCGGCCAGATCAAGAAGCTAATCCCATTAATTATCAGGCATTGGGTTTAAGACACAAAAAAATCAAGCTTTAAGACAAAAGTAATCAAGCCTTTTTTTTTTTTTTTTTTTAATTTCATGTAGTGCATGAAAATTTAAGTGAAATTATGCTATGGGATGCTATGGGGATCTGAAGGTCGATCAGGTTGCTAAGGCAGCTGGTGAATTTGTGAAAAGGCTCATCCAGGGAGAATAACATTTCTTATCAAGGAACAACTATGTCAATACACTTCAGGATGGTGGGAAGCTATAAGGGAGAAATGCTTGCTCTGATTTTATGCCCTTCCTGTTTCCTATTGGCCTCTGTCTGGGTTGCAGGATAAATGGACTTCTGCCCTGAAGACATGCCATTCTACTCTTTATGACACCAGAAGGAAACTAGCAGGAGCCAAAGGGCACCTCTCAAAATGTCACAATTTTAGGCCAGTCTCAGGAGAGTTGGAGATGTAGCACTTTCTCTGGTAGCATGTATTTGAATGTATTTCATATGCAGCGTAAATATGGTGATGATTACAGACGTCGGCTGATTTTTCCAATATAAATAGTTAACAATAACAAGTTTTGATAACATTTTCATGGAACAAAGGAGAAAGAATCAAGTTTTTTCTGTTTTGATCTACCGTCCTGTTCCAGTGTAAGAAGAAATTAAAAAGCATGTACCATTTATTGTGTACAAGAATACAGGAGGGTATCACTATGCTCCCAGGGACTACAATTAACAAGACCTGTCCTTTTTCCCTGCAAAATAAATCTTTTGGTCCACACTGAGACTAAACAAAGATTTCTATGTTTACTTTTGGAAGCACTAAGCATCAAGACACTAGCACTAGGGGATAATCTGTTAAAGAAGCTTTCTTTGTGTCAAAGTCCGGCCTTTGTAGAAGACCTTGTCAAGAAACCTTACTAAAATATTGCTATATTGACTTAATCTCCTCATGGAAAAAGTGCATTTGTAAATGTTAATTGGTGCTTAATTTTCTTTAGAAGAAAAGAGAATGAAAGGGTAAAAAGCGTGCATCTGGAAGCATTTTGGTTTTATCGCCAGTCCCCCCACAGTTAAGGACATTGAATTCCTGCATCTCTTGTGTTTGGTTACTTCACGTTGTAAAAGCTTCATTACAGGGTACAAACACCCCAAGTTTAGCTATTTTTTTTCATGACTCACAGCTTCCACAACCAATGAAAACTCACCGTCAAGCTAAAAAATTAAACCTAACACGCGCTTCCAGGCCTGAGGCTGTAGAAGGTATCAGCCGTAACCACCGGGCTAATAGTTGCATAGAAAGGAGAACACAATTGATTCCAACTACTGGATCTCTGCAAGAGACTGAGACTTATTAGAGGGCAGAAGAATGAAAGCAGATGGGAGATTTAAACTGCATCAAGTGATTTAAAAATGCATGGATGAGTCTTTTATTACATGGGATGATTGATGATGCACGAGAAACTAATGCTGACCACACTTGTAAGAATTAATTTGGAGCCCCAATTAGGGCTAAACTGTTACTTAGTCCCAGGCTGTGAAAGAAAATCTAGCCATTTGTCTAGGGGCATCTGAAGGTTTCGGATAGTTATCCGAAGAAGGAAACATGGTTACGCCTGGCTTTACTGTGTTGTTTTTAGCGTGTCTGCCTCTCATTTGGTCTTACATGTTTACTTTTCTTCCTTTTTAATGTAAACTGCACCACCTGCCTCAGCACGAGAGTCAGCATGCAACGCTCAGTAAGAGCCTGTGTCAACGTCGACTGCAACTTTAATACTCGATCCATATTACGAATATTATCTGCCTGAACTGTAATCTCCGTCCAGACAGACAAGATAGCAGTGTGTTGATGCTGTGTGTTCCTGCTTATTGTCAGTAGTCTTGACAAATATGTTTTATTTCCCTTTGAGCCTGCACCAACAAGCCAGAAGATGCTGGCAGTGTCTGCACTCAGGTCTTTAGTTCTTATCTGCATGAAGTCCTGGGGGCAAGGAATTTACTGCATGTAAATGTGTTGGCTTGTTTTGATAAAACATGCAGTGGAAAATCCAGATTCAACACCTATACAGCCACAGGCAAATGGCAACAGTATTTCCACCATGAGTAGTATAATTTGTTGAAGAGCTCTATTAACCATAGCTGTTCCTCTTGTGAACTGGGTGAAAATTAAGCGTAATGCTAGTGCGCTCACTAAAAAACCGATCAAGACTGGTTCTCATTCACACTCCATGCCTGTGTCAAAGACTGGTCTGCTAATGAGAGTAATGGACTTTTTTCTCCCATTGCTAAGTCAGCGTGCTGAGCTGAGGTTTTGAAATGCCATGAAATCGTGGTTAAAACTGTCATGCAGTGAACATGACACCGATGTCCTCAAATATTGCTCCAAGCATTTTGGTCTGAATTTTCCTTCTGCTCCGCCTCTGAAACTCATAACTATTTACCACAGCAAGTGGGTGATGCCTAGGGATACATTTTTGGACACCAAATCCTGATCAACAGCTCCAGCAAAGAACTCTCGAGCTTTTGTGAGGCATAGACTACCCAGAGATGGTCTCCTCCTCCTCTTATGATGACAGTTTGGGTTTTCAATTTTGACGGTGTTGATCTCCTTCAGGATGCTCCCAGCTGAGGCTGTCTTAGTTCATGACTCAGTCTCAAATTTATTCCAAATGTGTGACAGCCAAATGATGGTGATGTTTAATTTGTTGTTGTGGTTGTTCTAAGGGCTGTGGCTGGAGAAGCCACCCTGTACATACGCCTCTGCAATATTTCACAGACCAAACCTCCCAGTAATCCAAAAACCATGGGGTTCCTGCCATCTCCAGAGACTTATGTTCAAAATCGTATTTGAAAGTGAGTTAAGGGGTTTGGAGATGTGTATGGTCCCTGAGGGTCAGGAAAAAAACCCATATGTAGGATGCAGAGCACAGCAACATGGGAGGTAACATCTCTGAACACCTATTTGGACAGACCATAATTACTATAAATAAATTTATTGTACCAGCTTTTCACTGTGCAGAGGGCACACTGCTGGCACAGATACCTGGAAACAGGTCTAAGCACCATTTGGACAGCTTGCTATAACCAGTTTCTTAGTGCTTCCCCCACATCCCCTTCATCTCTGCTGAGCTCCTGGATGAAAGAGTCAACCCAACAAGGCTACTTCATCAACAGATTGAGAGCAAGTTTCTCATGTAGGCCACCTCTTATTTTTTGTCAAGGCTTTTTATTGGCAGAGTGATAAACTAGGGCTTGCTTCCTTTTTGTTTGTTTGGGTTTTTAATTTCCTTTTTCCAGAGAGATCACCTAATGAGAGTTTGGAATTGACTCAATAGAGTGTTTTGTTGCAGGAGAGTTAATATACTCTAGAACCAGGATGAAGGCACTTGAACTCATAAATTGTGAGAGTGCGCCATAACCTCTAAAAACCCTAATGATGTTTAGAGACTACGTAACCAGTGTTAAAGAAAGAGGTAAACTTGTGGATGTCTCCCACTTGCACTGTATGGCTACATCTAATAATAGTAGAGGTTTCTTGTGAGGTACATTCTCCTTCCACAAAATCTATTTGCAACACAACAAGGTACATGCACTGAACCAACTTTAGAGGCTTTGTATAATACAAGTGCCCTTATCAGAAATCTTGCAAAATTTCTGTATTTACCAAAAACAATTGCTGGCATGAAACAACTGTGTATTTTGCTTTCACAGAACTGGAAAACACTTTTCTCTCCAAGCTTCTTGTGTTCAGACTATTTTCCTGCAATGTGTATTTTTGTGTACCTGGCCTTGCAGCCAAACCTTGATTAGATGAGACAACCACCTAAAACTCCATGCCCTTCCCTGCTTCAGGAGGCAAATGAGGGATGAGCAGCAGGGAGAAGAATAAGACCTGTATACATTTTGGTATAGTGAAACCAACGTTTAAATGCCCAACTGCTCATGGCCTGCACAGGTGTACTCTTCGCTGGGGAAAAAAACTGGCTGAATGGCCGTGCCCAGAGAGTGGTGGTGAATGGAGTTAAATCCAGTTGGTGTCTGGTCACAACCAAGTGGTGTCCCCCAGGGCTCAGTGCTGGGGCCAGTGCCTTTTAATATCTTTATCAATGATCTGGATGAGGGGATCGAATGCACCCTCAGTAAGTTCACAGATGATACTTAGCTAGGCGGGTGTGTTGATCTGCTGGAGGGTAGGATGGCTCTGCAGAGGGATCTGGACAGGCTGGACTGATGGGCCGAGGCCACTGGTATGAGGTTCAAGGCCAATAGTATGAGTTTCAAGGCCAAATGCCGGGTCCTGTGCTTGAGTCACAGCAACCTCATGCAGTGCTACAGGCTTGGGGAAGAGTGGCTTGAAAGATGCCTGGCAGAAAAGGATCTGGAGGTGTTGGTGGACAGCTGGCTGAATATGAGCCAGCAGTGTGCCCAATGGCATCCTGGCCTGTATAAGGAATAGTGTGGCCATCAGGACTAGCGAAGTGATAGTGCCTGTGCTCAGCACTGCTGAGGCCCCACTCGAGTGCTGTGTTCAGTTTTGGGCCCCTCACTACAAGGACATTGAGGTGTTGGAGCTTGCCCAGAGAAGGGCTACAAAGCCGGTGAGGGGTCTGGAGGACAAGTCTTATGAGGAACGACTGAGGGAACTGGGGTTGTTCAGCTTGGAGAAGTGGAGGCTGAGGGGACACCTTATCACTCTCTACAACTACATGAAAGGAGGTGTAGAGAGGTGGGGGCTGACCTCTTCTCCCTGGTGACAAGTGATAGGACGAGAGAAAATGGGTTCAAGTTATGTCAGACAAGGTTTAGATTAGATATTAGGAAAAAAATTTTCACAGAAAGGGTTATTAAACATTGGAATAGGCTGCCCAGGGAGGTGGTGGATTCGCCATCCCTGGAGGTGTTTAAAAAAAGGGTAGATGCGGTACTTGGGGACATGGTTTAGAAGTGGTTTTGTCATGGTAGGTTAGTGGTTGGACTTGATGATCTTAAAGGTCCCTTCCAACCTCAGTGATTCTATGATTCTATAAATAAACTTGTATCATACAACCATTCTGAAAGTCAACTGTCACCTTTTGCATATCTTCTTGGTCATCGTTACACTTTTATTGGACCTGGGGCATGTTCAGTCCTACATGGTAATGATTTATCAGCCTGCTTCTTTGGCCTGACAGCCCAAAGAAAGGGAAGTAGTTTTATTTACAGTTTTAACATTTGAGAATGCTAAGACTGTTGTGGAATGATCAGCAAAGCTGTGTGAAATTTTTTTATCTAGTTTCACTTAATTGTTCTTACAAGCATTTCACTAATATTAGCATTAGAGGGACAGAACCCATTGGATCTATGGGTCACTTTCTAGCTAAGAGTTGTGGCAGTTCACTAAACCTATTTCACTATCAAGAGAGCTAAGCCTATATGATGGCACTTGCCACATTTCCACTTTCCCTTCACTTCCACACTTAATTTCACAGAAGAAGTCAAATGAGTAGGTTTTATGCTTGTCTTATTGTTAAATTATTTCTTAGTTCAACCAGTAGGCACCAAGCACTCCTCTTGCTGTCTTTGGAGGAATTTCAGACTATTGCATCGGTCACGCTGCTCAGATGAACTTACTGCCACACACAAACATAACAAAGCAGATGCTGAATAGCATTCACAGTTCTTGAAGAAGCTTGTTACGTACTAGAATCAGCATGAACCTGAAAGTGGATATGGAGGTTTATTTATTCTTCTTTCTCTTCTTGGATGGCAGGGGGGAAGACATTTCTCTTTTTCTCTCTTTTTTTTTTTTTTTGAGCAGTAAACAAAACAAGATATTCACATTCACCTTAGTAAATGGACGGATGTTTCCCTTGTTGTAAAAATAAGCAGTGGTCAATGGCTGAATGTGTGGCCGTAATAAGATACATCTCTGTATCACATGTGTTTTCAGATAAAAGAAGAGAGAATAAAGGCCTGACTCTGAGTCAGGAGGAGCATTGTGGAAGTCAGCAGCACCAGCTCCCGTAGGTTTTTTATGTTGCTGTTTCCCACTCATGTTTTATCGCATGGTCCAAATCACAGCAATCTGTATTAACCATTTCTAAAGTTGTCAGAATGTCCTTCTGCTTTCTGCCACCAACATCTCATGCCTACATGCTCCCCTTGCCAGAAGACCATCGCCTACTTTTCGTTGTGACATGCCAAAATGTAAACAATAATTATGTTCTCATGTGCTGTGCCTGATTTTTCTCATGTCAATCATTTTGTCATTGTTTCCTTGTACCTTCCCATTTGGCAACTCTTTTGGGGCAGAGACTGTGTGCTTTGTGGGCACGAAACACACAGGGCGCTAAGCTTGAGTTCCCTGATGCGGCGGTAACAGTAGCAGTCACGATAAAAATTGTCTGTTTCATGTCTTATGTTAGATCAGAATCCAGGGACTGTATTGCCAACATTTGTAGGGAA
>NW_009648822.1:4837383-4852320 GCF_000708025.1 Charadrius vociferus | reverse complement strand
TATGAATTTTCTTCATGGAAGGAGAGTTTCATTATATGCACATGCTCGGGTCTTCTTTTGATGGTTTGGGTGGGATTAATCTCAAAGAGCTTCAGTTATCCAAAAGGTAAGTATCTTATGTAAACTAAACTTTTTGGGTTTTCACTGTTTGTGGTGGAGAACACCATGTTCTTTCAGGGACTGTTTCAACTTCTGTATCTCAAAATGGACTGTATTACCCATCTGTCCCTCTGGTGAATACTGACTACTGAATTAAGTAGTTTAGACTAGAAGCTGAGCTTGTAAATAGCAAAAATTGGGCTAAACAAATCCCAGCCCAAATCCCTGGCAGTTGAACTGCTGGGATCTTTATCAGACTGGAGGATTCTGTGGTCAGGGACAGAGAAATTAAGTCTGAAATGAGAAATCTGAGTGAATATGGGGGAAAAATGTGAAACAGCTTGCCTTGAGAGTATCATTCTATAACCATTTGCAGGAAAAGTTGGAGTTAGGATCTTCCAAGCAACGTTTACAACCTGCAACAAAACATTTGAAAAATTAAGATTGTTTTTTCTATTGTAAGGGTTGATACTGCTAAAGAAACCAGAAAGATGGCAAGTGAAGCAATGCTTTTCATAAATTGGCAAAAATAGCATACCATTTTATGTCCAGGGCATTGTTACTCCGTATTTTTTCTGGCAAACAGGTATCTCAGAATTGCACTTCATTGTCTGAAATTTATTGAAATATTGCCTCAATGCATGTAGGATCATTAGCTTCCCTCCCAGTAATGGAACCTTCCTGTCTGTGCCATGCCTAGGTAGAGATGCAAAGGCCTGCGTCCCACCTTCTGATTTCCATAGGCAGGCACAAGACGTACAGATTTCAGAATATCTTGGGGAGTCTTTCCGTGGATAGTTGAGGTGTTTGATCTGCAGCACACAACGCCAGCTGGCTGTGAGCTGCAGTGCTTCCAGATCAGACTTGCTCTCCAGTAGGACAGCTAGAAACGCAGGTGGAGTGCATGTACGGCTGTCTGCACCTGGCTGTCTAGACACCATGTTCCTACCTATGAATGTCATCTGTGTTGATAGTATCTCTTGCCCTTCAAGCAGCCCCTTTGAAGACCACAGCTGCCTTATAGTTTTGTTGTATTTGTTTATAACATGGCCTCAAAGGATAAAAGGATAAATGAAATTTTCTTTCAGGTCACGATCTAGCTGGCAAAACTGCAGTGAAACGGAAAGGTTTTGCTGAGTGTTTAGTCTCCTTTCTCTCTGGGTTGCAAAACCTGCAGGGTTGTGGTTTCAAAGCTATGGACCTAAACAAACTGGTTATACCTCATGATTACATCCCCTTGCCTGCGTGGAGTTCATCTAACACAGGTCATAAGTTCTTTGGGAAGACAAGTCAGGGTTGGTTCTGATCCAGTGGAATTTGGTTTAATCTATCTGGTGACTTTTGCACCAGGATCTCAGCAGCATCACCCTCTACTGGCTGCAGGAAGAGTTTCCATGGCCAACGTCACGGTAAGCATCTGCAGAATGTGGCTTTGCAAGTTCTGCCATTTCCTTTAGCAGGCACCCCTTCTGTTTTAAATAATACACTGTTTTGGGCTTTGTTCAGCCATTCATTATCTTTCTTATTTTATCTAATGCTTTGTCATTAATTTCTGAGGCCTGTTCAGGTTCTTTGGTCCATCCGCAAAACAACTTAAGCTTTGCTTTGAATCCGTGGATACATATGTCCATCACCCATGCCGTCCTTTCAACACTTCTTCTGCTGTCGATAGTACTCTTTTCCACAAGAAATAATATGATATGACATTTCATCAGCTCAGACGCCGAATTACATCTATTGATCTAATATGTTATTAATGTCTTTAGGATCTGAACTTCATCCAAGGTCACAGTTATGGAGTTTTCCAGTAGCTGTTCCTTATTTCTTTCTTAGAGTGCGTGACGACTTTCTATATTTCATAATTTTTCATATTCCTGAGGTACCTTATGTTCAGAAGACACTATCAGCATATTTTATTTACCAGAAAAACAAATTATTAAGGAGACTAAGCAGATAATTAATTGCTTGGGGAAAAGTCTTGACAAAAGAAACTGAGTTTGAGGAAAGGAGAGATACATGCAAAAGGAGTTATTAATCTCCCACATGTATTTTGCACTAGGCAAGCTTTAACAAAAACACTCCACAGAGGGTACCTGTCTTCAGCTATGATAAAATGTATTTTCGTATCAGGAAGCTTTTCATTCAGTATTACTCAGAGAGAGAGAGAACCTGATTTTTGCATACACGGTGATCATGTCTAGAAAGCTAAATTTGGTGAATGTGATCAGAAAAATAACCACAGTAGTAGATAGCTGTACCTTCGGATACCTGGTTTGCCTTCTGAATACTTCTGTTAAAGAGGTTTACTGAGACTGCAGTGAGAAAAAAAATATGTTTTCTTCTTGTGTTCTAAGTTACAATTTGCACAAATGTGGAAGAGTCACAGCCTTCCAGTTACCTCTTGTAAGTGTGAAATTCTAGTGCTAGAGACAGCTTGGTGATGCAGAAAATATCTCAGCCCCTCAAGAAAAGAGGCAAAAGAAGAAGAGCCATTTATAAAAAGAGATTTTGTTACTGAGCTAAGCAGAAAGGGCAAATGCTTTTCATCTTATCAATGATGCCTTAGTCTAATAATTTGAATATAAATAATATTGAGATTTTGCATATGTAAGCCAATAGAATGATAGTAGATATGTTTTCTTTGTAAGACATGTGGTGTAGACTTTCTTCCTGAGATTCAATTATAAAGTGTCCTGTACCTTCCTCCAGGTATTTTCTGGGGCTTTTCTGCAGGATAGAAAAGAAACTGTAGGTAACTGACACCTTAGCAAAAACCCAAAGATTTTGTTTTTTCTTTTTCAGGTAATACTAAGCTATTGAGCAATACAATTTCAGGACTTTAGACTGTTGAGTATTTGACCTTAGGATTATGGGTATATTTTGGTCTATATGGAATTTGTCGTGATGTGATACTATCACGTTCTTTTTCCATCTATCCTCTAAGAAGACAGCCTTCCATTTCTGGTATTTGCTGTCTTGTCACCCTTCTGACCATGGCAGAAAATACATTTCTGACAGTGTCTGTGGGCCCCTGAGCCATTGCTCTTCTTGATGGACAGAGTAATAGGAAATCCCCCATTGCTTTCTAACATCTTTCTGTATGTTCTGCAAGATTTTATTTCTGATCGGTTCTTGCAAATTTAGGCCTGTGACATTTACAAAATGTTGGACATTACAAGAGGTGGTGTTTTCGGCAATCATTAAATAAGTAATATATTTTAAAGTTGGATGGATTGTCCCTTTCCCTTCCTGATCTCAGGAAAGACCACATCCCATGAACTGCCATTTTGAGGTAAGTATGGTTGTGTGCAAAAAACCCTGAATAATGACTGCGAGCAACGCCATGGATGTGGGTCTTGGAAATTGGTGTGCACAGAGAGTAAGGGAGAGGAAAGACTTTGAGCAGTGGAAACATTAAAAAGACTCAGGAGTAATACAAAACAGTGTATTAATGAGTGATATGACCTTCATGATTCTGGTGAATTTGTCCAGCAGCCTGCTTTTGACATACTTTGTCTTCTGCTTTTCTGAATATAAGCTCTTCAAGGAAGGGACTCTGTCAGTGCTTGGGCAGCACCTTGTCTGTTTGGGAAGCCACTGTAGTCCAATTTTCCCTGAAGATAAAGGCAGAAACTGGTCCAGAATGAAGGAAATTACATTTCACACTCAAGCTCTAAATCATGTTAGACATGATTGCTGAGTATTCTGTGGTCTGAGCCTGGTATAATGAATGCAACCCTGAAAAACAGAAAGTAGATATTTAATCATATTTTTCTTTGAAACTTTAATCTAATAAGAGGTATTGTTTTCTTTGTTTTGTGTTGTTTAAGGGATAACTACTACCACACTGGTCTGAAGGTATTAAATCTTTCCTGTTCTTCCTGCTACCTCTGTGACCATATTCAAGTGCCCAGAAAAATTTATTGAGCTGAAGGCATTTTGCTGTCAGTTTTACATCCTAAAACGAGTTGAGAGCAGGCTTAATCCAGCTGTTTTCTGGGTACTTAACTATGTGGTCTGATGGTGGTAGAACAGTTGCAGATGCGCAGTGTAATTATGTCTGTATGATCCTAATTATTTTACCAGCTGCCATTACTTTAGATTTTTCCAAGAATGAATAGTTTGTGAGCTCTTTTGCCTTTCTGAGATGGTGAATTTGTAACTGGACCAGGGACTCTTTTGGATTCTTATCAATTCTTTCAAGATTTATAGCATATTATTTCCTCTGCAAATGGATTTCTAACATACAATTTGTTTATGTTGTAATCCCACCAGTTTTTTTGGAAGAAACTTTTAAAAGGAAAAACTGCCTTTGAAGTAGAAATTGAAAGCAGTCAGTTCAGCAGTTTAAGGGGCTGGAACTGATGAAAGTTTCTATAATTTATTATTAGAGGAATGTCATCTTCATATCTGTGTCCCTTGGGTCACGTAATGAAACTCACATGGCAGAAAGGACATTATCCCTATGGCACCCATATCAGAGGTATACTGGGATGTTCCAAAACAGAGTCTACATGGAGCAAAGCAGCCACAGCTGCTCTTGGAATGTGTGCCTTAACAAGTGGAAAAGGTTGGTTAATACGTGTAAGATCAAGGTTTTGGATAATACACTGGCTGATATACCACAACAGCATGCAGACATCTGTCTACTAACTACCTGCCATGACTGCTCATCTAGCTATTGCTTATTATCGCTGTTCACGCTGCTGGCTGCTCATTAAGAGTGAAGAAGAAACAAGTGACTTGTAATGTTAAGGAACTGGTATGGGGACAAATACTTCTGACGTATAAATCAGTGTAGTCTTGTGAGCTCAATTAATTTAGGGAGTTTCCTTATATCATGTCCTATTTCAGGAAAGCCTGAAGGCCGGTGTTTAAATCCACCCCTACTCAGAGGAGTAACTACATCCAGGAAGTATAGATTTTCAAAAATTAAGCTCACCTGAGAACCTTGTAATCTTTATATGATTGCAGCTGTGAAAAAATGGATTATAGGAGTTGACCAGACACAAACATCCAAAGAACATTTGTCAAAACCCTAGTAATCATAAAACGGGGAAAAAAAAAGAAAGAGACCAGAAACTGAAAAGAAATGCGTAAGTGCCAACAGCAAGGAACAGATTCTTTTTTTTTTTTTTTTTTAACTTTGGTACATGAATCTTTCTTTCTTAATCTCCATGGCTGTAGAGCAAAGGTAGGAAAGATGACCAAAATACATACAAAACAGGACGTCTAAAAGCTGGGAAGGTAAACAAAATGAAGATAAAATTTATTTTAAGTCTGATGTCATGCTGGTAGTCTCATTCCTATGCATTAATTTTGAGTGGACAGGGTTGACAATGTTTCTTTTTGCATCTTCCTCACTTCAGAGCCACTTGTCCCAAGAGAAATGTCTCGGCTTCCACCTAAAGTATTTTCTGGGAAGGTGACATTTTATGACAATCAATCAATTGATGAATCACCAAATGTTTTTGGGTGTCTGTTGTTTGTATGATTAATATTCTTAAGTCAAAGTTTCCACTTTCTGTTGGAAAACCAGTATCACTTGAGAATTTCACCTGAACAGTTTGGAAGAATATAGAGAAATGTCAAGAAACCATCAAAAGAAAGTGTCAGAAGTCTGAGTTTGAAGTCTGAAATGTAACACAGGGGAATCACACACTTCAGGGAACTGGCAGGGGGAATGGTCTGTTAGCACTGCTTCAGGTGGGAACTTAATGCTGGTAACAAAATATCCCAACTAGAAGAAACTACAATCACAATAGGAAATAAATATTTTTGTGCTAGAAAAGAAGATTTTAGAGAGGTGGAGAAAGAAACCAGCTATGTCAGTTAATATTTAACCTTTCATGAGAATTTCCCCACAAAACATTATCAGAAAATGCTCTGCAAAGGGGGACAGTGCTGTGCTTTGGATCTGCCTGCAATTCACAGGCAGCCCTCCCTTCAGTTTTCTGAAAAAAGGCAAACCAATAAAATATCATGAACAGTTTTCAACTGGGAGCTTTTGGAAGCTCTTTGCTGGGATACCAATGATGGGTTAAGCCAACGCGGTACTAGAAAGTTGACATTCTGCGTTGAAAAGTTCAGTTACAGCACTGATAGCTTCAGCAAGAAAATGTCACAACCACAAGTCCAAAAAGATAAAGATATTGCGTGTACTGTCTTTGCGCTGTGTGCCCTGATTTATTGGATAGAGAACATAGCGAACACAAATCTGGAGGTATACAGGACCTGCAACTAAGAGAGAGCTGTATGCAGGATTGTACTTCATAACTTTTAGTTTCTGACGTACATCATGTTGAAACAGTTTCTCAGAACATTTCTCATTCCCGTTCCCAAAAATGCTGTTTACTGAGAGGAAAATTCAAATCCCAAAGTTCAGGAAATAAAGCTCGAATTGTTTCTGTCTGCTTTAGCAGCCGCTGTTCCTCATTTTCATTTCCCTTCCCTTCTCTCCCACTTCCATTGCTCCTGTTGTTTCAGCTGCTGGTCCGTTTCCCTTTCATCTTGTCGATCCCTGCCAGCAGCGAGGGTCCAAGTTCCCATTCCCCTGGGGCTGGGGGCAGCTTTCCCGTGCTTTGCCTGCACTGCTGAGATGAGAAGACCATTGCGTTGTTTATCTCCTGTGATACCATCTTCTTTTTGGTATTTAACTCACATGTGCAGTGCCCCCTTCTCTCCTGAGAGCACACAGCATTTCCCAGCTTCAGGGAGAGATTGAACGTCAGCTTCAGAAGGGTATTTACATGTTGAGTCCTCATGCTGAGGACTCAACTGCCCAGGAAAGCTGTCCAGGAGCCTTTCACTTGCCTAGAGCTGGGGCCAGGTATGTCCAGAGGGAGAACAGGAACATGAGCAGGACTGTGGTTGATTATTTGTAAGGTTGCTATTGCAGAGCAAATCGTCTCTGAGGGACTCTGCAGGTGGAGGCCATTTGCACTGAGGCTCTACCTCAAACCTACGTCTCTTTAGGCAGAGGCTCATTCCTTGCCAGGCTGTCACCCCACCATCTCTTTGACCAGATGAATAAGGAAACTGCTTGAGTTCATGGTTCATGTATGTTCTTCCAGACATAAGCTCCATGGGCTTTCCTTTTCAGCTGACAGCATCAAGTAATATTGGCAGCTCACTGCCGGCAATGCACTTTGCTCACTTGCCTCAGAGGACCCCACAGAACAGCAGAAGGTGGAACATGTTTTCTCTGTTTTGGAGAACCAGGGAGAAAGACCAGGGGTGAAGTCTCCAGAACGGCATCGAAGAATGCCAGTTATGCAGATGATTTTCACATATGGAGTAAAAAAGAGAACATATGTTGGTACGCGTATAGTATTGCTCACTATTTACAAGTGTTGGAAAGTATTGTCTCTGATTTTCCTCTTATTTATTTTATTATTATCAATCTGATAAACCGACAGAATTACCTGTGGCATTAGGACAAAACATTCCTTTGTTTGGCTTCTTCTTTCCTTCTCTTTCTCTTTTTCCTTTTTCTTAAGCCCCAATATGCCTATTAGCACAGTTTTATTATGCAATCAACCAGGCAAACATAGAAATACCAGCTGATGAATTCAGAGTTTTTATTAAAACTGGGTTCGAGCACAAGAAAAGTTTCAGTGGAAAACAAAGACGCACAGAGCCTGTGCTTATTGTTGCAGATAGTTGCTATGGTTACGAAAGATGGGCACGTATTTCATACCAGAGAAACCGTGTAGAAACTATGGTTAAAAAAATGATACAAATAAATGGCAAAGCATGGAGCGTTTTTTCTAAAAGAAGGGCTCAGCCAAACATGAGCAAATCCAAGTCTTCTTCATTGGTATACTCAGGAAATGGGTAAAAATATAATAATACACTAAAAATATTGACAATTTAGTGAAATCCTTAGTGGAAAATGTGTCACTGAAAAATAAAGTCAAAATCAAACCCATAAATTCCTTTTTTTCCTCAAGGTAGCAAGCAAATACACAACTGTGGGCCTTGCTTAGTGTTCTTTTAATGTAAATGGAAAAAGAATATTTTTGCTAGGTTTTTTGGCAGAGGTATGACAGACGCCTGTGTGGGAAACCAAATAAAGATATTGACCAAATTGAAAGTAAGGAGAAATAAATATTAGCAAAAAAATAAAATGAAAGGCCAAGTAAAAGCTGGCTGTGAATGTGAAATAGCACCTTGAATGAAGTCCCAATTCTTGTCTGTGATTTATTGATACAGTCTCTGGGCAGTCGTGGTTTATTTAAACAGGAAAAGTAGTTGCTATGTACAACTACCATTGCTACTCAGCAACCTGTGGAGCAACTGAGAGCTTCAACGAACTTCTGAAAGCAGATTTACCGCTATGCAATTAGTGGCTTCTGGTTGTGGCAATATCTACTGTTGACAATTCTTACCTCTGATTCCCCTCCTGATACGCTTCATTGCTATAAATCAAATCGTGTTATTTGCTGAAGGACCTCGAAGAATGATTTGTGGTATGAGGGTGAAAGGTTTCTTTGCTGATCTCTCGTGGGGATCAGATGTACAGAACCTGAGTAACAGAGTAACCTGACCTGCAATTTTAGAGGATATTGTGGAAGAACTTCTGCACTCTTAAAATCAACAGCTATTATTCAATCAAGATAATGAACCATGGGAATTAATTCAGTGGTTGTCAACTGGAAAGACTAAGAACAGAAGAGCAGATGTTTACAACCCATCCTACAAAGAACTAGAGGATGCTTGTATGTTCTTGAGAAGGTAACACTCAGCCCCAGGGTCTTAGCTTTGTGTATACATTTGTGAGGGCTTACCAACCTCATAACATTAAGGAATATAGCATTAAGATAAATTATAGATGTTAAATGAGTGTTTGTATGTCTATGTAACCTAAAATTCTACAAGAGAAAGGAATAGTCAGTTAATTGAGGCCCTTTTACTCCAGGATAACAGCACCTGCAAGGAGCAGAGGAGGGAGAGCACTTATGTGTCATTGGAGGAAGATGTGAATTTCTTCAAAGACATCCTTATTGCAGACCCTTGGATGATACCACCTTGAATGACCACTTTCTTTAGTATGCCCATCTGGACACGACTTAGGTATGTGCATGTCCTTTTTAAAATCCTTATAGCATAGATCATTCTTGGTGACTTCATCCAAAAAGTTATTTATGACGCTCTCCTGTGTGCCATAGAGCATTTTCTTCACATTGAACAGAACCAGGGACAAGATAACCTAGTGCAGTTCCTTCCTTTTCTGTAGTGACTGGTGGCCTTTCCTTTTCTTTTCAGTGAGACCCAGGAAACCGATAAGGCACAGTTGCACTATTCCCACTGCAAGCTCCGAGGCATCTTTGCATTTCACCCCTCTTCTGGGAGGGACATGTCCTATGCCAGGTGTAGAATCATAGAATCATAGAATGGTTTAGGTTGGAAGGGACCCTGAAGATCACCGAGTTCCAAACCCCCTACCATAGGCAGGGACACGTCCCACTAGACCAGGTTGCTCAAAGCTCCATCCAGTCTGGCCTTGAAAACCTCCAGCCCAGCTCATTACTGTCATGCTTCTGACACTGCTGAACTGCTGCAGAAAGTCAAAGGGATGAGGAGTAGAATGCTCAGCTATGATGAACCCCACTCCTTGCCCATCTGGGGAAAGGGTGCCCTGTGGTGACTTCTCCTCCTCCCAATGCTGTTTGCAACTTGTTTACAGCCTGTGACAAGGGATGCAAGCACTTAATAAGTAGGAGCGCAAAAAAATGTGTTGAGCCCCAGCAGAAGAGTGTATCAATAGGAGTGTGATTAAACGCAATGGGTGCACCAAACATGTAATACTAAGAGAGGAGGAGACTGTAATCTGTTGAGTAATACTAGTTTCAAATTAAAACCACTTGCTGATAGTCGCCCGGCATGCATGTGAGCAAGGCAGAGATTTGCAGACAGTGAGAGGCCGTCGTTCAGAGCCTTTATATATGCTTATGCGGCTTGGTGGTCTGTGCTGTAGAGGTATTTGCACCAGCTCAACATCAGGAGCAGCAAATACCATAGCTTGAGAGAAGCAGGGCATAAACTCGGGTAGGGCAATGCACGGCTTTCTGCATCTGGGCTAGTTCTCCAGTGCCAGCCCAGGTGTCTACACAGCCTTGTCCTCTGCCACCCAAAAGTTGCAGACTGGAGGAAAATGAACAGCCAGTGAAATGTCCCTTCTGCATGATAGCAACCTTCATGAAAGGTGTTATGTGTGATGCTATTATGACAACTTTATTACAAGTAATAATGTGTATAATTGAGACTTGATTAAATGATCATGGGTTAGTTTTTATTATGAGATGTAAATAAAATTGTGAGACTTGAATAAAACCATTCTTTTCCTAAAAATGTGTGGCAAGACCATGGAGTATGAGACACTGGGAGTGATTCAGGTGCCTAATCCTATCTCTCCAATACTGTTTTAGAAACCTCTGAATGTCAGAGGCCTTTGTTTAAGGCTGTGAAATATAAAAAAGGACCTATGGGAGACGTACCCTCTTCGGACCATAGTTGGAGGACAGCTGGGATATTTGTGGATGCACAAATACTTTTGAATACCTTTAGGTGTTAGATGCCTATGTGTAGGCACATGAATCCACCCACTGAATCACAGAGGCTGAAAACATGAAAATGAATCATAGAATCACAGAACGGTTAGAGTTGGAAGGGACCTTAAAGATCATCTAGTCCCAACCCCCCTGCCATGGGCAGGGACACCTCCCACCCAACCAGGTTGCTCAACACCCCATCCAACCTGAAACAAAACTGTTGCTCTATGAAATGAAAGATTGCAGAAGCATGTGGGGATGAGTGTTCAAAACATGTAGTCTTTGTTGGGCAGGTCTTCTAAATGGTTAATTGACTGATACTGATCTTCTTGTCCACGTCTGCTTGGGTTTGGGCTTAACAAGTTGCTCTGAGAGTGGTGTACCAAAGGGGAGAATATGCCGAGGAAGAAAGAGTGCAAGTTCCACAGCAAAATTCTAAGAAGAGGAACTGAAAAAAAAAAGAAAAAAAAAAAAAGTACAGTTATAGATGTACATATAGATATTCTCCATATATGTTTTTCTAATACATTCCATGATATGGAATTGTGGGAATATATTCATGTCCATTGATTAATAAATATCAATATTCCTATTACTAAAAATTATGTAATATGAAATAATGATCTATATAACAATTAAGTCAAAGTGGTAGGCATGTGATGACATGAAAAACTCTGAAAAGCTACTGGTTACTATCTAAAAGGCAAGCGCCCAGTGCATACCCACAATAAAAACTATATAACTTTTCCTTTGGATGTAAAACCACATGGAGATTGTGACCTTGACCTTTCACTTCTTCAGTGATGAGCGCAAAAGCAAATTCATGGTGTTTCACCTGCAGGACTTCCTAAGTTTGGACTTTCCCAATGTATTGTGTCAAAGAAGTATTTCAAAGAGATTCTTCAGAATTTCATTCGTTCCTTGCAAGTTATGTTTTCTAGAACTTTGATTGATTGTTCTTTTTTCTTTCCTCATGTTTCTTCAATTGAGCCACTTCTTGAAGTTCTGTGCAAAAAAACTGGGTGCAAAATTCCAATCGAGGCCATGCCAGTAGAGCAGCCAGGAATATTTCACTTGTTTTTCAGGATGCAATTATTTTTTAGGTGTCCCAGGACAGTGTTAATTCTTTTTTTGTAATAGCGTGTTAAGCTTGTAAGCCATCACCCATTCCCAGACTCTTTTCTCTCCAACCACAGGCTCTGTACCTGTATTTGTGCAGCTGATCATTCCTCCCAAAAGAAAATATGGCTCTCAGCCCTGTTTTTTGCCTTTCAAAATACCAAGATCATGTTCAGTCTACTGCTTTTCACCAACAGGTGTTTGAGGGTTATTGTGTGCAAACTTAATATGCATACTTTATTCCTTCATCCATTTTCTTAGGGAAAATACTTGGAACCAAATGAAAACAATTGCAATCAAATTAATAAAATATTGAAAAACACATGTAAAATCTTACTTGAGAAATTCTTTCTCTTTAACAGGAAGAACCAATAAGTACCCTCCAGGATCAGTGTCTCTGACAGTTTTCAAGCAGATTGTAAGAATATTGTACGAAGTGGCATCAAATGCTATAATTAATTCATGATATAGATACGCTGTTTCTAAGAGTAACAAGGTTCACAGAATCATGACAAAAGCTAGTTTATTTGATTTGTATTAGTTTCTCTAGACAAATCTACTGTCTGATTATTAATGTTAATTTCTGGCATCCAGGTGGTACAAATAGTATGACTATTCTGTTATATTTCCAGAAACTACAGTCAAGATGTTCACCCTGTTTTTCCTGTCCCTCTCTTCCCTTTTAAAAAGTTACGTTTGCCCTTTTCACCTTTTCTCGTGCTTTGCCCATGGGCTGTGGAGAAATAAAGATTCAGAAGGTTCCTCATCCAATTCCCTCAGCCCCCTAGAAGAAAGGTCATCAGATCCAGTCTGCTTGAAATAATTAACTTGCCTGTATGCCCTCTTACCTAAAGGCAGTATCTCGCCTTGTTGTCCTATGCGTTAGTCAGTCTGTCATGATGCTGACTGGTGCCTATTTAGGTATTTAAACTACATTCAGGTGAAAGTGGTTTAATGTTAGCAATGAATACACTTTGTATTGGAGTGCAAATACCGTAGCAAAAATAGCTGTGTTCGTTTGTATGAGGAAAACTTAGCTGCTTCATACAGCTTGATTCTTGAAAGAAGGTTCTAAAAGCAGCTTAAAAGACATTCACATCTTATGTTAATATTAAACACTACTTTGATCAACATAGTGCTAACTAAAGAGGGAACTCAAAAGAGGAAGGTTTAACCTAAAGATTGAGGCTCCCATTGTCAGACCAGCTATTGGGAAGACAATCTTGGCAGTAAGCATACAAAAAACATGAAAAAGGAAGACAAGCAAAGACACGTAGGGGCTCATTTTGCCATGATAAGGAATTTTTACCTGAAGACGAAGAAACCGGTGACAGAAACTAACAGCGGTAGATCCCTCACCAGTGCTGGCAGCAGGATGGGACGGCGGAAGCTGGAGGTGTGGAACAGGACTCTGCTGAAATCTCTTTTACACGGGTCTTAGGAAACGGAGAGATTGCATTGTAGGAGGGAATGAATTTGCACGGCTCCAAAAACTCCTGCAAAAGGAATAAAGAAAGATCACTGTAAAGAAAGCACCATATCTTACCAACAGTAAATGACAGAATTCCTACACTGAATGGTACCATTGTGTTTCCAAAGCTTGATCTCATCAAAGGATATCACCAGCTGCAACAAGCTTCTGCTTTCTATCTGGCAAATATTTCAGCACATACTGGTCTGTGATGGTATGAAAAGCTAACATCTGGAGTTCATTCAGCCTCCAAAATTTTTCAAGATATGCTTCCATGTATTATTTTAGTACACCTCCAATTTCTTTAATGGCACTGATGACTTCATAGAGCATGACATAATCTATAAAGTCGTGTTTCACTGTCTTATTGTACAAAATTCCCCTCAGAGTAAATAGAAATGCTTCCTAAACAAAGCCATCCTTTAATTTGCAGTCATTTTTCTTCACCCAAGTGAATGCTTTTTAACTTGAAGAAAGCAACAGCAACCCACACAGCAATAGCTCCCAGAGATGCTAGGGAAAGTTGGGTTTTTCTCATGGGTAGTCCACAAACACTCATGATATTTCAACAATAAGGCCTCTTTCTATGGCTACTTGATATTCATGCATCCTTCTACTGTTTGCCTTGTTCATGCAAGAAAAGTTTTGTGCACAAGTTTTTCCAGTATGCCAGCTTATAAACAAAAACTATGATAAGAAGTACACTGAAAGAGGGACACTTCTGAGGGGAAAAAAAAAAAAAAAAGAAATTTTGTAAGACAACATTTTCCATTAAGGATTTGCCTGCTTTTCACTCAGAGGTATACCCAAGCAACCTTTAATTAACTTGTTTACTGCTTGGGGAGTGGCTATGCAAGCACAGACTAATAGCCAAAGTTTTTGCCCAGTGTTTCAGGTACATTTTGCTACGTGTGCTAACTAACTGTGCTAATAGGCTAAGAACTGAGGTTACCTTATTATGTTGTTAGCTATAATCAAGATAAAGGTAAAACAATACAAACTTTGTCTAATCTTTTCAGTCTGGGCAGATAACAGCACTGTTTTATACAGATTTGTCTCTGAAACTAGCCGCTGTCAATGCCACAAAGAAGTTTAACTCAGCAGAAGCAGGGAACTGATACTCTAAAGAACGTGGGATATGCAGACCATATACAAGATGAGTAGAATAAAGGTGGTGTTTTTTTTTTTAAATGGGATATTTACAAATGAAGGAGTGACAAGAGAAGGGCATAATCATGGGAATGATTTGAGGTCTGTAAAAAAAATCTTACACTGAGAAATTTAAGGAATTCACCCATTTATCTCATCAAAGAGAAATTTAGAAGGCAGTTTGCCTGAGGCCTATAATTAGGGTCTTTAAGTCCTTTTGTAAGCATTCAAGTGCATAACAATATCCCATAGTTAAATGGGAAAGATAGAAAAAAAAAAGTGAAAAGGACACTTATCTAGTCTTTTTGCAGACAGAGCTTTTTTTGACATCTGATTTTCACCACTGAAGTAGCTTACCACAGCTTTTGGAAGATTCTCTGTTATTTGGGATGTTAAGCTTAGCGTGGATATTTTCCAAAAGATACTTGTTTAGTCTAACCACATGTCGTATACTCTGTGTCTAAATTGCTGGCGTTAGTCTTCAGTCACAAAGGTTTTGCTTGAGGGTTGCATGAGAGAGGAAGAATGCTGGTGAAGTGCCTCCTG
>NW_009648822.1:4820753-4837365 GCF_000708025.1 Charadrius vociferus | reverse complement strand
TATGTAGGATGGCACTGTGACCTTGAAAACTCAGAAGAATCATTGAGCATCCACCACTAGCTGTGGTAATGCGTGAGCTAAATAGAGGATATGCAGAAATCTTGTATTTCAAGGGCTTTGGCTGACACATGCACACCTAGGATTGCCAGAGGCTATTATCTGGACTACTTATCTTGTCACTTACTGTTCTTTTGATCATGTCTTTGTATTGAAGCTGCAAACGTCTGTGTCTTGTACAAGCATCAAGAGGCATTCAAGGACCATGAGCAGTCTGACACCAAAGATTTAGAGTTGTCAGAATCAGTCACTTGTTGGAGACAGGAATGGTGTAGGGTTATTTAATTAATGGGAAGATTTTCCAGGGGTGGTGCTGTCTTAACTGTAGAACCATACATGACTGCAGTGGAAATTTTCTCAGGCTTACTTGCATTGTCTGCATTGATGTCTGATCTTCACATTATTTCTTTTCAGCTCCAAGGGTATGACCTAATAACTAGCCAAATATTCAAATTCTTTCCAAACTGGGATTTTTGTGAAGACACCATTGCTAGAACTTGCTAAAAGGTTTGTGATGTTCAAGATGATCGGTGTTTGCCAGGCCACGTCAGGATGGGGCCTGGCTGGCAGCATGAGAAGGATAAAGTACACATTCGGAAATACTACTTGTAGGTACCTTTTTTTTTTTTCTAGTCCACATCATAAGTAAACTAAGGTATTATGTTGTCAACAAATGCCTGTTTGTTTCGATTCTTCCTGTGCTGTCTGTTTTTGAGGGGGCACTGGAGAACCACAAGAACCTGAGGTGGAAGGGGCTGCAGAAAGTTCCTCCAGGGCTGTTCCCTGTGACCGGTTTAATGAGGACTCCAGCAGATAGGATCAGTCAGGTAACCTTGAGATGGAGGGTTGGAAAGACACCTGATATCCCTCCTGAATGCTCACAACAGGATTTTTAGTTCATTCCCACAGTAATCCAAGCTGAGAAGCCGTTCCATTCACTGAGCTGCTCTTTGCTCTGACCTTGTAAACAGGCTCTTTTCTTTGCTGTAGCACTTGTGGTTTTGTGGTCGTCTTCTTTTTATTTGAAAGTGTTAGAATGCATTAAAGTCCAACTCTGTCTTGACATCTAATTCCCACTGGAAGTGGGATCTTGTACCCTGTTACTGACCTGCCCTGTAGGGGGAATTGCAGAGACAAAGTAAATAACTGAGGAAAGATCACGTGCCAGCCAGGCAATAGACTCTCAAGTTACCAATGCCAAGTAGAGGATGAGGTTGTTCAGTGTGATCCAGTTTGTGATTTTTCTCATTTCTTCAGATACAGCAGAGACTGCAGAAAGTGACCATATAACCACACTAGTCAATGACTCCTCTTTGTTCTCTGAAGTTTGTCAAGGGAACTGAAGAGGTAATGCTTTTGCGCTCAAGAGCCAAAAAATTAGATTAAAGCCAGAGACTTTTTCTAAAAGTTCGCCAAGGTCCTTTTCTTTTGGTAGGTGTCTCAGTTTCCCACAAATAGGCAGCAGGCTAACTGGTCTATCCTTAAGCTTGTATTCACACTTGAAATGATTCTTCATTAAGGGTTGGCTCTCCGGTGGGTCTTTGCCATAATGTTTTGTTGGTGGTGGTAGTGGTGGTGCTGGTTTTTCACCTTTTCATTTTAATCACCTCAGAGTGACCCACCCAGGGTTTGGGTGGACTTTCCACTACCTATGCACATATCAGAGAGTACTTCCTTGCCTGATCCTGTGAAAGCACTTCTCTCAGAAGCCAGCAGAGCTTCAATAGGGATATTCTCTTTTGTTCTTCTGGTACTCCGGGGACTGTGTTCCCTCTGTCCATCTGCCTTGCTGGGGATGTGTTTTTAACTGGCTCCTTAGCTGGGAAGTGGGTTTTCATGTGCTTTCATCTCAGGTTGCATTCATTAGCAAGAACCTTTCAAAAACAATTTGGTGTAAGCAGCTGAAGCTGCATTTCTCTAACCACATTGTTTATTTTATATCTTGTAAATAATAATAAACATATTTGTATTGCGTAACATACAATGCAAATATTCATGTGGCTTTTGTATTAGCCTCTCTTAAGTTAATAACTGCTTCAAGATAACTGGTTAACAATAAGTTAACTTCATCCAAAGAATCAGTAAATTACATGATGGGGATGCTGGGGTATCTTAGCGGCTACCCAGGGTTGCCAGCACATTCTCTAGTGTGTTCAAATAACGGCAGACTGCCCTGCTGAGGTCATAGAAAAGCCTCTCTCCAATAGGCAAGGCTGCATGGAGCACACCTGAGCACTGAGGGGATCAAGAAGTCTGACACCTCAGTAAAGAGGATATCCACCCATGTGAAGGTTTCTACTTGGTGTTTAGATTTGCTGTCCTGAAATCTGATGAGTTCCACACTTTCTGTCTTTGAGCGGGGTGGAATGAAAAACAGTGATTTGTCCTTGCTCAGAACATTCTAGACAGTCTTCTGAGATGAGGATTGTTTTGGCTCTTGGGTTGAAGCTTGTTACATGTTCAGCTTTAATTAAGACTTTGAGTACCATCTTTCATATCTTGAATGATGTGGAACGTCAGCTCCTGTCACTATGGAAATATTTCAAGTGATGTCTTCATTTTCAGAGTTTGCCATTACCGCTACCTCCAAACCTCCTCAGCACTTTCCTTATTTTCTGATGTATCTGTGACCCTGGAACTCATTTAAAGTCTTGAAGTAATAAATCCAAACACCAAAGCTGCATGAGAGGAAGAGGCAACAGTTGAAAATACATCCTTTGATCTCTACCATCCCCTTCTACCTTCCTTTATAATAAAGATGTATTTTTCTCAGTGAAATACATTCTTATTGGCAGCTTTGAATCTGAATGTAACAAAAAAGAAATGTTCTTCCGTTTTACCTCGGTAATTTTTTGCTTATCTCAAACCCTACTCTGGGAAATCTCTGATAGGATAAGCTGGCTGTTTATAAAATGAAAAGTCAGATCCTTAAATACTTTTCATAAATGTGCAATGCCAGGGAGAGAAATATAAAGAAAGAATATGATACACTTTATTTTATAATTACAGGTATAATATTTTTTCTTTTTTTCGTAATAAGACAGTAGTCTTAGCAGGACAGAAATACAGAATTGCTATGACAGTGAGAGAAGATATACTCAGCTTCATTAGTCCTGTAAAGATAAGTGGACTTGTTAAGATTTCTGTACAGACAAATGAAGTATATTGTTACTCAGTACCTTTTCCCAAGCACATTAATTGAGATTTAAAGGATACTGTAGGTAATATTTATATATATGTGCCAATGTTAAAATTAAATTGTACTGTCCAAGACAAGTCATCGTGCCAAAATGAAACACACTGGTGACTTAATTAATAACCATTTTAATTGTATTTTGTTCAATATGAATCCCATGCTAATGTTGCCTCATTCGCAACAGGATTTTAATGTAGGTCCCGCCCAGAAAGACTCTATATTCTAATTAGAGTACATGTAAATGAGAGATGGGAAAATGGAGGTAATAATAGCCCATAAGATTAAACACGCTTTGTTAGGCTTGTGATTTTTATTTCTATAATTGGATTTTCATCTGTATGAAGTATCATTATCACCATTGATGGTGAGCAGGGAGAAGTCTGCATTGAAGAGCTCTGGGTCGAGCTGACAGCTCCAGATGAATGACCGAGCTTCTGAACGGATGATCGCTGCTGCCTTCTTCCTGGTGCTCATCCTGCTCCTCACTGCACAGCTGTCACCCAGCATCTGTGTGCATCTGGTATTCCTCTGCTGAGCCTGAACTATAGTATTTCTCTCTTTTTTTTTTTTTTTTTTTTTTTAAATCTGTCTGCAAAATGAGTAACGTCCACCATACCAATGAGCTTTCAGGCATTTTGGAAGTGATGTATCACCAGAAATTGCCCTGCTGACTTAAGTAATCGTCTTACTGTTTAACACACAAGGAATCAGTTGTGCTTAGCTGATTTAAAAGATAATCTCATAGATTTCAACTAAGCAGAAGTCAGATGGGTTTCCACGGTGTGGAGCCCATGGGAGGTCCCAAGTTTGCCTGCTCTCACCAGCTGAGCTAACAGGAAACTGCTGAGCTGTAGAAACACTTTTGCTAATTTCCAATTTGCAAGGGACATATTTATAATCAGTCTCCTTCCCTTTCTTCACACTTTCCTCATACAGACAGGAACTAACCTAATGTAGAGTTCAAAATTACTCAGGTCAGGCATTTTTGAGAGGCTTCAAATTAGGATGCCACTTGGATTCCTGGATGGAAGTTCACCCATTAATATGCATCTTAGATGTGTGCATGCATGCTTTAGCAGACTGATTTGTTACGATGACATTGTGTCTACCAAGAAGACGGTTGCAATAAGGCAGCTGTGCTACCCTCATCAGACCTCCTGCTGCTATCTGTTTGCATGGCATCGCCAACGTCATGCTGGTGGAGAACCTGGAGGGGTTCATCTCCAGAACCTGTACCACAAGTTCTAAAAATAAGGTATACATGTTTATTTTCAATCAGCCATGTATTTTGAAACACATAGGCAACATTTCACTGTTTTATCCCTTTTCCACCTTCTAGTGGCTTTCAGTCCACTTTGCCTATACCTCTACTTGTGCTACCTGTGGTAGGAAAACATTCACACACTTAATGTTTTTAGACTTTTTTACTTATTTCTGATTTTATTTATGGATAAAATAAGGGTTTAATTCCAACTGGCATTGCTCATCCAAAAGCAAAGCATAAAAGTGCACAGAAAAATCCTGTTTTCCTGTAGAGACTGTTTGACCAAAAATTACAGTTGAGTCCTGATTAACAGAACTCTATACTTTATATCTGTGGAAGGCTATTTGATAGCATGTGCCATGAATCGATTGAGTACGTGGCATACCCCATCACAAAGAACCAATCGTGGCCATCTCCCTTCATAAATGTGAAAATTTGAAGGTCCAGAAGGTTGAATGCCATTGGACCTATGGTGACCCTTGCTAACGATGCACACATTGCTGATGGTGGGGTTGTAGCATTGCCCGCTGCATCACAGCTCTCAGCTCAAAAATAGCAAGCTTTCTCCTTCTGCAAGTCTGGAGAAACTACATTTCTTGCCCTACATTTAGAAAAGCATTGGTACTGTGCTAATAATCTGCAAGCTTGTCATGTGCCTGTGTTTTAACTGTTTGTTATTTTTTCAAGTATGACTGAATTAGATAAACGACAAGAAGTAATAGTTTAAAAGGACAAGAAGATACTGTTTACTAGACCGTGTGGTGGCAGGTGGTACTGATTACAGGTATGTATGTGCTGGATAGACCAGGATGTGAATCACTGCTCTGTTTACATGAGTAAAACAAGAGTGTCAAGAGTAATGTGTACAGAAATATCCAGTAGATCAATCAGTGAATTTACATGATACTAAGTATACATTTATAGGCTACAATTGTTCCATCATTAAAAACTGGAGGGGAAGATATTCTAAGAATAAACGAAGAGTACACAGTTATTGTACCATATATGGCCACATAAGACAGGGACTCCAATGTGCATTTTATTTTGAGATTAAAAGGTCAGTTCTGCATCAAAATTGAGTAATTGGTTTAGGCAGGAGGAGAGGTTGGACGCAGAACAGACACTTACCTCTCCATCCAGCACGGCCGAGCAAAACCCCCCGTCAGAGGGACACAGCTACGGTCTTTGAGGTAAAGTAGTGGCAGCAGTGGAAATCAAGCATGAAATTAAGTCACAAAAGGTCAAACAGAATTCTCATTTCAATCATCACAGACAAGTTTTATGGTCCAAGAAACAGGACCTTAAAGGCCTTTAGCTACATTTTTAAGAGGCAGACAACTCTCCAAGTGTGTTTCTCCCACCAAATCCCAAACAGTGTAATGAAAACAGTCCTTATTAAAATAAAGCACTTGAAGTATGTTGTCAGAACGTATATGAATCAAGGGGTAAGACCTCATGGAAGAACTTGGAATATAAATGCTAAATTCCCCTCAGCTGAAGTAGAGGAAGAATGTATACAAAAGAAAATTACAAATGGAGAAGAGTGAAATGTTTTTACATTACTGGCCAAGGGGAAGCTAACTGGGGGTGATATCCAATATGGAAAATGATGTATTTTTACAAATAGTGCCTCAGAGGTTGTTGAATTAATGTGTTCTTTTGCCAAAGGGTGCTTTGTGGAGCATTACAAGAAACATTTTTTTTTTTTTTTGGTTACTGTGCCTTTGAAGGTCACTATAACTTATTCGCACATACACAAAACATCTACCTACGCAGATTGAACAACTCATCGGCCTAAAATCCTTCATCATGTGGAAGAGTACCTTACTTGGAAGACATATGACATTAAATACTATATATATTATATTAGATACTATAATTTATACTGCTTCTTTGGTGAGTAGTGACTTTTAGGCTGCAGAAATGTTGTTTTCCATTCCCTTTTGCAGCACCTGAGCTCACCCAACACCACCTCCCATGCTGGCATTCTGCCCAGGGACACCAAGACACGTATATGTTGTTTGTTTCTCCAGAAATCTTACTGACTTCTTGAAGTATTTTCTGCCTTTGCATTCTTCCCAGCTCTTGGAAACATCTGATTGGTGTTTACCCATGGAAACAGAGCTTCTGCTTGTTTGTAAAGCAAATATGGGAATTAAATCCATCCCAAGCTTCTCCCATGTGTATCCTGTCATCCCCTCAGATTTCTATTCCTAAAAAAGGACTCCAACGCCTTTCCATGTGCTTCTTTTAATAATCAGTTACCATGACCCTTTCAATGGGACCTCCTTTTTTGCTGGAGCTAGCTAACTGTTAAGTGTAAGCACATGTACTGACTGCTTTCTGGCCCCAGTTAATTTTCTTTTTCAAGTGGGGTCTGTTGCACATTGATGCTTGTAGGGAGATAAAAGCTTTACCTACCCTTGTTTCAATGAGTCCCTGATTTCTAGTGAGACTGGAAAAAAGAGAAGACATCTCTTTTTCATAAGAATGACCTTATAGAAGGTCATTCTATAATTCTATGATTCTAAGATTGGAATAATTATTAAACAGTAATCATTCAAGAATTCAAGAATTACAATTTTAAATCAAAATCTGTCCTCAACAGGTTTTTTTTATAAATTAATAAGACAAAATAAAGTAAGGGGTTTTATCCTGTTTTTATCCTGTTTTTTGCCCTGCTTTAATAGTAGCGTTCTTTAGTTAGCAGATTTGAAAAAAAATAATTGTTTGCAATACAATAAAAGTTTGGCTGATTTCGCCAGAAACAAAAGCCTAAGAAATACTAACTTCTGTAAAGTAACATTAGTGATCAGTAAAGTGCTGCTTTACAGGAAAAAATAGAGCTGGTAAAAGTTCCATGAGAATTTGACCGGATTCACTTCTAATTCCCACAGTCTGATTCAAACTAAAATGCGGGCTTTGACAACTAAAACAATGCTGCAGAATAAAAAGAAGCTCTCACTGGAAGAGATGGACTTGACCATGGATATTTTAATGAGGGGTCACGCTTCTATGCCAGAGATAATAATCCCCTTTCATGGGTGAGATATCTTTTATTTCATCATGAAAGCTAAACTTGAGTATTACATTTGTTCACATTCAGTTATGGGATCCGAGTGTGCAATACTGCTTTGTTGTCCCCGAGCTGTGCTTCGACTCACAATGCGAATGTCACACTGGGGATGGGTGAGTTGACATTGACAAGTGATTTCTTGGCTTTTAGAAAAAAACTTCTCCACATGACAGGTCCATCCCACTATAAGGCAATTGTGCTCTTTCACTCTCTATCTTACGTAGCAAGACACACCACAAATAAAATACTGTGCAGGGCAAGGATTGAAAGAATAATGTTTTTCCTTAGACACTAATAATATTTTTATTTTTTCACTGTGCATTTGTTTAACTTAATCACTTATAAATTAACAGGTTTATGAATCACTCAGGGCAGTTTATTTGTTGTACATTGCCATATATATCGATAATGCCATGAGAATATTAAATGCAATTATTCATAATGCTGTGCTGTGTAAGCTTTCTCAAGTAGTTAAGTCCCCGATTTAAATCCCACTGAAATCAGTAATATAAACAGTGGATTTCATGAGCTTTGGACCAGTCCTGGTTTACAGTACTCCTGGCATTCCAGTCCCAGACGTAACTTCTTGGTGAGTATAGATGCCCTAGATGAAAAATATGCATTGTGAACAGGTAATTTCACCCAAGAGTTTACCCAGATGTGTGCACTATTTTCATAAGTCCACAGTGTGACTTTATTGGGCCATATAATTTATTAATTTTTATCCAGTCAGAGCATATCAGAATTTCAATTCCACCATGCAATCAGCTGGTCTATAAACCAGAAATCATGAGCAGAGAGGAATGTGCACTGGTTGCAATACTCTGGACAGAAACAATGAAGGAAGAAATGAATGCAATTATCTGTTCTTGTTCTTTTTTCACTTCTGGCAAAATAACTGCGTGCAGTCGTTGGAAATCACAGAATCATAGAATCACAGAATGGTTAGGGTTGGAAGGGACCTCTGGAGATCATCTAGTCCACCCCTCCTGCCAGAGCAGGGTCACCTACAGCACGTTACACAGGACAGCGTCCAGGCGGGTTTTGAATGTCTCCAGAGTGGGAGACTCCACCACCTCTCTGGGCAGCCTGTGCCAGTGCTCCACTACCCTCAAAGTAAAGAAGTTCCTTCTCAGGTTAAGATGGAACTTCCTATGTTCAAGTTTATGCCCATTACCCCTCGTCCTATCACTGGGCACCACTGAAAAAAGACTGCTCCCATCCCCCTGGCATCCTCCCATTAAGTATTTGTATGTATTAATAAGATCCCCCCTCAATCTTCTTTTCTCTAGACTAAAGAGACCCAAGTCCCTAAGCCTTTCTCCATAGGAGAGATGTTCCAATCCCCTAATCATCTTCGTTGCCCTTTGCTGGACCCTCTCCAGCAGTTCCCTGTCCTTCTTGAAATGCATGCATATGTGATCCACTATTTCTTCATCAATTCTTCTCATATTTGTGGGCCCTATTGATGGCAGAGAATTTATTATTGATTTGAATTGGGGAATCAGATCTAAATTATACCCTTTGTTTATTATCTTAATCCCACCTGAATACAATGAGCCAAAGATGTAAAACAAGTTCTCTGGAAGTATTCTAGTTTCAAAAGTGTAGAAATGGGAGAACGTTCTCATTTAGTGTATCAGTATGAATTCAAAATTTTGAGAGTTAGTAATTCCAGATACAGGACTGCAGAGATCTGGCAGTGGGATGGTGAAATTAAAGAAATTAAATTAAAATGAAAAAGAAATACCGATTGTAGTATTTGGGGATTTTTAAATTTGCCTTTTCAGTTTGTAATTTCAATGGTATCATTGTTGTAGAATCACGTCACTATAACAATAAACTAACCTAGTATAAAAGAATTACTTACAAAGTGTTCATTCATGTTACCAGTTCTGGACATTTCTGCAGGTTTTAAAAATGCAGTTACTTCCCTTTGATCTGGAATATAGCAGCCAAATTTTAGGGAACAAAATTATTTCAATGAGTAACAGCGCACTAATTAGAATCAAATTTAAAAGACTTATTCCTTACAATATCCTTGCAAGCTACATTTAGGGCATTTGTTGTAAAATACTAAATCCAGCAACGACCATTACTGACGACGGGCCCAGATGGATGCAAAAGAACTTTTCTTTGCTGGTTTGTTTTTTTTTTTCATAGCTTGCATTTTCTTTTAGGTTGTAATTCTATTCTGAATCCCACATCAATCTGAAACTTTCCTTTCATTTTCTGTAGCACCTTGGAATCTTCGTAGCATTCTGACAACAAAACACATCATAATGTTGTGGGTTGAATGATGGGTTCTGCCTAAATTGCCTCTGCTGTCTAAGCCAGGCTAAACCCTGGTCCCTGGGCTAACGACCTGTAGCACTCCCCTGTGCTGTATTTCCCAGTTTTATTGCACTGGGAATGAATTGGATAACTGCAGACTGGATGTCGGGAGTGAGCTAACATGTATAGAGCATGGACAGTCAGAGGACTCGGGCTAAAAGTGAGACAGTGTAGAAATCTCCCCAGCATGCAGGGAGGCTGGTGAACAAAATGCCTTCACTTCCCAATCATACCCATAACAGAATTTCAATATAATAATGCACAGGGCCAGGTCCTGTCACTGCATTTTTAAATGAGTATCTATGTACAGTGCAAACTAGAGAAATAGGGTCCCAGATAATTGTCACCTTAATTTCACAGATTTTGCTTTAGATGAAGGGTTCCTTATAAGTTCCTTGCAAGAAATCAAGCACATTCAGAATTAATCTTGCCTAGAAGTGTGAATTTTATTAGCAGTCAAAATACCTCCTAGTATGCTTCCAATACTTGCATGCAGGATGAACATACACATATAACACGTACCAGCAGCCAAGGTATGCATTATCACGTTCAAAGCCAGAAAAGCTGCTGTTATGTATGACATATTATTGCAGGTAGTGGCAAAATACAGGACAATTCTTCCCTTGTTTGCACAAAATGTCTTCTCAGAATCATAGATTCATAGAATCATAGAATCATAGAATGGTTTAGGTTGGAAGGGCCCTTTAACAGCCATCTCGTTCCAGCCCCCTTGCCCTGGGCAGGGACACCTCTCACCAGACCAGGTTGCTCCAAGCCCCGTCCAGCCTGGCCTTAAACACCTCCAGGGATGGGGCACCCAAAACTTCTCTGGGTAACCTGGGCCAGTGCCTCACCACCCTCACAGTAAAGAATTTCTTCCTTAAATCTAGTCTGAATCTACCCTGTTTTAGTTTAAAACCATGACCCTTTGTCCTATCACAACAGGGTCCGTCCCCCATACAGATGATTTGGTAGAACCATGGCTGCTGCATAGTGATGAGTACATTCTGCAGCCTATCTCCTTGCCAGCAGCGAGAGCACAATTATCTGCCCTAAGGTCTGGCCACTGCTGAGGAACTAATCAATTTCTTTTATTAGATTTATTAGTAATGTTTGAGGGCCTTTAATCTGAAAGCACAGACTTTTCTTGTTTCCAATTAGGGTCCGATGGGGACACATTCTGTTTAAAACCATGGATATCACGTAACAGTGTTTTACGTGCTGGTAAGTGGGGAGTATTCCTGCTAAATCCTGGCTGTGCGGTGGGGTCTTACCGCCAGAAGGAACCAGCAGGTCAGATCAAGGAGTTTGACCTCACAGGTTTTAAATTTCATCTAGCATCTCCTAAATTTCATCTAGCATTAGCTTGGGCTGGAGTTCTTCAGCCTGATTACTAACACAAGGTACCAAATTGTTGCCTATCATGGGTGGGGAGCAGGAGCCAACACAGACACCACCAAATCCCAAAAGCCTCTCCAAAGGAAGCAATGGATGGGTTGAGTTGTCCCTTGTGTTGGGGGTGTTATAAAGTCCTCCAAATTGCCCTGGCACTCTGGCTTTGAGAAATTTTTCTTTTAGCCCTCAGATCTAGCATCTCCTTTAGCTCTGTGCATGCAGGTGAAGCAGAAGACCCCAAAAGGATGGCTCACAGTATGTGGGAGCTCTGTCCTCTGCCAGGGACCAGCCACCCCATCAGCTGCTAGAGGAGGGAGGAGGAAAATGGCAATAAAGCTGTGCACAGAGAAAATAATTTTTTCCTGGCTCCTGAGGGCATCAGGAAGGGAAATGCAGTTATAGCTGTGGGAACAAGGCGAAGCAGCCTTGAACATGGTCTGACCTGCTGGTCCGTGAGAAATGTACTCTCAGCCAATTCTTTTGAAAATGTCAGGAGAGAAATGGAAAAGTTTTACATATCGCCCTGTAAAGTTTCAAATGAAGCTCTGCTTTTGAAAATGACATTTTCATTCAGACTTGACTTCTAAAATAAAATAAAATATTTCATTTTATTAGACTCTTCATTTGGGCATAATAACATGTTCCATTTATTCTGAATTTTTTTTTTTTTGACCCCTGATTTATGTTACATGGTATCATTTCGACAGAACCAAAAAATATTTGTTCCATTCTGATTCCTACTCATTTTGTGCTTTGGAACCTGCCATGAAAAGCCCCGTATGGCAGCTAGGTGGCATTGCTATTGTTTCTGATGCTTTTGCTTGCCATTCCTTTTGTTATGCAAAGATTGCACTACCTCTGCTTCCACAGATTGACACTTAGAGCACATTTCCAGGCACTTATTTATGACGTTCCCTAAATTCTTCTCTGAATCACCGCTTTCTAAGAAAAATCTTGTTTTCTAGAGACAGTATTCTTTGTTGCCAAAGATGAACATTTTATTATTTATAGTGTTTGCAAACATGATCATCAGAACTGCTAATGAATAGTGTCTTACAAGACTTTTCTAGCTTTCTTCTTTACTGTCATTTCAGCAGTAAACAAGGTATTTTATGCACAAGTTATTTTAATTAGTTAATGTTTCTGCAATACTGAGGGTTATACATAATGCTCAGTAGGAAATAATTACTATTATTTTTTTGCATATGAACTCAGTGCCCTCATACTTTTAAAATTAATTTTATCCTCTGCCAAACGGAAGTGATCCTATGCAGACTCATGACTTTGTGTTGCTAGCTTTACTTATAGACACACAGAGCAATCCTTGAACTGAAATTATCAAAACACACGCATGCCCCTGCCTTCCTTGCAGACACATTTCCCTTTGCAAAGGTAGTATTTGTCCCAAGAGCTGACTTTAATTGTAGAGGCAGTGTGTCACCTTGGTGTCTGCCAGGGCTCTCCCAGATGAAACTGTTCTGAAAGCCAACTGGGCCCATCTCCCTAAGGCAAAAATATTCCTTGAATACAGTAAAAAAGAAATTGTAAAACTGTGCATGTTATCTGGCAGTCTTAGGTGTAAAAATATCACAACTTCTAGCAAAGATCTGTTGAAGGAGTCAGCCCAGAACGTGCTCCTTGAGGTTCCTCTGGAGAAATCAGAAGGTGAGGGAAAGGTGATTTTGGTTGGGGCTAAGGGAAACTTCCATGGAAAGGTGATTCCATCAACAAATCTGAAAACATGTCCTTATCCTCAAGAAGGATCAAGGATAGATGGAAAAGATGACCAGGAAAATACTGTCAGTGCTACTGTCTGTTGTAAGACAATTGCTGCCTTCCTGCATTAATGCATAATAAATGGTTGGGATGGGAATTTTTTGTAGGCATCCTCACACACACCATAAAGGCAAAAGCTTTGTTGAACTAGAAGGTGAACATTGCCTTCAATATCCTCTGAGATGGCTGTAGGAGCTACAGTAGCTCGACTGGTAGTAGCTGGCATCAAGTGTGCAGAGCGAAGATGGTTTGTATGTAGGATGAGGCTATAGCAAGATCCAGCACCAAAGAACACAAAGCAAAACAGGGATGACCACATTGACATTGTCCTCTTGGGATGATCACACTGATGTCCCCCTCTTGGGATCATTACAGTAACATCCTCCACTTTTCTGCCTTGCCTCACACCAGATGCAAGAGGGGAAGAGCGAGAGAGGACAACTCTTTGTTTCCCACTTTCCAACCCCTTTTGTGCTCTGTTTTTTTGGTGGGTTTTTTTTTTTGTTTTTTTTTGTGTTTGGTTGGTTGGGGTGGTTTTTTGGTGCTGAGCATCACTGCAGTTTTGCTCAAGCCTTCTGAGAAGGGGAAGTTTTGTCCCTCTCAGATCCATTTTTCCTCCCCTCTCCCCTTGCTCCTGGCTGTGTGGCTGCGTTGCCTGCCGTGGCCTCCGCGCTGCAGAGCCCTCTCCCAGCCCTCGCAGGAGGGTGCTGCTCTGCAGATTACAACAATGTGCTTGACACAGCGCACTCACCAAACCACATGTTTGTAAATGGTCATCTTGTGAGACATTTTCTCAGCCATTACTGCCCAACAGTTAACTGGAGACCCTTGGTGGGTCACTCTGTTTTTCCCCCTGCAGATTGCGTAAACAGTGAGGAATTGTTTTCAGGAAGCATCAGGAAATTAAAAAGCTATTATCACAATAAACACTGAACGGCAGGGTGCTCTTTTGAAACAGTCATGTGGGTTAGGGACAGTGTGACATCCAGTTAAGACCTATTCTTTTCTGTTAGCAAAAGGACTTCCCTACCTTTAGCACAAATGTACAGATCAATATTAGCGGATTTGTTAAAAATAACATGCATTTATTATCCAGCATAATTTGCAACTAAAAAGCAATTGCATCGGTTATGAATACAGACAGATATTCAAATGTACACCCACGCTCTTGCCCTTTGGTGGTACAGAAAGAGTGCTGGGAATTAATCTTTCAGCCGGGGCAAACTACGCCATGCACCTCTTTCAAAGCTGACAATGGTCTTGGGTGAGCAAAGTCTCCTCGGTTCTCTCCAGCTATATCCTTTTGTCCAGTAAAACCATACACCCTTTGCAGCCCTCTGCAATCCTGGATGAGGGGAAGGGCTTTTAGTGTGGGTCTCCATTTGGCATAATTTAAAGCAGCCATAAAGCTCTTCTGCCTTATATCTAAGCCAAATTAACTCCACAATTCCCCTGGCAGAAGGGAAGTTTACAACGTCACTCATAAACCTGCCTTCCTTATCTGCTTTGTCCATAACTGACAAATCCACCAATTCTACAAATTTGCCCTACGCCTCGGAACCCATCATGGTGTTTCTATGTTGGTTTAATGTCTTGTTCTCATTTGCATCACTGCAAATCAGTAAATCAATGAATGTATTTACTTACTGTCTGTTACTGAGGGCAGAATTTAGATATGTGTAACATACAACTTCTGCTGCTAGAGCAAAAATACTAATGGTAAACATTCAGGGCAGCAAAGGAATGAAAGAAACTGAATTCAGATCCTGCAACACCCATGCCTAGAATTACTAGGAAACAAGATTAAATTCTACTTCATTGCCAAAGCAAAAAGATAATGGGTCGACTGAAAGATTTTGACTTATCTAAGTTCTAACCAGTAAATAAACAAGTTTCAGTTTTGTAAGAATTCATCACAGCCAGTTGGACCCTGTGACAGAAGTGACTGAGTTGGGGTGCATCCAAGGTACATGTTCCACTCTGGTGCCTACAGCATAAGTTTGGTTAACACTCTTGATACGTCTTAGCGAGGCGGACCACCACTACGAAGCCGTGAGGGAGAGGGTTCTTGCAAAAATTGTGTCCTCCGCTGAGTTAGGAAAGCTGGTGAACAAACTGGAGGAACCTGAAGGAAACCTTTGATGTTGTTAAGGCTGAATATCTTTCTTTTCAGTGGATAGAGAATGTTCCTCTGTGCCAAAACCAGAAGGTATTGGAGAACACATCACAGTCCAGAATAACCGCAAAAATGGTGAGATTTAGCAACTAGCTTTGCAGAAGGGAACAAGAAAAAGCAGAACAAGAAAAAGAAGCTGGGCTTATTTGGATTTGCTCCTGGAAGCAAATTTGGAGCCAAAATGAATATAGTGTACTAAGTGCACAGCACGTACAATACAAATTTAAGATGTCAGATGTACGTAAAACAATATATCCCCACCAATACTAAAAAGCCCAAGCAAATCTCACAGAATTCACAGAATTCACAGAATTGTTAGGGTTGGAAGGGACCTCTGGAGATCATCTAGTCCAACCCTCCTGCCAGAGCAGGGTCACCTACAGCACGTTACACAGGACAGCGTCCAGGCGGGTTTTGAATGTCTCCAGAGTGGGAGACTCCACCACCTCTCTGGGCAGCCTGTGCCAGTGCTCCACTACCCTCAAAGTAAAGAAGTTCCTTCTCATGTTAAGATGGAACTTCCTATGTTCAAGTTTATGCCCATTACCCCTCGTCCTATCACTGGGCGCCACTGAAAAAAGACTACTCCCATCCCCCTGGCATCCTCCCATTAAGTATTTGTATGTATTAATAAGATCCCCCCTCAATCTTCTTTTCTCTAGACTAAAGAGACCCAAGTCCCTCAGCCTTTCCTCATAAGAAAGGTGCTCCAGTCCCCTAATCATCTTTGTTGCCCTTTGCTGGACCCTCTCCAGCAGTTCCCTGTCTTTCTTGAACTGGGGAGCCCAGAACTGGACACAGTACTCCAGATGCGGTCTCACCAGGGCAGAGTAGAGGGGGAGGATGACCTCCCTCGACCTGCTGGCCACACTCTTCTTGATGCACCCCAGGATGCCATTCGCCTTCTTGGCCGCCAGGGCACATTGCTGGCTCATGGTCATCCTGTTGTCCACCAGGACTCCCAGGTCCCTCTCCACAGAGCTGCTCTCCAGGAGGTAAAAACCAAAACCGTCAACACAAATCTGATCTAAAACTGACAAAAGAAAGGTATCTTCTGTATTGACTTTATGTTTTAAAGTCAACAAACTGTCGTATTACTTGGATTTGTCTATGCATTTATTTTCTCTTTTTTTTTTTTTTCCAGAAAAACCAAGCACATTAAAAATGTGGATATTTTCAGATTTCAGGTCATGCTTATCAAAGCATACAGACTCTCTTGATAGTTGGTGATTTTTCTACAGGGTAGATAGCAGCTATGCCAAAAGAAATCTGACCTTTAACATGACTCCAAGGTGAGACATAAAAATGACTGAACTTTTGTATGAACTTTTGCATCAT
>NW_009648822.1:4817742-4820665 GCF_000708025.1 Charadrius vociferus | reverse complement strand
TGAGAGCTTGTGCTTTGTAAAATACTTCCTTTTGAAATGTCACTTTTAAATGTATTATTCTTATAAGATCAGCTCCAATTTGCCATTTAAGTTCTGCTAAGCTAAACTTAGCTGGTCTTCTACAATACATATTATCTTCTTATTCAGGATTTTTCAGGATTTTGATTAAATTAAGTTTTTTGCTTGCCTTTAAATTAAAGTAAGAAAAATGTTTGTGGTTTTGTTCCATTTCTTTTATACAAAATACACTGAAGATATTTTCTTTTTGAGCTCAGTCCTCAAGTTATGAAAATGTCCACAAATACAATTAATATGTTAAACTAAGTCATATTATGGACTAAACCTTACAGAATCACAGTCTAAAATTGTGATGTCTCTGAATTTTTGATGATATCTCTCTTTCACAGAGAGGGCATGGTTATTCAAGGGTACGCCTTTCAGAAATAACTGAATAGTTTAGGAGAGCAAGTCCCATTGCAAGGAGAAAGTGATCCTAAAGTAAAGACTCTGAAAGCCCATAAGAGAGAATTGAGAAAGCTTCAGCTTCTTGCCTGTTACTAGGTGTTGAACTTGAAATTGAAGTGCTTGAAACAAAGACAAATGAGCAACCTGAGGGAATACCTTCTCCTGACTGTGCCTTTGGGAGTGTATATTCTCACGAAACACATTCTTGGCTTGGCTGCTTGCCTGCATTTGATGGCTGCGCTGATAAGATGAGGTCGTAACATTTGGAAATGCTCTGATTTGATATAATCAAAGTATCTTCCAAGACTACAGCTATGGAGTAGTAGCAAATGGAAAACTGTTCTTAAGTTGGACAAAAGGTACCAGTAAGAGGGACATGAACCATGGGAAAGAGGGGAGTTATAGGGAGGTAGAAAATGACAGGAAAAGATGAGACAAAGAAAGTTGGACGTGTAGAAAAGAAGGATGACAGCAACAGTGGGAAAGGGAAGAAAGTCAAAGGTTGCAGGGAGAAGAAAAAGGAGAGAAGCAGAGATGATGCCAGTGCTTCATGGGAGGAATTTGCAAAGGGAAAAGACAAGGGAAGCTTCCCCTGTTGAAGATACTGAGGGTCAATTGATGAGCCTCGGTGAAAGCCAATGAAGTTAATAAAGACAAGGCTTGAGGCAAAGTAGCAATAGAGTAATTGCCTTGGTCAGCTGAGGGGAAATTGTTGTTGTCCTCTAAGAACAGAGTATTAATTCTACCACGGGACAGAAGATGAAATCTCTGAAAGTCTGTCTGGTACTGCCTTCCCAGAACTGTAAACATTGATCTGAATTTTGATATTTAAGCTTCAGAGGAAGAATGATTGTCAGTGATCTGGACCAGATGATGGAGTGCTCTCCCTGTGCAGGTGACACCAAGCCAGGGCAAGGCTGGCATCAAAGTGTCCAGGCTGGGGGAATCGGCCAACAGGAGTTATACCAAAGTCAATAGGGACAAACGCAAAGCCGCGTCCTGGGCAGGAAGAGCCCCTGCAAGAGAACAAGTATTCAGTTTTGGGACCTCCAGCTCAGGAAAGACCTGGACAAACCAGAGAGAGGTCAGAGGAGGTCCCCATGCTGGCTGGGGCTGGAGCCCCCAACCTGCAAGGGGAGGCTGTGGGACTGGAGCTGATTCAGACTGGGTAGATGACCCCACTGCCTGTGGGGACGGCATCAAGGAGGCAGAGGCTGGCCCTTCACAGCAGTGTGAGTAACTGAGATTTTAAGATTTCGATAAACGAGAAAGAGGTCATTATTTCCACACCTCATGGATTAAAAATTTTCCCATGCCAGTGACATTTGTGTTAAACATCAAGTTACACATCTTGAATCCCTCATGAAAGTTTTGCAAGAACATTGATGGAAGACTAGCCTGTACTGTCCTTACATCAAATACGTAGTTCTAATGGCAGTTACAATTTGACAAGAGTATGCTGTGTGCTGTAATTTCATCAGACACTTAAAAATACATTACAGTAATTAATTCTGTACTTACCCACAAATGTCCAGAGCATTCGGAACAGGATTTCCAGCTGTATGGCCAGCAAACAAAAAGGTCTCACCTCCAAAGAGCTGCCATGTACATTTCACAGTATAGTCTAGACAGCAGTAAACAATAGCATGTGGAAATCCTGCCTTTCATGATTTTCCAGGACATGCCATTAAAAAACTAAAGAGTTTGCTAACTACTCTGGTGAGTCAAGCAATGCTGTACATGATTTTTAGCATGAGAAACGGGCAGTTCTTTATTTGTATATTGTATAGTACTCATTGAGGACACTATTATTTGCTGTCAGTGTTAGGGTTTCCATGTTTGTGCTGATTCACTTCCACCAAAATCAACAGAAGGAGGAGGGTGGATGACTGACCTGCCTTACTTCTAATGGTGGATTATGCATTTTCGCAAAGAGCCTAATGCAAGGTCCTTTGTCTAAAGTGAATTGAAAGGCTTTTACTCACTTTGATGGCAGTTGTATCAGGTCCTGAGAAGAATAAGTCTTATGAAGAGCTGCTGCTGCTGCTGTATTTAGAGCAGTAATTAATAGCAATGTTAGAGGGAGATCAAAGGGCTACGGTGGGTAATTAGAAAAGTTGGGAAAATTGCTTCTTATAAAACAAAACCCGTACAAAGAAGGAAAAAAAATAAGGCTGTGTCTTGCTGTCCTCCCAAACGAAAAATATGTTTCTTATTTCTGTTGCAACATAGGCTCAGAAAATAGACTATAATTTGTTTCTTTCTGCTACTTTAGCCAGTCATGGTAAAATTCAGTTATGCCAATAAGAAGCACTAAGAGCAACCTAGACAGATGACTGCTTACTTGCTTTTTCATTAGGAGAGCAACAGTGAGAGCCCATTTCACTGCAGGCAGAGAATTAGAGGATTAGGTTCATTTGCTGCACTTTTACTTTGGACTCCATGTGGTCCCCATCTG